>NW_003852402.1:19944364-20016440 GCF_000181295.1 Otolemur garnettii
AAAAAAAAAGGAAAAGAAAAAGAAATAGGACCCTCATCTCTCACCACGCAAAAACTAATTCCAGGTGGATAAGAAACTTGAACATAAGGCATGAAACCATAAGAATTCTAGAAGAAAATGTAGGAAAAACTCTTCTAGATATTGGCCTCAGCAAAGAATTTATGACTAAGACCCCAAAAGCAATTAAACTAACAATAAAAACAAATGGTACTTGATTAAGTTCAAAAGCTTCTGCACAGCTAAGAAAATAATCAACAGAGCAAATAAGCAATCTACAGAATGGGAGAAAACATTCATGAACTATACATCCAATAAAGGGCTAATATCGAGAAACTACCAAAAACTCAAATAAATCAGGAAGAATATAACAAACAACCTCATTTAAAAGTGAGAAAAGACATGAACAGTTCTTCAAAACAAAATAGACAAATGGCCTTCGAATACATTAAAAAACGTTCAATGTCACTAATCACCAGGGAAATGCAAATTAAAACCACAACAATATATCACCTGACTCCTTTTAGAATGGCTTCATTAAAAAGTCCCAAAAAATAAAAAATAATTTTTAAAAAGTCCAAAAGCAACAGATACTAGCATGGATGCAGGGAGAAAGGAACGCTTATACACTTTTGGTGGGACTGCAAATTAGTACGACCTCTATGGAAAACAGTATGGAGGTTCTCAAAGAACTAAAAGTAGTCCTACTATTCAATCCAGCAATCCCACTGGCCATCCAAAGGAAGATAAATCATCTCATCGAAAAGACACCTGCACTTAAGTGTTTGTTGCAGCACAATTCATAATTGCAAAGATGTAGAGCCAACCCCAAAAGTGCCCATCAATTCATGAATGAAATGTGGTGTTCATACCACGGAGTACTACTCAGCCATTAAGAGGATGATTAATGCCTTCTGCAGCAATTTGGGTGGAACTGGAGACCACTATCCTAAATGAAGTATCACAAGAATGGAAAAGCAAACACCACATGCACTCTCTAACAAACTGGAAGTAACTGTGGGACACAGATGTGCACAGAGGGAAGTAGAACTCAGCAGAAATCAAGCAGTGTGGAGGGGGAAGGAGGTGAGGGGGCAAAAACCTAACAGGTATGATGAATTCCGTTCAGGTGATGAGCACAATTTTACTCCAGACTCAAGCATTACAAAACGTATCCATGCAACAAAAATATTTGGACTCGCTTAATATTCTGAAATAATAATTTTTTAAAAGATGGCCTAAGTTTATGTGGTCAAATTAAACTTCCCAGCATCCTGGAAAGCAGGGGTTGGCTAACTGTGATCTATGGGCCAAATCTGGCCTGCCATCTGTTTTTGTATGGCTTGAAAGCTAAGCATGGTTTTTATAATTTTAAAATGTCAAACATGAATGCTTGCTGAGTTTTGCCTCTTGGCTCACAAAGACTGAAATACTTATTATGTGGCCCTGGGCTGACCCCTGCTGTAGAGGAAGGAGTCGGAAGGTCAGAGAAGGGGTGCTGAAGTGGATCTCAGAAAAGCAGTAGCCATTCCCTAAACAAACACAGCACCCACACTTACCAAGATTGGGGGAGGAGGAAGCACTCGTAAAAAGTTAGTGGTAGCCATCTTCTGCATTGTGGCTGTTCCCTGCAGCCTGGAAGAGGGGGAGCAGGTATTTTAAATAGAATCAGTGTCTTTGATACCAATGGAGACAAAGGGATCCAAGAGCAGGGGAGACTAATAGTTGGCAGCTCTTAACTGTCAGCAGCGAGATGGATACAACAAACCACAGGGACAGAGTCCTGATCCACAGGGATCTATAGTGATTGACTAACTGAGCTCAGGATTTTTTTTTTAATTGTTTGGGATTCATTGAGGGTACAAAGAATTAGGTTACACTATTGCAGTTGTTAGGTAAAGTCCCTCTTGTAGTTGTATCCCGTCCCCAAGAGGTGTGCCGTACACCATGACCCCCACCCTCCTCCCTCTTCCCCTCTGCTTGATCCCTCATTCCCCTATCTCCGCCCTTGTGTTAGCTCATCTACTGCCTTCATATTAGAATAGAGTACTTTGGATTCTTGCTTCTCCATTTGGGGGATTCTTTACTAAGAATATGTGTTCCACTTCCACCCAGGTTAATGCAAAAGATGTAAAGTCTCCATCTTTTTACTGACTGAATAGTATTCCGTGGTATACATATACCACAGCTTGTTAATCCATTCCTGGGTTGGGGGGTATTTAGGCTTTTTCCACATTTTGGCAATTGTAAATAGAGTTATTATAGACAGTCTAGGGCAAATGTCTAGACATCACTAGATAAGATGCCTAATAATAGGACTGCAGGATCAAATGGAAGGTCTAATCTCCTTAAGAGATCTTAAGATCTCAGGATTCTTAAGAAATAAAATAGAAATAGATGCACAACCTACTGAAGTGCTACTTGGCATATACCATTGCTCCTTTCTTCCTGCTCCATTGGTCTGAGGTGGGAGTCTGCCTAAAGTGGAATTATCCAACATTAAACTTTCCTGCATCCTCTGGGAAAGGAATAGGGACTTTTCACTTAGACTAAAGATAAGCACATACCCTGAATAATACTGGTCGGTCCTTCAGATCTGCTCTCCACCCTGCCCTCCACTGAGGGGCCAACCGAAGGACTCTGTCAATGGACTCCCCTGCCCCGTGGCTTCTGCCAGGGGAGGCACCAGCAGAAGACAGGAGGGATAAGGGAGAGAGATGCCAGGGTTTCACTCCCCTGTTTCCTTCCTTGTGGAATTGTCAGCCATTGCTGTGTTCTTCCACCAAGGTCTGAAAGCTTCAGCAATGGCTCTTTCCTGCCCTGCCCACTCAGGCCTGGGGAAGGTAAACAGAACTGCAGTTCCTAGTGGCAGTTGTTATTGTCCCCACAACTTTCTCATGCCCTGCACACATCTTTGCAAATGGTCCCTTTATTACATTCTTCTCAAATTATCCTAATTTGAGGGTTGCATCTGTTTCCTGCTGCTGAGACCCAGATTAATACAGCATCAACAGGGTAAATAAAATGCTGCTTTTGTGAGGAATTTTTTTTGTGTTTCTGAACACACACACACACACATGCACAGGCTCAAGTAAAGTCCTTGAGCAAAAGCAGGACTTATTATGAAAGGTGTCTGTGTGTATGTGGGTAGCAGGGGGTAAGGGGTGTGAGTGAGAAGTTGAGGGATTCCTACCAAGAATCCTAAGGCTAGAGGGAGAGGAAACTGTAGTGGTAGTCAGTTCAGGGGTGAGAACTCCACATCTATGTACCCGACTTTCCAAGTGGGAACCCTTTAGATCAGCTGAGGCAAGAGAATTGCTTAAGAGTTCTGAGGTTGCTATGAGCTGTGATGCCCCAGCACTCTACTGAGGGTGATATAGTAAGACTATTAAAAAGGGGGGGGGGGGGTTGCCTGTGGCTCAAAGGAGTAGGGTGCTGGGCGCATATGCTGGAGGTGGTGGGTTCAAATCCAGCCCTGGCCAAAAACTGCAAAAAAAAAAAAAAAAAGAATTATTTTCTATAAATTTAGTGTAACCCAAGTGTGGAGTGTTTATCAAGTCCACAGTGATGTCCTGAGCCTGCACATTCACTCACCACCCACGCACAGATTCACCTAGAGTAACCTTCAAACCCGAAAGTGTCATTCATAGCAAGTGCCCTATACAGGTGCACCATTTATACCTTTATACCAACTTTTTTAAAAATTTGAATTATAGGATACAAATATTTATGGTTGCATGGATGACTTTTATAGTGTTTGAGTCATGGTTATAAGTGTTCAGAAGTGTTCATTAGGTGTGTTTTTGACCATCCCCTCTTGTCCCCCCCACGCCTGATTTTCATTAAGTTTTACTTCCCCCTAAGTGTGCTTTTCTGTTAGTTCCAATTTGAGTATATGTGGTGTTTGTTTTTCCACTCTTGAGATATTTCACTTAGTGTAATGATTCCATCCAAATTGTTGAAAAGCCATTAAGTCATCCTTCATGCCTTCATGTCCAAGTAGTATTCCATGGTATTTGTGTGTATACACACACGCACACATGCACACATACATACCACAGGCTATATTAATCTATTCATGAAGTGATGGGCACCTGGGTTGATTCTATGTTCTTTGCAATTATGTATTGTGCTGCAGTAAACATACAAGTACAGATATGTTTTGATAAAATGACTTCCTTTAAGTAAATACCCAGTAGTGAGATCGCTAGATCAAATGGTAGGTCTATTTTTAGTTCTTGGAATTCTCTCCATACTGTTTTTCCACAGAGGTTGTACTAATTGGCAGTCCCAACGACAGGGTATAAACGCTCCTTTATCTCTGATTATCTTATTGTGGCTTTAATTTGCATTTCCCTGATGATTAGTGATGTTCAGCATTTTTTCATGTTTGCTGGTCATTTGTCTATCTTCTTTTGAAAAGCTTCTGTTCACATATTTTGCCCCCTTTTTAATGGGGTCGTTTGATTTTCTTGCTGATTTGCTTGAGTTCTTTGTAGATTCTGGATATTAGCCCTTTATCAAATGTATAGTTTGCAAATATTTTCTCTCATTCTGTAGGCTATTTATTTTCTCTCATGTTTATTTCCTTGGTTGTACAGAAGCTTTTTAGTTTAATCAAGTCCCATTCATTTATTTTTGTTGATACTGTGATTTCCACTAGGGCCTTCCTCATAAATTTTTTGCCTAGGCCAATATCTAGAAGAATTTTTTACAATATTTTCATCTAGAATTCTCATGGTTTCATGGCTTACATGTAAGTCATTTACCCATCTTGAATTAATTTTTGTGAGTGTGAGAGCTGGGGATCCTGTTTCATTCTTCTGCATGTGGCCATCCACTTTTCCCCTGCACCACTTATTGAATAGAGATTCTTTTCCTCAGTGTATACTTGTGTCTGCTTTGTCAAAGATCTGTCTGAGAATTATGGGATTATGTGAAGTGGCCATCGTAAGCATCCTGAGGATGAAGAAGAAAACGTACAAGGAGTGGAAAACTTATTTGAGGGAATAACTGAGGAAAACTTCCCTGGTCTTGCCAGAGATTTAGACATCACATAGTCATCATACTGGCTGATGTCAACATGAAGGAGGAATTTCTGGGAGCCAGAAGGAAAAACACAACAAATAACTTACAAAGGAAAATCCTTATTATCAGTCTAACTGCAGATTCTCAACAGAGACCTTACAAGCCAGAAGGGGATGGGGCCTCATCTTCAGTCTTCTTAAACAGAACGACTGCCAGCTTTGTACCATATTTTTACTGTACCTTATCTGCGCTTAGATAGGTTTAGATACACAATTGCTTACCATTTTGTTACAACTGCCTACAGTATTCAGTACAGTAACATGCTGTACATATTTATAGCCTAGGAGCAACAGGCTATCCTATATAGCCTAGGTATGTAGCTATGTGTAAACACACTCTACAATGTTTGCACAATGACACATTATGCAGAATATATCCCTACCAGGTGACACATGACATATGTACATGTGTACTTGCTTATCTGTCCTTTCAAACACAACATAAGACCCCAGAAAGCTATACTTACAAGATTAATGTCTGATGCAAAGTAACCTATTAATAAATACTTGAAAATGAATGAACAGATCTGGGGAAGAGCCTTTAGGGCACTGGAGAAACTAATTAGACAAAGGACAGAGACTGAGAAAGCATGCTGTATTTAGGAAATTTAAATTAGGAGGAAGGAAGCAAGCAGGGATTAGATGATAACTACCTTGTGTGCATATGTGTCCCCAGATGCCCAAAATCCTTTTTGGAAAGAAACAAATAAAATGGGGGTTGAGAGGGGCCCAGGAGTGAAGCTAGGCTTTCGTTGGACCTAGGAGAGCACACAAAGCAGCCAAGTCGATAATTTCTCAACATCCCAGAATAACATGTATTAAGCACTTTTTAAATCAAATAAAATTCTTTACAATTCTCGGTAAAGTAATAAACTTTGAATCAATAGCTGCGCATTGGCCAAGCTTTAACCTCAGATTTTCCACCTAATTATAATGCCCAGTGGAAAAATGATCAAGATGCAAGCTCAGCATCAACTGGAAGCCTGTTTGTATGCAAATACATCACCCTCACCAGTTACACTAATGGTGCTTATTTGACTACAGTCCTAAAGACCCTGGGGGCAGGGAAGATGCAACTTTTGAATCCACATTAAACTGCTTCTTTGGGTCTGAAATATTAGCCTAAGAACCACCAAAGAGGTGAAATGTCAGAAATGTACTGTGTCCAACTGTGGGACAGTGCTGGTCTGGCCAGGCACCACCTCCTGATACCCCACACTGAGCCGGGACAGGCTCACACTGAGCAGGGCCCTCAATGCGGCAGTGGCTTTGCTCCTGCAGCACCACTGCTGTCCCTGGCACATGGGGCTGTCCCTTCCTCCAGGGCTGCTGCACCTAGAGGGGGAAGACTTGCCCTCTTGGCCCCCCAAGCATCTCTCCTTGACAGGTAGGGCAAGAATGGAGGCCTGGGAAGAGACATACTGCAGCGCCCCCTAGCTGCAGATCAGTCGGTCTTCAATAGGACGGAAGACAAAGGGGAGTGGCTGAGGCCAAGACTAGGGGCTGGCTGTTTCCTAGACAGAACACACAGTAAGGAGTCCCTCATGACTTTACATTGACCTGGGCTCATTGGCCTCATTATCATATAATTGAAATTGCAAATTTCAATCCCATGGGTTCTTCAGGAAGGCTGGGGGAAGACGCATGCGTATTAAGAAGTTTGTTATGTAATCCTAACCTGTGGATTACTCAAAAGGTGGGGAAAGTCAGGACAAACTGGTTAGCTTAAAAAAGACCCTGTGTGCTCAGACTTCCTGGTCTTTTCTGCACTTACAGTGAGGGACCTGTCTCATTCTCCAACACGTATTCCCATGATAGCGTGTTTGCTTTGGTTCTGTAGTAAATGTACATGATTATGATCACTCTGTCATCAGCTAGGCACCAGCGCTCATTCTTGGCACTGGGAGTCAAATACCATGGAACATCCACCTCCAGACAGCCCTGGCACAACCACAAATATTAAGATAGTCGACACCTGTACCAAATATTTATCAGGCACTTATTATGTGCCAGGGAATATTTTTGGTCCTTTTCACTAATCCAAGTAACATTATGAAGTGTTCCCTAAATGCCAAGCACAGTGCTGGGTACCCAGGATTCAGAAAGAGCAGGACATTATCCCTGCCTTGACAGAGCCTCCAGAGCTCTGGCAGATCTATAAACACAAAACTGTCACGTGATCGGTTAAGTGCCAGGAAAAAATGCATGCTTTTAGAGAGAACGCTTTAAAAACACTTTTAATGTTTAAGTCTCCAGATTATCTTTGATCCACGTATAGGAGCTGTTACAGGACTTGCATGTTGTACATTTTTTATGAACTTTTATGACGCTAGGAGTGTTTCAGTATATTAGTCAGGATAAACAAGGTCCTGCCATCTGAACAACTCCACGCATCTCAGCGACCTAAAACAACAAAGGTTTATTGGTTTATTTCTTTCTCATGTTACCTGCCCATTATGAATCTTCTGGGCAGGGGGTGTGTGGCTGTTCACACTGTCACCTAGAGACTCAACGTGATACAGTATCTACTGTTAAAAAGTAGACTACCCTGAAGTATGCAAGTACTCCTAAAGGTTTTGCTCAGAAGGGACACCTGACCTTGCTACTCACATTTAATTAGCCAAAATGAGTCATGTGGGCAATATCTGAGTTAGGCAGAGTGAGGAAGCGCCAGTACTGTGCTGTCCTGTACTGTTTCACTCTCTACTAGAACTGAATTGTATTGTGCCATCGCCCCAAAGGGGAGGGAACCCAATTTATGAACAACCTTAAAGACTACCACAAAGTTACAATAAAAACAGAAGTTTGAAAATGTAATTTCTGAATGTTTACTGTTACTTTTTTGCCCTAAGACTTGACTTCCCTTGAGTATTTCTTTTTTTCCCCCAGCAAATGAAAATCCAGATGTACAATGAATCTTTTGTGACAATCTGGCATATGACACTTTCCCATCCCTACTTGGCAACTGTGGGAATCTTGCTTCCAATGTGTGTTTGAGTCACTGCTGTTGGGAGTAATTAGAAAATGAGGGAAATGGGGGTGGAAATAGAAAAAGGAAGGAAGGCAGATGGCAGAGAGTGGTTTTTGCAATGAAGCTACTGGCAAGAAACAGGAAACTGAGGGAGAATGGACTCCAAATCCTGAAACACTCACTCCGTATCTGTAATGAGACAGAAACCTAAGTCTCGTAAGAAGTCCAAGAGCCTGGAACCAGGCAAAGGAAATCAAAGCAAAAGCCTTTTTATGTGCAAATTATCTGTAACAAACAGAAGAAATGCGGAGGGATATTTTTTAAACTATGGAGGAATTTGAAGTTTCTAGGAAGCAAAAGATATTTAAGCAAAAATTAGTTATATACACTACATCCATGTACATATAGATAATACCAGTCATCTCTATTTAATGTGAGGTCTATAGTTTTATCTTGGCAAATATACAGTTCTATGCTATCTAATGACATTTTGGTCCATGGCAAACCCCAGATCTGACAGTGATCCCACAGATTATAACACTGTATTTTTACTTTTCTATTTTTAGAAAAGTAAATGCTTACAAATGCTTACCACTGTGGTATAGGTGACTATAGTATTGGATACAGGAACATGCTATATAGGTCAGTAGCTTAAGAACAACGGGCTATACCATTTAGCATTGGTTAGTAGTAGACTGAACATCTAGGTTTGTGTGAGTGCACTCTGAGATGTTCACACGATGACAAAACCACCTACCAACACATTCTCTGAATATGTCTCTGTTGTCAAACTCATGATTCTGTTATTCATACAGGAATTCGTCACTCTAGCTAAAAAAAAAAAAATGTTCTCCGAACCCCCAAGTCCTCCATCTCAAATTCTCCTGTCCCCAGTGACAGAAGTTATGTTTTCAGACATACGTGCTTGCTCAAGAACTAAGAGATGGTCAAATTTCATTTTCTTTTCTGATCCTAATAGTTTAGATTTCAAAGGAGGGCCTTCAATATTGTCTTTAATGGACTTGATTTTGTCTTCTGCCACGAACTTAGTAAGGCAAGTCTTACAGAAGAAAATCAATGATGTGGGTTATTTTATAATTTTGATTTAAGGAGGTTGCAAAGTATTTGCCATCTCAAAGGACTTTAGAAATAATCTAACTACTTTCGTCCCATACCCCACCGCTCCTCAAACACAGCTGGTATAGGGGACTCCCCTCTCATTGCATATGGATGGTTCAACGACGTCATCATTTTGATGACTGAACCCAGAAAAATCTCAAGGTGGCACCTCACCTGTCTGCCCATCAGTGTCACGACGAGGCAATATGTCCAAGTTTGTGAGTGAGCATGCTGGAGCTGGCAGGCCTCGGCATGTGCATTAGTTAGTGACCTTGGGCAAGTAATTAGGTTCTCCATGTCTTTGTTTCCTCAAGTAAGAGTTGTAAGGATCGAATAATATCATGAATGCCAAGAACTTTGCATCATATGTAGAAAAACAGTGAGTGTCTGACTCATAGATATTACTATTATCACTAATATTGTCCTTATTCTGCACTGATGAGATCTACCATCCATAAAACCTTCTGATTCTGCTTTGCACACTGTCCATTTAAGAAAGTTTTCTGAACTTTATTCAAGGCAACTGCTTACATCTTCAGGCTTCCTAGCAATGAGGAACTATGGAAAATTTGACATTATGCATGTCCTCTGGCAGTGACCTTCAAATGTGCCTGGACATCCTGTCAGATGTTTCAGAAGCACTTGAGCCTCCATGCACGATGAGGGTTTCTCCAGTGCCACGTGATGCCACACGGTGCTGCTTGTACTGAAACAAAACCAGCGCCACCTTAGATCTTGAACTCAACTAACACGAGTAGAAAGGATAAGTCCACCTGAGAATCCCATTCAGCTCCCCTCTCCCTCTCATCCTTTCCTACATCCAAGCAATCAGAACGTCCTGCCAAGTTTCCCTCTTAAATATTTTAAAATCCTTTGCTGCCCTAAAAGATCAAGCCCTTACCACTTTCCATAGGAAACACAACCTCCCTGCCCCCCGCTCCAAGCCTGCCACTCTGCCTCACGTGTGGTTTTCCTACAGTATGAAACTCTTTGGTTTCCCGCTCACTGTGCTGTTGCCTCTGCCTTTGCTCATGTTGCCGCTTCCATCACTCATGAAGGTCTTGGTATACCCGGAAAACGTCTTCCTGCCCATGCTTTATGATTTAATATAGGCATCACCTTTTACTTTCCCCTCCTCTCACCAAGCTGAAAAAGCTTCCCTTCCCTCAACCCTATCATTGTTCTTACTCTGCAGTTTTATAATTGTTGTCTGTTTTCCCTAACTGGCTGCAAGAGCTGGCTCTGTATTTCATTTACCTTCTATTCTCCCAGTGCTGAGTACTGAGCCACAAACAGATGTTCAACAAACAAGTTCCTAAAAGAGGGAGCAAGTTTATCTTCAAATATTCTCCTAGTTATCAATATAGGCTTGGGAACATTCCTTACCTTCCATAACACTCGTTTTCCTCATCTCTAAAACAGGGGACTGGTTAGTTCTGCCAACCAGAAGGTACCACGCATCTACAATGCATGTTTTTTTCAAACCAGCAATTGCAATTAGAGACAGAAAGAAAAATTCTGGCTGATCGTATCTAAAATCCTTTGGCAAAGTCTTCCAAGTATTCTGTAATCAAACAACCTGCCTTCAACTTCATTCCCCACCTGCTGATTCCTCTCACCCATTGTTCCAGCCACACCATAAATTTCAATATTCTTCAAATGCACTGCAGACTTTTTTTTGCCTCTGGCTCTTTGTCCATTCCATCCTCTCACCGTGGAATGTTTCCCAGCCTCTCCTCGCCCAGGGAAATTCCACTCCTTCCTGGACTCCTGGCTGCAATACAAGCTCTTCGGTAAAATTCCTTTTTTGATTAGATTTGACTGCAGCACTTGTTCTACCTGCTGTAATATTATAAAAGTTGTTAACGTGTCTCTACCCTCAACTTCACTGCAGGCTGCTTGAAACTTGAAATGGGTCCTCTCTGTTACTATATTCAGAATGCACAGAGCTTCCCATGGGGTAGGGGTTAAATTTTTGTGGGTATATAGCCTGTACCTATATTCCTGAAGTCACTATAAAATGAGAAAAACTATTCAAAGGTAGCATTGGCGATGCCTAAATAAGAAATTTTTTTTTACTAAATCATAGCTGTGTACATTAATGCAATCATGGGGTACAGTGTGGTGTTTTTATATACAATTTGAAATATTTTCATCAAACTGGTTAACATAGCTTTCATGTCATTTTCTTAGTTATTATGCTAAGATGTTTATGTTCTACCTTGAGAAAGATTCACTTGTACCCTTGTAAGATGAACCATAGAAGAAATTTTAATTTAACATTTTCCCTCCTGAGAATTTAGCCACAGAATATAGTGCAAAAAGCTATCGATGCAAAAATATTCTGGGAAAAATTATAACAATGAAAAATAGGAGAAAAGAAACTTCTTAAGCTTGATAGTGTCCACCAATTCAAGAGGCTATCACAGAGCCATTAAAAGTAGTCACTGAAGATTATTTACAAATACAGAAAAAATATAAACCAGAAGAAAGCGAGAACACAAAATTAAATACACAGCATGATTGCATGAAGACAGTCAAAGGAAATCGGGAGAGTAAAAATTGACCACACTGCCCAATTATGGGGCCATGGGGGAAAATTTTCTATTTCTTATAAACCTCCTCAATTGTTAGCATAAAGTTGTCTTAGTAAATAATAATAAAAGCTAAAGACAAACAATAGACGTTACTGAAGATAAAATCAGGAATAAGGGAGAGGACAAAGGATGTGATGAACCAAGCTGACATTCCTACCACATAGAAAGGAGGCACACGAATGTAACAAGGAAGTAAAGCAGAGCTGAGCTGGAAGATAAGAAACGGAATATCTCAGCTGCGGAAACCAAAAGGGAACTCAATTCCTGATCAGGAAGCAGGAACTGATACCCTTGAGGTCCAGTGGGTTTCACATAAGAACTTGGTGGCTTGGACATAAAGCATATGAGGAGATAAAAGAAACATACCGGGAACCACATGAGGTGGGAGCCTGTATTACGTCTCCCTGCATGAAGCCAAGGACCTCAAAAAGTCACCCAGGCCATGTAAAGGACACTAGATAAACTCTGCCCGCCCCCCAAGGAAGCAGCAAGGAATCGTGATTACTGAATGCCTCGAGGGAGGGAGAAAGAAGCTGCTTGTTAGAAATCCAAACCCAAGGCTTGATCCTACATGGGTATAAAATCCAAATTCACATCTTCATGGAATGTGAATCCTGAGCTGAGGAATTAAAATGGAAACCAGTTCAAGGTCTAGGTCAGTTAGAAGCAAATGTGAACTGGTATTCAAAAGCTCCATGCACAAGGCGTGACACACAAACCCCCTCTCTACTGAGGCACTATCAACACCCAGAACAATCAGAATGCCGGTGGGAGAGGAAGATGATGGAGGGAAGGACATGAAACATGATAAAATTAAGCAGATAAAAATAAAGACAATAATTTGCACCCCGAGAACTGAAGAAATAGAAAAATCTAAGAGAGACTATAAAATAAATACACTGCATGAGGAAAAGGGCTAGGACACAATTCTATGGGAACAAAAGGTTGATTTGAAAAGGAACTAAAAAGAAATTAAAGAGAGAGTTAATACGGTGGATGACAGAGCTGAGGAAATCACACAGAATGCAGCAGGGGGAAGTGAAGATAAATACAGTAAGAAACATGAGGCATAAATACCTTATCCCTGTGTATATGTAAGTTCCAAAATGAAAGGAGAGAATGGGGGAGACGATATTCAAAACAATGACTGAAGCCAGCATGGTGACTATAATCCTACCACTCTGGGAGACTAAGGCAGGAGGATCATTTGAGCTCAGGAGTTCGAGACTAGCCTGAGCAAGAGCGAGATGCCATCTCTACCAAAAGTAGGGAAATTAGCCAGGTGTTGTAATGGGCACTTGTAGTCCCAGCTACTTGGGAGGCTGAGGCAAGAGGATTGCTTGAATTTGAGGTTGCTGTAAGCGATGGTGCTATGACACTCTACCCAAAGCAACCGAGTGAGACTCTGTCTCAAAGTAAAAAAAATAAGTGAACATTTTCCACAATTGAAAGAAGAGACAGGTCTCTAGTACTTCTAAATCTAAGCACAGCTAGCACAATCACTAAAACTTCACTCCTTCAAAGAAAAGAGGAAGTAGCTAAAGCAAATGGGGGAAACAAAAATTATCAACGAGAAAACCACAATTAGGTGGGCAGACTCTCATCAGCTAGAAAAGATGCCAGAAAGTCATGAAAAAATTCCTTCTAAGAAGGCATCTTGTAAGAACTAAAGGAAAATAACTGTCACTTGAGAATTCTATACTTCGCAACACTCACTCACGAATGAAGTAAATCTATATTTTCAAGTAAGACAGAAAGACTTTTATCACCCATAGAGTTATCCATAAAAATACTCCTTACTGGGAGCCAAACATAATCCAAAAGGAATGTGTGAAATGCAAAAAATTAAATAAATAGGTAATCCTATTGGTTACATAAAACTATTGCTACACACAAAAGAACTATTGACTACAAAACCAATGGTTAATGTCATTAATTATGAGCATAATAATTCTAATATGGTTATCACAATAACAATGGTTAATCTTGGAATGATCAGAAAGCAGGTATGAGTAAAATATTGAACGACCATAATATTATACGTAAGAGTGGGAAGATTATAGTGAAACAGTATTTAGATCCTCATGAAGAGAGGTACCATCTTTAGCCTTGGATAAGTACACATGTAAAACATTTATGTGTGCTCCAGTGGACATTAGAATTTAATAGGTCAAGGAGGTATGCTGTCACTTCTAGACTAAAGGTGAATGAAAGATTTTTATAGGTTCTGAATTAACAGAGGAAAAATTCGAGGAAGAACTTACTAAATCTTAGGTATCAAAATTTATTTTAAACTACAGTAGTAATAATGAGAGGAGGACAGGTGCACTGACGGACAAACCCATGGAGTTGAAGGAAGAGCTCAAAAGGAAACCAAGGCATAGAAAGGGTTTCAAACTATAGCAAAAGTAAAGTTACTGAGTAAGTGGGAGTGAACAGTCTTCTTAATAGATGTGCTTTACCTCTAAATAACGAAGGTAAAAACAGCAAGTCTCTGTAACATCCTATTGGAAAACAGCTTCATGAACTCTGGATCAGAAGATTTCTTAACCAGAACACCACATTGTACTAACAATTTAAGAAAAGGCTGGTAAATCAGACATCAAAATGAAGCACTTTCGTTCATAAAAGAAATCTGTAAGAACTCTGAAAAAGCAAGCTACACGGTGGGGGAAGATGTCTACAATACATACTCCAGACAAATGGCTTATATCCAGAAAACATAAATAATTTTTATTTTGATAAGAAAAAGACTAAAAGTAGAAAAATGGGTGAGAGACTTCAACAGGGAACTCACCATAGAGGAAATTCAAATGGTCACGAAACCTATGAAAAGGCGTCCAATGTCACTGTCATCAGGGAAATACAAAACAAATCCTCAGTAAGATACACACACCCCACATGAATTATTAAATTGCTGCTAGAATGGTTACAGCAGTAATTCCTCTGGCAGTATAAAACAATACACCATTTCCCTTTAAGCTTGCTAACTATGAGTGCTATCACTTTTATTTTAATTGCCAACACGATAAGACAAAATTGGTAACTCATTGTTTTAGCTTGCATGTTAGAATATTAAAGATTTTGTAATTTTACTTACATATTGACTAGAACATGTGTATTTTTTTATTTTGAGACTTATCTGTACCCATTTTTGCATTGGCTATCCATTATAACAAACACTGTTAGTTCCTGCTTCCTTAGAAAGTACACATTGTGTTTGAGGCAACAATGTCCCCAGTTCAAAACACCTGCTTCCTTAATTTCCCTGAAGTTAGGAACAGTATGACCCAGTTCTAGCCTTGAAATAATCAGAATCCTAGTACTGGATGTTCCAGAAAAGTGATTTGTTTTCCAGCTAAAAAGAACAATCTTGGTTGTCTTCTTCTCTTTTTTTCCTTCCTCCTGCCTGGAATGTAGAACTTGATGTCTGGAGGAAGGTAGCATTTTTGTCCACATGAGGCTGACGACCACACATATGTTTAGGACAGTAAAAAAAACCCGGTTATCCTTTGATGCCTTTCTTGAGCTGCTGAACTAGCCCTGAATTGCATTCCTCAAGACTTCCGTAAGGTGAGAAAGGTAAAACCCCATTTGATTCAATCTCTAAAGGGGGGCTTGATACATCCATCCTTTTCTTACTGATGTGAAATATATTTTAACAGATTAAGTATAGATGTTAGCATGTTTATAAGAAAGCACAAAATTTCAAGAGGAAGAAGTTTATATGTGACAGACGCAGATGGCTGAAAACTTCTAAGAGAAAATGAAACGCAGGTGAATACTGAACCAATGGAAATAGAAATCAACAATCTGATAAACTATCAACTAGTAAAATTAATCCAAGAAGAAGTAAAGAAACTAAACAATATGAAATTAAGAAATTGAGAGCCTTTACTTCTCCAAAGCTTCTGCCACCCACTTCCCGTATCTGACCTCATCTCTGTTTTCCTCTCTCCAGTCTTCCAGCCATCCTGGCCTGTCACTGCTCCTCCCACACACCAGATTGCCCCCACCTGAGGAAGTCTGCCTGGACATTTTCCTTTAGCTGTCTATGCGTTGACAAGCAGCCACAGCAATGCTTTTAAAAAGCAAGCCACATCAGGTCACTCCTCTATTTAAGTCCATGCAATGGCTCTCATGTCATTAAGAGTAAAAACCCGAGTACCCTAAATGGTTTATGAGAGCTGGAATGCTGCTAGCCCCAGCCCAGTCCCTGTAAGACCTCATTCTGCTCCACCCACACTACCCCCTTAATAGTCTGGGAGTGTGCTGAGTAGACTCCCATTAAGGACCTTTGCACTTGGGATCCTCTGCTCAGATCAAATCTGCTGATCTTTTCTTGGTGAATTCTTTCTTTGCTCTTGTGTTTAGAAATCTTTTCCACAATCCTTTCCATCACCTTGGCTTGCTCCTGCCTCCCTGCCACAGGGCCCTGCTCAGGTGTGCTCTGACCCATGCGACCTTCCAACACAGGTGCACTTAGCATACCCCTACTTTGCTTCTTCACATTTACCACCACCTGACAGGTTATAGAATTATGCCTTCAAGAACTTTTAATTCTTTTTTTTTGAGACAGAGCCTCAAGACAGAGCCTGGGTAGAGTGCTGTGTCATCACAGCTCACAGCAACCTCCAACTCCTGGGCTCAAGCAAGTCTCCTGCCTCTGCCTCCCAAGAATCTGGGACCACAGGCGCCCACCACAATGCCTGGCTATTCTTTGGTTGCAGCAAGTCTCCTGCCTCTGCCTCCCAAGAATCTGGGACCACAGGCGCCCACCACAATGCCTGGCTATTCTTTGGTTGCAGCCATCATTGTTGTTTGGTGGGCCTGGGTTGGATTTGAACCCGCCAGGTCAGGTGTATGTGGCTGGTGCCTTAGCCGCTTGAGCCACAGGTGTTGATCCAGAACTTTTAATTCTTTCATGAAATGATTAAAATATAGAGGAGGAAACATAGATGAGTATTTGTGGAAAGGATTTCTAAACACAAGAGCAAAGAAAGGATTCACCAAGAAAAGACCAGCAGATTTGATCTGAATAAAATTCTTGAGCTCACCTAGTTTGAAAAAATCAAAAAGCAAATTGGAACTGCACAGAAATATAGCTTATCTATATTATAGGAAATAAAATCTCTGAGGGCAAGTAATGTTTCCTAAAAACAGAAATATAAAAAGATAGGCAAGGATAGCTATTGAGTAGGGAAGGGAAGGGAAGGGAAGGGAAAGTGGGTAACAAACTTTTTAAATACTCTACTTCACTAATAATAAAGTTAAAAAATTAAGCACGAAGATACAATTGTTAATTTAAAAAAATGACAGCATTGAAAGAAAATAGTGATGGGGCAATTCCATAAATTGATGATAGAGATATTTGGAGTCTCGCTGGAAGCATTTTTTTGACATCTTGTATGAAGAGTTTAAAAAATAATTATACTCTTTGATCTGGTATTTCCACTTCAATATACATAGCAAAGTCATAAATGCAGACTTATATTCACAGAAAATGTTAGTAGCTGTAACATATTTTATAGAGCTAAAAATTGGAAACATATATATCCCATAATAGAATAATGGCTAAATTATGTTGTATACATAACATATGCACTAATATTCCATTAAAATTATCTAAATATTTTGTTGTTGTTGCAGTTTGGCCAGGGTTGGGTTTGAACCTGCCACTCTCAGTATATGGGGCTGGCACCCTACTCACTGAGCCACAGGTGCTGCCCCTAAATATTTTTTTTTTGAACAACCTAGGGAAATATAACATCATGACAGTTGGAAACCTACAGGATTACACAATTAAGCTTTCAAGTTTGTGAAAAAAATCAATGTCAAAAAGATCAAAGAAAATATACCATATATCAATAATTTCTGCATGTGGATGATAAAATTAGAGACATTTTCTTTCCTTTTAAAAATATGTGTCTCAATTTCCTTAACTTTTATCAACAACCAAAAAAAAGTCCCAGAGTAAATCAGTCTTATTTTTTTAAAAAATATACATTTAGAATATGGCATTCAAAATTCTATGTTCTGCCAGTTTAAATTATTAGTTACGATGAATATCAATCATTCTGATAGATTTTTCAGGTAAAATTTATGCCTGTCATTTAGATATGAGGAATGTATTATTGTCTGATGCCAGCAAAGTCCCTTATGGGAAAAACAGACCCTAACAAAGATCTAAACCCAAAAGAAAGAAAATATGGTGAACCCGGCACCAGCGTCACCTGTTATCATAATCCCTTATCAAAACAGAAAGAGCAGAACAAGGAGAATGATTCTCTTCAGTAGGCACGATGATGATATGCATACAAGGAAAGCCAGATCCATCTAGGTCAATTTTTTAATTATTTTCATCAAGGTCAACTTTACTGTTACTTTCTACCATTTTCAAATTCCTTACTTTAATCATATGTCACCAAAGTCCCCTTTCCAAGGATCATGGCAGGAATACTAATGAAACTGCAATGAGAAAATATTTACATTTCATTAGTTATTGTAGTTAACTAAATCTCTCCAAATAAATGGTGAATTTAATCTATAAACACTAACATTCTAAAAACCCAGCCTCAGTAGTAACTTAGAGGTAGCTTCCAAAGCTCCTGTTGACCAAAGATACATATTACAGAATACTCTAAAGAGCCTGAAAGACCAGGTGCCCAATGGCAGAGCCCATGAGGTCCAGATATTTGTGGTCTGTAATGATATTTAACAGCATAATTGATGTCATTCCTAGTTTTGGTGATTCAGTAATATTACAAGGGATGTAACCAATGAATCAGTGAGTATAGTTCTAGCAATTTTTCTACATAGACATACGACATGCAAAATGCCATGGAGGAGGAAATGAATTCATGGCTACAGAGTCTGAAATAGCAACGTGAAAATCTAAGGGATTAGTAGAATGAATTAGGACACAGCCCCCGAGTAAAATACTGTGATGCTTTAACAGAGAATAAAAGAAGTTCCGTGTGTACTCATTAACATATGATGTTTGCTCAAGAAAAATCAATAAGTGAAAAAGCAAAAATAGAACAGTGTGCAGCCTGTGTTGCCATTTGTCTTTTAAATGGTGTAAAAGTGAAACACCAATTGCCTCTGGGATAAAGAAATTGGTAACTGGGGGCTGGGGCAGGAAGGAGACACTTCCCTGTGTATGCTCTTGTACCTTTAGAATTTGTAACACACGATGGTATTCCCCATGTAAAACCAAACTAAAACACTTGAAAAAAATATATACAGAACAATTAATTGGCACGTTTCTCTGCTTTTCTAACTAATAGTTTCAATTACTGTTAATAGTCTAAGTTCCCTTTCTATACTAGTAAAATAGGTTTCTCTTTAACAGGCTCAGAACACTCCCAACCATTGTAGGATCTTTCCACCCAGAGCACAAGATAATTTTCAATATCAGTTATTAATTCACATGTTTGTTCATTTAACTAGGGTCTGTGAGGTCTGTCCATGTGGCAATACGTGCGCTACAGTTACAAAGTAGAAAAGATACATTTTTTTTTTATTATTGTTTGGGATTCATTGAGGGTACAAAGAATTAGGTTACACTGATTGCATTTGTTAAGTAAAGTCCCTCTTACAATTATGTTCCTCCCCTAAGAGGTGTGCCAAACAGCCTGACCTCGCGACCTCCGACCTCCTCCCCGCTCCACTCCCCCATTCTCCTACCCCCTATCTTGTATTAGCTCATCTGCTGCCTCATTAGAATTAAATACGTGAGATTCTTGGGATGCTTTACTATGAAGAATGTGTTCCACCTCCATCCAGGTTAATACAAAAGATGTAACGTCTCCATCTTCTTACTGGCTGAATAGTATTCCATGGTATACATATACCACAGCTTGTTAATCCATTCCTCATTCCTGGGTGGTGGGCATTTAGGGTTTCCTCATTTGGGCATTTGTAAATTGAGCTGCAATAAATAGTCTAGTGCAAATGATAAGATGATTTTTTTTCTTTCTGGGTAGATGCCCAGTTAATGGGATCGCATGATCAAATGGGAGGTCTAATTTGAGTTCTTTGAGGGTTCTCCATACTTCCCTCCAAAGAGGTTGTATTAGTTTGCACTCCTACCAGCAGTGTAAAAGAGTTCCCTTCTCTCCACATCCCCACCAGCACCTGCAGCTTTGAGACTTTGTGATGTGGGCCACTCCCACTGGGGTTAGGCGATATCTCAGGGGGGTTTTGTTTCGCATGTCTCTGATGAATAAAGATGCAAGTTGTATTTTAAGGCGCTCACTATCCAGTCGGGAAGATAACAAAAGTAAGTGAGCGGCTCATTCGGTCCGTAACTGTTTCTTTAGCATCCCCTGAGCAGAGCGAATCAAAACGGTGTGATGACTGTGAAAGAGAAGAACTCAGGCAAGGGAGCCAAGATGAGGGCCAAAGGAGGTGAGCATCCAAAAGGCAGGTGGGCATCACCCAGGGCCTGGATGATGCAAACCACACTCCATCACACCCCAAAGTTAAGAAAATCTATGATGCATTCATAAACTGCAAGCATCCCGGTTGGCCTGACAGAAGAGTGTGACAGGGTTGTGAGCAGAAACGAAGCCAGAGCAGTGTTCCAGGAGAAGCAAGACCACAGGGGACCATGCTCATGGGCTGGGACTTGAGCCCAAAGACACCAAAGAGATACAAAGGTTTTCAAGCATTTGGGACTCCCAGACAACCGTGTCTAAACTTAGTTGTCTATTCGATGCACACATTGCAACTTAATCATTTGTATTCTCATATTAATCTAAAATAAAACAAACTTAGTTGTCTATTACCAAAACAAAAAAAAATTTGATTTTCAGGTCTCACCCAGACTAAGGCATAGAACTCTCAATTTGCATTTTTAAAAAGAGTTTGCCTGATGATTCCGGTGATAAACCAACCCCAGCATCTAGGATCTCCTGACACGGACTCCTCAAGGTCAAAAGGCATCTTGGTGACAGAATAAAACCAGAACAGCCCTTCTCTGCTCTTTCCTCCTGATGGAAATGTTGTGTGGGGGAAGAAAGTTGGTTTTATTGTTCTGTTCAACATCAGAAAAAAAGAAAACAGAAAAGAGGAAGAATGAGATAAACGTAGGCCAGTCCCCAATGGGGAATGTGTGTAAATCTTACTGTACGAGGGGGGAAAACAAAGGAGAGCCCCATTGTCATAGATACAAACATTTCTTCTGACTTTAATATTTTTAAGTCACTGCAAGACAGAGGGTACAATTTAGCACTTTCTTATCTCAGCCACATATTTGGAGGCAGGGCCTCATCTTTGGCATTCATCTGCACGCAGCACATACAACCCCAATTGGCTTAAAAAGGGGGGTGTTTTTCATCACTAAGAAGTAGCAGCACGTCCCTGTACCAAGTTAACACGAGGCTTGCTGAGGGCTAGTCAGAGTTCACATTCATGCTCTTGAATGCTTTCATGCACCACGGTAAACATTCATCTCTATTCTAGGTTTGTCTTCCTTTTTAAAATTCATCTTAGCCACCTTCTAAGGTATTTTACAAGATGTAATTACACAATAATGGTGACATGAAAACCAAAGGGGAAAAAATAAGGAAAACCAAACCACCATACAAAGATAGGTTTTTAAAAATTTCAAAGACTTAAAGCTACATGAGTCACATACTAAACAGAAATGCCACCCATCATTCCACGCGGTCTGCAGGGCATTTCCTTCCAGAAAGCCAGCATGTATTTATTCCATTTATTCATTCATTTGATGGATACTTATCAGACACCCATCATCCTGGGCAGGCACTGTAATCGAAGTAGGATAAAGTGGTGAACCCCCAATCCCCTCCCTGCCCTTACTTCACATACTGGTGAAAACAGACATTAGATAGAGTGCTGCCAAGTGGGAGTGTAGGATGCTAAGGGCACATGTGATGTGGGGACTAACCCAGTCTGGGGTTACGGAGCGCTTCCCCTACAGACTCTGCTAAGCTGTGATTTGGAAAATAGGTAGGAATTAGGGCAGGGCGGGAGGAAGAAAGAGAAAGAAGAGGAAGAGAAAAGGTAAGCACATGTAGAGATTAGGAGGCAGGGCAAGAAGAAAATGGGTGGAGGTCGAAGGAACAGCATTAGAAAATGTGCAGAAATGAGACAGAGCATGGCGTGCTTAAAAAACTGAGAAAACTCTTATGGCCGGGCAAAGAGAGCACCAAGAAAACACAAATGGTGTATCAAGAAAGCAGGCAGCAGAGACAGGCAGGGGATAGACAGATACACAGGGTGTTAATTCAGCTGGATAATTACCATGAATTAGCCAGGGAAGGGTTCTTTTGTCCCAATTTATAATTAGCTCTAGAATGTAAAAGTTAAATGTTTTAGCCAAGGTCATTAAGTCACAGCAAAGCCACTGCCACCCTAGATCCATTCATCTGATATGTCCACTAGTTACTCAAAGCATATCACCTCAAATTAATTAGGAGAGAATTAAAAGGCATGCTATCCATACTTCTGTGTCAGTAATGATGCCATTTGGAAGCTTCTTAAGTTTTGTTTGTTGCTTAAGGAGAGGTAGGCTAATGCATAATTTCTGATGTTTTAATAGACAGTAACGCCAATACAAATATTTGTTTATAACATCAAATTATTAACTGATATTGTATAATAGCTTTTCACAATTTTGCCATTAGAAGAAATAGGATCCACTGCACACGTGTTCTCTCTGCATATTCCTTACAACTTCATGTGAATCAGTAACTGAATAAAAACTTCAACTGAAACAATAAAGACAGAGGAAATTATGATCATTATATATTATAAAGATCTTCATTTTTTTCAGAGCTTACTCCTAATTCATTCAAGGACTTAAGACACAACACAGTTAACACTGATCAAATGGTTTCTAATGCCAGATGCCTTGCTAACTAATTTGCAATCTCTTCTATGCCTCACGATAACTATAAAAATCAATGTATTATATAATTTCATTTTGAAGATTATAAAACAGACACGGAACAGTTAAATAATTTGCTATAGTTTCACAGCCATGAATAGCAGAACTGGGATTCAAACCCAGGTCTGTGTGACTTCATATCCCTGGTTGCAAAGTTGTAGGTCTTTTCTTTCTATGGGTCATTGATTCCCTTTAGACATCCATTTCTGGTATTCAAAGAACAAGGTAAACCAGATGACCCTGATTTCATTTTTAGTTCTAAATATCTGTTGGTTTACAGTGAAACGGTAACATACATGTCATATATGGTATCTAAAAGCAACCCTATAATAAAAAATATTTTAATTAAATCATCGCTGTGTACATTAATGCAGTCATGGGGTACAGTGTGCTGGGTTTATATACAATTTGAAATATTTTCACCAAACTGGTTTTTCCCCTTTTCCTTAGTCTGGATGGCTATTATAGTAAACCACAGAGTGACTGGGCTTTTTGTTATTCTATGAATCCCTGTATGGACAGTGTATCTATCTGATTATATAGACACATGTCATGTAGACACGGACAATAAGAAGTTTCTATGGTACGTATCTTAGGCACGCAAAAACAAGCAAACGTACTGAATCATGTTACTGAGATGTGCACAGACAGCCCAGTTTCAGTCGGGGACGGATGCTCAAACAATGTCCCGTGGGAGGAATGAAGGAGGGAGAGAGATTGTCTTAGGCTAAAAGGGGATAGAGACCTTGACCCCAAGCCTTTTCTGTCTTTTAGCCCCCGGAGTAATTATTATATGCCCCTCAGTCCTCTCTCAGACCCACTTTTCTACTATCCCTGTGACCCACACCTCCCTCCCCGTCCTCCCTCTGGTCCTTTCGCAGCTTCTGAAAGGAATAACGTGCACACCCTCTCCTGCTTCTCAGCTCCCTTCACTCCCTAAATCTCTGCAATCTCTTCTCTACACCGCCTAGACCACTTTTGCTGACAGCATGACGACTTCCACCTGGATAGACCTCTCTGCTCTCGGCTTCTTACTCTCCCAGGAGAATTTGACATGATGACAACTACCCTCCGGTACAATCTCTCCTCTTGGATTCTGTAATGAAATCATGGCCTGGTCTTCCCCTTTCTCTCTGGCTGTTTCTTTTCACTCTTCTTGACAACCTTCTCTTTCTCTACCCAGCAACTGAACTAATTTCTTCAGCGCAATTCCTGGGCCCTCTTTTCCTCTGTCTCTCTCCTCTTTGCTGACTGCCCCATTCCCCCAGTATTAACATCATGAATCTGCTGATGCTCCCAAATTTATCTCTTGTTTTGACTGCTCCTCTGACTGTCTTCCTATGGATGCCTCATGGGCTTTTCAACATCCCACCTTAATTTTTCATTCCTCCCTTTCCATATCCACCCTCCCCCAAATGCCAGATTCTTTACCTTCCTGATATTAAAAAGGGTACTACCATCACCTGTTAGACAGGCCAGAAACATCCCTTTAACTCAGCACCCCACACAGCTGTGGCTATTGTTAGTCCCCATCAATTCATCTCCCAAAAGATACCTTGAATCTATTCACCCATCTCCACCCCCATTTCCTCCACCTCTAGTCCAAGTCACCATCTTCTTTCTTCTGGACCAAACTCTTAATTGGTCTTTTCACATCCACTCGAATTTCATTCCAACATACACACATTACCCTTATGAAGACAGAGGCATTGCCCTGAGATGAAATCCAGAGAATGTTACTCTGCAGCTTACAACCGCTAAGTGGATTTTCAACCCATATAGGATAAAATATAAAAGCCGAATTTCACCCCAGAGTGTTTTCCCCATCCCTTCCCTAGGCATTTCATTTCTTCCCTCTTGACATAACCAATTCCATTAGGCTGTGTTCTGTTTTTCACAGTCTTTAGCACTATCTGAAATTATCTTTCTGACTTATTCCCTTGTTCAACATCAAATTCTCTCCTCTAGAACCCAGAAGGCAGGCACCCTGCTTGCCTAACTCCCCTCTGCGGTATGCCCAGAGCAGCACCTGACATACAGTGAACACTTGTTAAGTATCTGCTGAAGGAATGAACGAAGCACTGACATCTTTGATGTGGATGGTCTTGACTTTCAATGAAAGGAACAGAAATAACCAGTATGTTTATTTTTAGCTCAACAAAACTCTTAGATTATTGGAAGAGAATAATCTAATAATGCCAACATTCTTTTCTTCAGGTCAGTTTTTCAACATGAACTCATTATATATGTATTTCAAAACTGAAATTGCAACTACCACAATCACTAAGATTATTCCGTACAACTCTTATCAGCACGGTATAATTATTTACTCTAAAATGACTCATAGAGCCATTCCTTTCTCCTTATTCAAAATTCTAACCAAGTTAAAAGTGCCTTTGTATATATTTGAAGGAATGATCGTCATTGCTAACAATAACACAATTTTCTGTGGTCACGTGATATTCATCCATCTTCTAAATTATAGGGTTCTTTTACAGTATAGTTTTAAAGAGTGCTTTTTTGATATCAGGAAGACCCATTATTTTGTTGAAGATTTCAATGAGTGTTTGAGTATATAAGTTTGGGGCCAGAAGTTGAAGACAGTTAAACTGTTCTATAAAATAAAATTGAAGTTCTCAGAAACAGGAGATATGAAGGATAATTTCTGAATATAGATTAGGGACATTTTTACAGAGTTTCAGTATTATGGTGCTAGGGAATGTCAACAATCCATACACTTGTTTAGAGAGGCTGTTAATTCCGGACTTGCCGTGACAATAACTTCTCCTCTCAGAGTCATGATGTTGATGCTGATGAAGATGATGTCATGACCACTAGCAATGATCAAGAACTGGAAATACACCAAGCTCTGCCCTCAGCCCTTGGCATGGATTATTTTGGTCTTCCTGACAATTTTCCTACAGTCACCCAGAGCGTAAGTAATAGAGTTGGATTCAAATGCAGATTTGCCCATGTTCTTAACTATTACTCCAAAATCTTCTGTCAGAATTCCAACAAGAAGCTACCAGGGACTGGTGCGATGATGCTGTGACAGGATTTGGGAAGAATGAAATTACGTCATTGTGGGGTTTGTCCATGAAAGAAGAGACAGGCCAAGTTATGACATGAATTTAGGCTCTTGCATGGTTTTAAAGTTTGTGCCCTCTCCAAAAGTTGTGTTGAAACTCAATCTCCATGCAGTTGTATTAAGAGGTGGGACCTTCAGGAGGTGATTAGGCCTTGAAGACTCTACCCCTCATGGATGGGGTTTGTGTCTCCTACAAGAGCTAAAGGGAACTAAATAGGCCCCTTGCCCATCTCCCTGCGCCACGTGAGGACACAGCAGCAAGGCACCATCTTGGAAGCAGACTGTGGCCCTCCCTCAATCTGCTGGTGCCTCAGTCTTGGGCTTGTGAGCCTCCAGAAATGTAATAAATTTCTACTATGTATAAATTACCCAGTCTAAGGTCTTCTGTTATAGCAGTGCAAATAGACTAAGACAGGATCTTAATAAAAGAGTTCATGAAAATTAGAAGGAAAACAAACATGGTGTTACATTCAGAAGTTCTATATAAGAACTTACCTGCCTCAAAAAGGATTTAGAAACTCTAAAGAGTGACATTTCAACACACTTGCAAACAGCTTCAGAGGGGAAGCTTCTCCCTGAGAAGATAATGTGGCTACTTTCGGGAAAGCCCCAGAGGAAACTAAGGGGTTCAGACTTCAAAAACGACCACATAAAAGATGGAAGGAGAAACATACGAGGAAGAATGAAATAGAAGAGTAGCACTGACCTATGTGAACAGTGTCAGAAAAGTTCAACTAAAGCCAGGAATGAGCTGCCACCTGTGAAAAATGCCAAAGATGACAAAAAGGTTAGGCTGAGAAAACAAAAAGAAAACACTCAGAGCCAGAAAATGAATAAAGAATATTATGTTCTTGGCTCTCCCTGGTGGGTGGACACTCAGAAGTAGTTAAGCATTTGTCAGAAACCACACAGGGTATTTATTTGGGCTGAGACCTATGCCAGTGTTAGGTCCACCAATCTGGCTGACTCAGCTACCAGGAAGGTTCTAGACTACCACAAAGAGGTAATATACCTTTCTTAAAATACCCAAACAAAAACATGTCACCGATGATGCATTCAACTTCTATTTATAATTGTTTTCTAAAAAGACCAAACAGCAAAGGTAGACTAAGTATTAAGTATTATTTAAAAAATTGCAGTGTGGTGCCTGTGGCTCAAAAGGAGTAGGGCTCTGGCCCCACATGCTGGAGGTGGTGGGTTCAAACCTAGCTCTGGCCAAAACTGAAAAAAAAAAAAAAAAGAATTATAGCTAAGAGAAGAAAATGATGAGAACCTCCATTATTTCAATCAAGTTCAGCCTTCAGGCCCTGATAAATTATACCCTAAGTCTCCAAAAGACTGGCCTGTCTTGCAAAATCAAACAGTGACTTAAAATTAACATGAAAGCTAACACAGTCCAAATTCCTCCCTGCCTCAAGGCTTCCGCACTTGCTGTTCCCTCTGCCGGGACTACCTTCCACCCTGGATCACCCCTACTTGGTCTCTCACTTTACTCAAGACCCTTCTTAGATGTAACCCCCCCCCAGCCTTCCTGACCATCCTATTTAAACAGCTCATACCCCACTCTTCCTTATTCTCTGTCTCCTTGCCCAGAGTTATCTTTCTTCATAGCATTTATTCCCCACCAAGAGATGTTTCTGCTTATTTGTTGGTTATTCTCCTCCCAATTAGAATATAAGCCCTGTGGGATTTAGGCTTTGTCTTATTCACCTTATGCATCAAACCTAGAACATAATGAATATTTATCACATGAATGAGTGAATGAATGTGCCCTTGAGTCAGGAGATCTACCCTGGTAACAGTTTTTGGAGGCCATGACAGTATCAAACAATAAGATTTCTATGAGCTGATAAAGTTAGGTGGTAGCATTTTTTAAGATGATATTTTGGACTTTCTGTGCATTACAGCAATGTCTTAGGGATACATTAGAATTTCCCAAGTATATTTTACCATCATAATATCCATCTGTAGGCTGTTCTTACAAAATTTTTATTTCAGTAAGTATGGGATAAGGCACAGGCATCCTTTTGTTAAAAGCATTTCCCTGGCTCACCCCCTATTAAGGTTCTCTGGTTAAAGAAACGGAGATGGCCATTGGATTTTTGTCAACCGTTGCTCCAAGCATGCCTACAGTATAGAAGATCCTGTCTCAGGAAAAAAAAAATAGCTGGGTATTTTGGGACACACTTATAGTTCTAGCTACTCAGCAGGCTGAGACAGGAGGAAAACCTGAGCCACAGTTCAAGGTTGCAATGACCTGTGATCCCACCACTGCACTCCAGCCTGGGCAACACAGTAAGACTCTCATCTCTTAAAACAATTTTTTTAAAAGATTCTGGCTGAGTCTAGTGACCTAACTAAAAAAATAACATGATGATCTGATAGCTTTGCAAGTAATTTGACAGTACATTTAGAGGAAGCTAATAAAAAAAAATGCAGGAAATACTTAATAATTATTATCTCATTGCCTAATATGCCTTTTTGGCCAATTCGCAGGTAAGAAAAGCTGACCTGCTGCTCCAGTAAATGTCTTTGCCTTGGTCACAGGAGGGATCCTTGAGGGATATATCCAGAGAGACATACTCATGAGAGTATGACTGGAAAAGAAGTGACAACTCACAAGAGCTATCTTCAGGTATCTGAGGGACCAGACTCAGGAAAAAAAAAAGGGGAGACAGCTATATTTTGTTCCTGATTCCAACCTCAGAAACAACTCAATAGGAGCACAAGATGTAAAAAGACACAAGCACTGGCCAGGAAGTCACCCAACCTAGGCTCCATCCCGCCTGTGACATTTACCACAAACCTCTATGACCTGAAGGAACCATTTGTCCCCTCTGGCTCTCAGTTGCCCCAAAGCAGCATAAAGCCTCTCCTTCTCACTGCCTTTGATGAAGAAAGTTTTCTGAAAATTCTGAAGAGATGGTATGATTATTACCAAGTTATAGGATCAAGATCTAATTTTTTTTTTTTTTTGAGACAGGGTATCACTTTGTCAACCTCCCTGCCTCCTCATAGCTCACAGCAACCTCGAACTCCTGAGCTCAAGTGGTCCTCCTGCCTCAGCCTCCCAGGTAGCTGGGACTACAGATATGCCCCACCATGCCCTAGGATCACTAGTATTTTTTCTATTTTTAGCAGAGATGGGGATCTCACTTTTGTTCAGGCTGGTCTCAAACTCCTGAGCTCAAGGAATCCAACTGCCTTGGCCTCCCAGAGCTAAGATTACAAGCATGAGCCACCATGCCCGGCTTAAGATTTAATTTCTAATTAAAAATTTTGTTTTTTATTTCAACATTTTCTTTTTTTTAGTACAAATGTTTAGAAGTTACATTGTTTTCAATTCTAAGGTGAAGTTCAAGTTGTAGTTGAGCCCTTCGCCCAGGGGGCGTGCTGAACACCCTCACACTGTGCACGTTAGGTGAGATGCCACCCGTCGCCCTCCCTCCTCCCACCAATCCTCTCCCCTTTTATACCCTGCTAAATTAAGAAATTTCTAACACATAAAGGAACAATCTAGTACTATATAAGTTCTTTGGAGGTGGGAAAGTTCAAACTGGGGATGAAAGGCACAAATTTACCAATTTCACTGCCATTTTTTCAGGAGAAAGAGAGAGAATGGGTAACTAATGGTTCCCTAAGTCCGTGCCAGTGGGTGTTTTGTTTTGCGTTTTGTTAATCACAAATTTCACTGACCACACTGCTCACATAGACATATGAGATGGAGGCGGGGAGAGACACTTTTGGCAGCACCTGTTTCAGAAAATTCAAAATAACTGACATACATAGAACTATGTACTATGAATCCTAATGCATTCAAATAATGTATATTTTCAAGCATTATGAGATCCATATCCATGGGAGGAAGAGTGGTGTGATGACGTTAAGAAATCACTCAGATTTCAGGAAAGAACAATACTAAAAAATATACTTTTGAGACGAGTATGCATTTTACAATAATTTGTTTTCTTGGATTATAAAGCCCACAGACATAGAATCCTTAGGTTTTTGCCACATTAAAATGACCCATGAGAACCATCTAAGTTCATTCAGCCTATATAAATGAAACAAAGTTCTGCCAAAAATAAAATCTTCAGAATGTCCATTTGTTCCTCAACTCCAGCAAACAAGCAATAGGTCCTAGATATTTTACCTAATTAAATAAGGATGCCACTTATTGTAAGAAGTCCCATTACTGTATGTACTGAGAGTGAAAGAAAATACAGCCAATTTAAGTGTGAAAGAATGTTTTCTTATCACTTAAAATTTTTATTTTGTTTTTATTAAAAAGCACTGTGCAATTTCCTTAGATTTTTTAAATATATATTATGATGCATATATTAAAAAGAAATAAATTGGTTAGGATATCCCTAAGCTTTCCTCATTTGTACACTTTGAATCTCCCAAATCAATTCTGACCAGATATTTTCAATCTTTGTGCTTTTCCATGCAAAATCATTCTCTGTGCCACCAAGAAGGTGATGTGGGTACAGTAACTCTTGCAGGGGTGCTCAAATTTTTTCAACAGGGGGCCAGTTCACTATCCCTCAGACCATTGGAGGGCTGGACTACAGGCCCCAGCACGCGTAGGCTGCTAAGCAGGACAGGCAGTGGTGGCAAAAATACCCGGCAGGCTGCATGTGGCCTGCGGGCCCTAGTTTGAGGACACCTGCTTCAAAGAGTGATCCTATATCGTCTCCAGTGCTTCCCTCTGAGCCCTTGACACCCATTCTGTAAGTCCTTGTACAAACCCAGTCAAAAGCAATGACCTCACAAGTATGGTCTGGCCAACAGCAAGTATAAGGAGCATCCCTATCTCAAGGACATAATGATCTACATCTTGGGGACAACAAAATATGGTATATAATTCTTAAGAGAATCAATTCTGACATTTTCTAATGAATGATGAAAATCAACTTATCTTCCCAAGTACCTCATTGGTGGTTTTCTCAATCTTCTCATACTCAAGGCTGGATGTGGAACCTGCTTCCCATCTCCCTTCTCTGTCATCTAACTACATCCTCACCAATCCTTACTCTGAACTGCACATTGGACTCGGTTTTCACTTCTCAGTCCCATGTCCCCCTCCAGGCTTTAACCCACTGCAAATGCTTGATACCTGCAGCTCCCTAACTGCCCTTCCTACCTGCAGACTCCCTGCCACCCAGCACATTAGGATTAATGATTTCCAAACACTCCTTTCATCATTAATTTCTAGTCCCAACATCCTCACTGGCTCCATTTTTCTCATGGTTCAAACCCCAGCTCCTACAAGGACAATCTGATCTCACCATCTTTATGAAACTCTTCACACATCTGGCCTGATGCTTAGGCTGGTCTCCTCCCCATCTTTTATATCCACCACAGCCTGACCAACCTATCTCCCCCTCCACCTATCCAGTCCTAATCTTTTTCCCTTGACAAATCTTTTTCTGATCAGCTCCCGTGGACTTCCTCCTCTTCCATACTCCCGTTAGCTGATGGTGAGGGCATCATAGATTTAGATGGAATATGCATTTTTCCCTGTGAGTTGATCAGCTGAGAATCATCAAAAACAGAACACACGTTGGGGTTCAGTCCTTTCCTACTAAGTTAAAGCCCCATTTGTGTTTGCTCCTCAATTATCCCTACCACATCTCCCCACCCCTTCACAACCATCGGTCTCAGCCAACTGGCATCTTAAATCCATGCTCAATAATCACAAGGGTCAGCAAATCCACCATCCTGCTTCCACAGTCACCAACAGGTTCAGTACACTCTGGTAGAATACTGAATGCCCAAGGCTCACACTTGTGTTGAATGGACTAAGCTGGTCTGTTAGCCTAAGGAAGTGGCTTGAATGAAGCTTTCTGAGAAATGGAACCACATACTTATAGCACCTGTGATGCTTGTGTAAGACAATGTTACGCCAACTTGGAAATTAAAAAAAAAAAATCCATTAAAACTCCACTTGGCTGTGACTTGACTGCTCAAACAATGTGTTCATCCTGAATTTTGGGTATGAGAGAGTAATTTTTATAAGATGTCCCCAGGACAATAGTTAGACTCTCCAAAGATAAAATATGGTAGGGAGTTGAGAGTATAAACCCTGGAGCCAGATTGCCTCTGTTGGAGTCTAAACCTAGTACTTATCAGTAGTGAGACCTTGGGCAAGGGACTTTAAAGTCTCAGTTTCCTCTTATTTTATAGGGTGGTTGTAGGATTGAATGAAATTATAGGTAGGACTGAATGAAAATTTGTTAGTGCAGTGCCCGATACAAAGTGCTCAAATGGCACTATCATTGTTAATACCACCATCATTTTTAATATTTTTAATTAAAAATAAATACTTTATGTATTGTTATTATCTTTTACTACTAACGGCATCGGCTGGCAGGCCTGTTTCCAACAGAGGGCAAAGCCTGGCTTCTCTGACACCCTTTCTTGGGGCCTCATTAAGTATTACTTTTCTCTGAAGTCCTATCCTTAGCCTCCCTCTTTTCTAATGTAAATTCTCTCCTTTGGGGATGGTACTGAACCAGCTTCCCTTGTGAGTTCCAGCCTTATGGTACAGGCTGAGACCATCTTCTGATGTTGTCACCTGAATGATTCACCCGCTGGAATCTGGAATATCAGGAATCTCTCCCGGTTCCCTGTTACCTATGGGATAAATCCAAACCCAGCATCCTTCTGTGTGTCTCGCCCCCCAGATGCCAACCTTTTTTCAATTTCCTGGGCCTGGGTTCATGCTGTTTTCTTGTCCACCCGCCTTGCACAAGCCTCATCACTAATTAAAAAGCCCTGTGGCTTTGGGACTAAGCAGGTGGGTGGTTTAACTGTCAGGTCCGCCAGGATAAGAAGTCTAGAACATTCGTTCTTCTCCAAAAAAGGATGCAAATCAACTGAAGTGCCTGGGTGGGGTGATATTCATCTCTCTCTTACCTTTTCCTCTGGGGGCAGGCGGGCCCTTTGCCTTTCCTGTTCCCTCCATGTGAAAATAAACTCCCTTAGAAGCAGTGTCTGGGCCCTTGTTAGAATACTCTCTCTACTGCAGGCTCTCTGAGTTCTCTAAAATATTCTATAGCACAGCCCTCACCACACTGCATCAGAGTGGCTTCTCTCTTTCTTGTTAAGAGTGAGCATAAGTGAAGATGCCCCATTGTTTTCACTTTTGCACCCTGAGTGCCTACGATGAGGCCAGACATAAAATATTTTTCAAATTGAGTAACAGGCTTCTGAGCCTTTACTCGGTCTTCTAAATACTTAACAAATTAACATTCTCATCTCTCCAACACCAAAACTGTCTTGATCAATGCAATAGAAAAGAAAGTAAGCAAAATATATACGCAAAGATGACTGCCTCCGATAGGTATTAGTTTAGCACGCAGGATATTACGAGAAGCAAATTCGCATCTTTTTTTCCCCTGGCATTGTCATATTTTCTACCTGATGAATGGAGCCCTCAGGCACTTGTCCTGCTGTCACTAATTGAAACGTGTTTCTTGATATTCAGCTTGAGTTGTTTTGTTGATTCATGTAGCAGCATGCTTAATTAAATAATACAAGTGCTCAGTTATATTAGGGCATCAAATTTCCACTTCACAATTCGAGAGGCCATCGTGGAAGGAGCCACTCAGTATTAGATAATATTAAGGGGGCTACATGTACTGGCAGCACCGGTTGTAATATAAAAATTCAAAGTATCAGCCTCTTGGACAGCTGCCTATAGCCATACAATAGTGTGGTTCCAATCTGCGTTTAGGTGTTCTCTGGGTGCACTGCAGAGTAACAGTAAATAACAAGCAGAAAAACTTTCACATGGGGAGCTGGGCATGGTGGCTCCTACCTGTAATCCCAGTGCTTTGGGAGGCCAAGATAGGTGGGTCCTTTGGGGCCAGGAATTCAAGACCTGCCTAGGCAAAATTGCCTTGTCTCTATAAAAAGTTAAAAAATTAGCCAAGGCGTGGTGGTGCCCATCTGTAGTGCCAGTTACTCAGGTAAGCTGAGGCAGGAGGATTACATGAGCCCAGGAATTTAAGGCCATAATCAAAACCCTGTGTGGAAGTAGATGATCAACTACTTCGTCATTATAAAACATGCAACAAACACAGACACTGTGTTTACCTCTCCAAAATCTTTACAATAGTTTCTGTTTTCAACACTTCACAACAATAAAGCAATGATTCCAGGCACAGAAAAAGTACTGAGTGGAGAACAGGCTGCAGAATCAACTCCCAGCAATTCCGTCCTCTGTGGCTTTCCTATTCGTCTTAATCTCTCTAAGCCTCTGTCATGTGTGATTAAGGAAAATCCTGCTCCTCCGTACACACTGTACCCATCGTAGCTACTGTTCAGCCACTCAAAGTGAATTCAAAAAGCATCTGTGAAAGGAATATGCCGGCAACTCCACAAGCTACGCAGGGTATAAAATGAACAAGATGCATCTTTACTGCAAAGAGCTCACAGGCAAGGAGAGATCTAGCCAGGCTGGTCCTCCTGGCTGGATGCAATTTGCCCCTGCCCCACGCTTAATCTTGGTACTTGCTATAATGTAGTGAAGTATGTATCTCCTCACCCATCTGTGTCTCCCACTGGACCCGAAGGCCCTTGGAAGCAGAAGCCACATCTTTGAGGGTTGCAGCCATGGTGTTTGGGTCCATCCCACAGCCACGGTGGCCTGAATGCTGGTAGTCAACTTGTCAAGGAAGCACATGCCTCAGGGCCTTCACATCTGCTGTTCTTTTTGCCTTGATCCCCATCCCCAGATGTCTAGCTGCATTGCTAGCTTCCTTACATCTATCAGTTTCTGTTCAAATGCCCCCTCCTTAGTGAGACCGTCTCTGACCACTTTTTAAAACTTCAAGTCCTCTGCCACAGAATTTTCTATGGCCCTGCCACGTCATCTTTTTCTCCATAACCCAGCCTGAATTCCCATGTTGCTTATAGTCTGGCACCAAAACTCAAGCTCCTAGAAGACAGGAATATTTGGGTGTACTCTGCTGTATACACAGCACCTAAGATAGATGCTAGCCCATACGTAACAAGGGACTAATAAATGTGGAAGGAATAAACAATCATAAAACAAAGCTCCAAAAACTAGCATAATACAGTCTGTGCTCTCAAGGAGAAGAAAATTTCTGAAGTTTGAAGGACACACCGGTAGAGAACATTCGGTTGGTTTGGCCATTATGCATCTGTTTCTCCATCCTAACAGCATCCAGATTTCCTTACAGGGGTGTCTCTATCCCTTTCTGAATGAAGTCTTTGGGGATAGTAAATTCAGGTGCCTGGCCTCCACCTGGGGCCAATCCTTCCACTAACTTCCCTGGAATAGCTGGGCTGAGGCTGTCATGCAGTCTCTTCCTATTTGTACCCTGAAAACTCACCACAACAGTGAAAGAACCACTTGAAATTCATTCATCTGGCCAGTGGCTTGCTCACCAGGCTGCTCTTGCTGGGACCATTCCCCAGATGCCTCTCTTCTTACCCACGTGGTACCTCTTTGGTTCCTACCCATTTCCAGGCCTGGTTTTCCAGGCTCTGGTCTGATGAGTTACCATGGTCTTCTCCAAATTCTCTCTCTTCATATAAGTCAGCCAAATCCATTTCTATTGCTTGCACCCAAGGAATTCCAGTGATACAACATGAAAAAGAAAAGAATAATTCAGAGGAATCTGTTAAGTGATAAATAAGTTTTCTTATGTGTCTCCAAGGCGAATGTAAGACCATGGGGTCCATGAAACAGATGTGATCAGATCTACTCTTTGATCAGCAGACGGCATCTGGACCTTGGAGAAGGATAAGGTTCTGAGGCAAAGGAAACAAAACCAGCATTTTAAAACCTCCTACAAAGAGTCATGCACTCTTCTAGACACATTCCTTACGAATCAGCAACTAATAAGACAAAGGTGGAGCTTAGCCTTGAGACAACATCAAAGCGTGGCTTCAAGAGGGTTTAAGCCAGACCATGATAGAAGATCGAGTGACTAACAGATGAACTGCTTAACTGGATGGGTGCTAAATAAAGTTTGAGATTAAGTATGAGGTAGTCAGTGGTAGAACATCTAAATTTAAACCCTCAGGCTATGCCTATTCATCTAGGACCATGACTCAGGAAGGAAAGGAAGGCTAGAAACACATTTGGTAAGAAACATAAATTTGAATAGAAAATTTCAAGTTTTCAGCAGCTTTCATGCTGGAGGCCGTGCAGCAGAACAGCGAAACACATTCGTATCTGAGACTGATGGATGCCAGTTCAAACCCCGGCTTTGATGCCAGAACAGATTTGGGGATTGTTAATTTGCGAACTGTAGTATAGGAATAAAGATGGTACCAGCCCACTACATTTAAACTTCAAGAAATGCAACAATCAATCTTTTCATTGAAATTCAAGTGACATGCTTCAGAAAAAAAAATTGAATTTAAGAAATCATTTAGTCCCACTCTCTTACTCTGTGAGTAAGGAAGTTGCAGCCCAGAGAAGGGAAATGTCTTGCTCAAATGGTTGAGCTAAGTGGCTGAATGGCAGGGCCAGCCTTGCAAGACCCATGTTTTTGGACACCTGGGAAATAGGCTTTCTGCTGTTTCACAACCTAATGGAGCAAGGACCAAAGCTGTTTGAACTAAATACATCTTATTCAATAAGTATATATTAAACATCTATGGTCAAAGTCTCACACTCAGGAGCACGGTCCCCTCAAATGGTTTTCTTTCTCTCTATCCCCATCAAAACCAGCTAATTATTTTTCCACAAGTAGAAATGACTGATAGACAGCACCTCTATGGAATTTGTTATAGATAACAGGCACACAGGAAATAATTATTGAATGACTTCACTTGTAAAACAATCTGTTCGAAAACAAAAACTCAAAAAGAATCCAACTTGGAGTTGCAGTAAATTTACATCAGGAAACTGATAGAAGAACTTTGGGGAGAGGGAAGGCTTCCTCCCTAGGTCCCTCTTATATCACAACACACAGGAATCGACATACCCAGAATGCCTTGTGCAAGGCAGCCGGCATCAGGAAAAGGGCTAAATGTTGACTGCGAGGGTGTCTGCGACAACCTCAAGGACAAGTCATCCAATGTAACCAAACAGTTTTTAAAATGTCACGGTGTTTTCTCTTAAGTATTTTTATCAATAACCGTAGGATCTTTGTACAGTTTTAAATACCAGTTCAAAATGACATATTTAGCAAAGTCACAATACATTATAAAAGGCATTGTAAAAAAAAAAAAACAAATTATATGCACATTAAAATTTAAAATGTACTATACACATACATTAAACCCTCAGTGAGGCAGAAATAGATGTTTATGCTAGACGCTGAGGAATGGGTCTAGCCTACTTTCCACAAGGAACAGATTTCTGTATAATATTTATAAAAGCTTATGATATACTCATTGAAAGAGGGAAAAGTTCAAATTTGTTCTTATTTTTCAATCCAGGCTATGTTCAAAATGGATACTTAAGCTAACAGCAAATTCACGGTTCAGCCACTGAGGAATATAAATCAAATTAAATGTGACTTATACATATGTTGTAGGGGTGAAATTAAATGTGAGAAATATTATCTCAGCAACTGGATTCCAACAGCAGGAGAAGCATCTAGGAAAGGCTTATCTAGGCAGGAAGGATGAAATAAGAGCCATGGCAGAGGGCCCCTGATGACCATTATTACCCAAGCAGCACCCAGGGACAGAGGGTTGATGGGGTGTGATGACAGACCTCCTGTGGAGTTATCTGGAATAAAGGGAAAGGCATGTTGGGATTAAGTAAGAGAATCTGTCTGGGTCCTACTGATGGAATACATTCAAATGCTCAAGCAGAAACATGAAACAGACTTTGGAGCACTTCAATCAGCGCGAACAAGATTGATTGTATTTCTTGAGAAGTTTAAACATAGTGGGCTAGTACCATCAATATGTTGATTCACCTTTTCCATCTATAAATTTATCTAAATAAATCAAGACATTTTTCCACATGAATGTCTCCCAGAAGAGTCCACTGTAAGACCACAGTGTGAATTAAAGATCTAGTAAGTGATGTCTAATTTCCAAAGCACATTAAACATCATTCCTCCTCTTAGGCAAATGTAGAAATAGCCTCTCATTAATCCCCTGTTTTTCCCATCTCATAGGCTCTTACCACTGCTATGTAGAAAAAGAAAACCCAGATAAAGTGGTTTTCTAAGTCATCTTGGGCCCCTTACATATTCTCCACTTTAACAGCCATCTATGCTGTCTCAGGAATGTGGTTCAACAGGTGGAGGAAGCTACCACACATCTGGCAGTGAGAACCCATCTCCCATTTGGAGGGTGCTTTACAATTCATAAATTATTTTCCTATGTGGGTTCACATAAGGCTCAATACAATGATATGCGGTAGGTAGAAGGGCCATCGTACGACTCTTTATAGACAAGACCTGGGTTTCAAACAAATTAATGGACTTGCTCAAGATCATTGAGAGGAAAGGCCAAGATTTAAATGTAATCATTGAGTGGAAGAGCCAAGATTTAAGTGTAAAGTTGTCAACACTCTACCACAATACAGAACTTCAGATTGTGGACACATGACCTTCAAAACCCATGGAAAATAAGCCAGAGGAACAGATAATTTTACGTGATTGAAAAAATAGCAGATACATTTACATCATTTCACAAAGAATTAGGTCTTGGCATTTATCAAGCCAAAAAAGGTTTTATTTAATGTTTTGGGAGCAACTCACGATATTCCAAGCTGATTCTGTCCATGCTGTTTAATCAAGCATAATTCTATATATATATAACTTTGATATTAAGTACCTATCTAGTATTGATTTCTTCTTTGAAATCCACTAAGAAGTAATAAAAAAAATTCCTAAGCTAAATTTTAATGTACTTGTAAAACATTCTAATGACAGAATTGATACTAGTGATTGACACACAGATTAAACTATGTTAAGGGAAGGCAAAGTCAATTTCAAGCTTTTCTACTAGGGCTGAAATCATCTAACAGATTAAAAATCTTCACATGGAAATAGAAAGGGACTAACTTCTAGAGAACAATTCCTACGCGACCTTCTTCGTGCTGATGGTCATTACATATATACATGCACATATTTCTCCTGTAATCCTCACAATAACTTTATGAAGTAGAAATTATAAAACTCATTTAATGGATAAAGAAACTAAAGGTCAGGAGATGGTTAAAAAGTAAAGTAATTTCCTTATAGCTAACCCCTCTAATAAGCAGCATGGTTTAGTTTTAAACCAAGGTCTAGTAACACCAAAGAACCTCATTTTAACCACTTTATATGACAATATATGTTGATTTAGCTTTCCCATCTATAAATTTATTCAAATAAACCAAGATAAATGTTTTTCCCACAAGGATGTCTACCAGAAGGGCACACCGTAAAACCGAAGTTTGAATTAAAGATCTAGTAAGCGATGTTAGAGAGAAAAACATTATTTGTATATGTTTTTCCATCTTCACCTTTTACCCCTTAATTTTATCTGATTTCTGTTTAACTTTCAGCAATGGATACTGGTTATCCATTGATTGTTATCTTCACAATCAATCACATGTAAAAGATAAAAAAAAATTAAGTAGTGCCCCATGGGTTATGTTCCCAAACTAAAATAATACGAAACTAAAAACTTGAGAAAATAGAGACTCGTTACGTATAAATACAATTCATTTTGCATGTCATTTTTCTTAAAATCTCTTTCCTATACACATAAGCAGAATCACTTAAAAGACCATTACACTTTTTAGGAAAGTGAGGAAATGGTAAATGATGGAAAAAGCACCAGCAAAGACCCAGTGCTTTGACCTCTCCACCACCAAGTCACTGCCACTTGACAGATGGGAACTGATGATTAAACATAATTTCTCAATATGAGAAATCAGATGCATCCATAATTCTCTCCAACTGGGAAACATGTCGGACATGTGGAGGAAATATTAAATACGTGTGAGTTTTACACAAAACGCTTAAAGGAATACAATTAAGGAAATGGTCTGAATGTAGGTAGATGGGACTTCTTCCCAAGCCCAATGAGACTACAGACCCTACTCAGAACGTGAATGCCCAGTACCCCCTAGTGGCTGGTGTGTATTTATCGAATCTTTTTTAACAGCGAGTGTGTATCGAACCTTGTTTCTAGAACTAAAACTCTAGATATAAGTTGCCTCTATTTGAAAGAGCTATGGGGACACCCATCTTAGCCCCACCACACTAGACCCCTTCAGTTTCCTTAGGAACATACACATATTAGAAGGGGGAATGAATAATGAAGTTGAGAAGTGTAGGATCAGAGGGCTTCATGTCAACTTTCTGCTGAGGACCTCACCACCTGCAGAGTTTCAGCTAAAGTCCCCTGTATCTACAGTGGTTGGACTTCATACCTGTTTTAGCACCTCCTAACCATAAATCAAACACTAAGTAGCAATTTTCTTCATAATCCAAAATAATAATCTGACAGAATGAGGTGGTATGTCTATTTTTACCATCAAATATTGACATTTCCCCTAAAGTCATTCATTTGTGGATACTATTCCATTCAGTTGAAAAATATTAATTGATCTCCTACTATGTAATAATGCCAGGCATTATTCTAGGCATAGCAGTAGACAAAACAGAAAAAACAACAATCCCTACTTTCACTGAGGTAGTATCAGAGGGAGAAACAAACAAGAATGTGTTTAATTAATATATGATGGGGGGTGGGGATGGGGAGAGCAGAGATAGGGGAGGAGGAAGGGGGTGAGGGGACAAGGGGTGTGGTACACCTTTTGGGGGTGGGACACAATTATAAGAGGGTCCTTATCTAACAAAAGCAATCAGTGTAACCTGGTTCTGTATACTTTCAATGAATCCTCACAAATAAAAAAAAAAACTGTTATGAATACAGGGATTTCTTTGCTTTGATTTTAACAAGTTTAAATAGGAAGATGAAGAAGAATGTCAATGAAAAAGAGATTTAAAATCTCTTTATAAAAGTAAGGATATGAGCCAGGCATATAATGGAAAAATTATTGGGCACAGGGAATAGCAAGTACGAAGGTATTGCAATGAGAAAATAATTGGGTGTGTTCAAGGATCATCAAAAGAGCCTCTGTGGCTGAAACAGGTTGCACAAGGAAGAGGCAAGAAGGCCATGTCATGAAGGGCCGATGTAAGGGGTTGCCTGTCACTTTGATGACAGCAGGAAGCCATCACAGGATTTTCGACAAAGGGAGCTTATAAACTGACCTAACATTTTACAAAATTACTCTAGCTGTTGTACTGGTAACATGCTTTGGAAGTAGGCATAGGGGGGTAGAAAGACATAAAAAAGACCAGGGAGCAGTCTGTTATGAGAGATGGCAGTGGCTTGCACAAGGATGGCCACAGTGAAGGGGTGAAAACTGGTCACATTCTGAATGTATTTTAAAAGTAGACTTGAAATGTGGGATGTGAGCAAAAGAGTATACGATTACCCCAGTGTTACCACCTGGGTAAAAAAGAATGCAGTTGCCCTTCACTAAGATGGGAGAAGCTGCAGGAGGGATTGGTTCGGGGGAAATACCAGTAGCTGCATTTTAGCTATGTTAACTTTGGAGACCCCTCTTCAGATCTCTTCCTTGGAAACTACAATAACAATAAATTTTATTCATGGACTTAATACATTGCATTTACAATCTAAGCATGGTGTAAGATAAGGGAACTGGGCGCTGCAGTTGGGAGGAGGAAACCACCCCTAAAACTGGCCAACACCAGCATTGGTTCAGTACCATGGACAGCACCTGGCATTTGGCTGTGGTCCAGACACAAAAAAGGTGTTAGCCAGAATACATCCATGAATAAATTTAGTGGAACTCAATACCTCCATATTAATGGATGAACTATTGAGAATTTAAATCATTACTATATGATTAAATCATTACTGACCACTGAATGAGCTGTGTGAATCTTTCTCTATGAACAATCACCATTTTCCATATCCTTTTTATTTCTCAACTCCATCTGCAAACATATTTTTCTGTAAATCTGCTTATATATTTTCCAATACTTCCCCCTCTTCAGTCATTTTCCATATTCCAATGTAAATTTTTGCTCTGCTATGTTGTCTTTTGCCTAGAAACATTGTTCTTTTTCAAATTATTGGTGTTCAAAATATCAACAGTAGTACAGCTGAGAATAGTACAATCAACTTGCCTGTAAGAACTTGGCTGAGTTATGAATGATTACATTTCTCTGGTTAATGATTTGATTGGTTCAAAATTCTCAGTGGTCTACATTTCTGAGAAAGATGATTTTGGCAACAGCTGCTATAATAGAGTAACTTTGTGCAATTCAAACTTTTTATTTAAAAATAGCAAACATATTATAAGAATAACACTCAAATGTTTCAGGGAAACATCTGAAAATGTCTAGTCAGTAGGTTGTGCATGATCAAAAACCCAGAATCAAACCATTCCCTTTAAAATGTGAAGGCAGATTTGGCACCTGTAGCTCAAGCAGCTAGGGTGCCAGCCACATACATAGGAGCTGGTGGGTTCAAATCCAGCCTGGACCCACCAAACAATAGTGACAACTACAACTTAAAAGCAGCCAGGCGTTGTGGTGGATGCCTATAGTCCCAGCTACTTGGGAGGCTGAGGCAAGAGAATCGCTTAAGCCCAAGAGTTGGAGGTTACTGGGAGCTGTGGATGCCACAGCACTCTACCCAGGGTGACAGCTTAAGACTCTGTCTCAAAAATAAATAAATAAATAAATAAATAAAATGTGAAAGCACATACAAGCATATCTTAAATCATTTGCCAAAGTGGCATTAGTGTGAATTATGTGGAAATATGTTCACATTCATAATTAAGCATTCCAAATTTTCATATCAGGCCAGGAGGCTGGTTAGTGAAATCTAACTCAAGGGCTTAGTCCAGTGTAACCCACCCTCACTACGAGGGTGAGGCAAGGTCACCCTCTTAGGTCTCCTTACTCATCTTATTTATCATAAAACATCTCTTCTGCTCCGTAGATATTTGTGTTTGATTACCTGAATGCCATGGAGCAGCATGGTGCTATTTTGAACGGTCAATGTTTTTAAATTCTAGCTCTGCCTCTTTCCTTGAGTATCACTTAATATCTCTTAGCCTCGGCTTATGCGTTAAGAAATGAAATGACCTATATTTCAGAACAGTTGAAAGACCAAATGAGATCATGTATTTTTAATATACAGAGAATCTAGCATAGCTAGATCACTAGCAGGCCTTCAATAAATATTAGCTCTTTGGATAATCAAATAATTCAGTATTTGTCTGTTTTATTAAATGTTTGACTATTAAGTAGATTGCAAAACTAATGATTAATTTCCCTTCATAAACCAGTAACAGCTACTATCTGATTACTTAAGTAAAAGATGAAGGATTTTGTGTATAAAGATATAGACAGTTGGGATATAGCCCTCCCTTTGCCACTAATTGATACCAATGAAATTATTCTCATGATCCCAAGTAAAACAAAATTTACAATGAAAAATAAACATGAGAAATCACACCATTTTATAACAAAAGATTCAACATCATACGGTTTTTCCAATAGAAATCTGTGAATAATCTGCACAAAAATACATTTATCCTTCTAGAGATTAAAAGTCCTTTTGGTAAAAGATATAAATTCGGTTAAAAAGTAAACCAGTATGTACAATTTTAATACTCCTAATATAGCTCCTTTGTCTCTGAATCCACTTAACCTTTCAATAGAAGAATTAACACAAAATATCTGGCCTGGAGGTTTCTATGACAACTTAGTTTTCTGGTCTGTGAAGCCCTTTCCTCTGTGAAGTAAACATTCAGAGCTTTGTATACTTCATTGATAAGATCTTCCCCACTGGCTGCTAATGTTATCTTAGGCATCACACATGTGGGTGTTTTGAACAAAATCTGAATTCATCCCCATCTGTGACAAGCTGGCATTACCTACAGTCCTATTTCTGTAGAACAGGAGACTCTCCTCAAACCAGCTAATGTAATACTGTACTCTGAGTCCAGGAGTCATTTTGCGCCCACCAGAGGACAACTGTTACTTAGAAAATCTACAAATTTAAACGAAATAAAAAGAATGTTTGGCTGCAGTTTTTTTTTTTTTTTAATTTATGATGCTTGTTATTAATTGTTCAGATTCCTAATGGAATTTCAGAATCTTGGAAAGCCATCTTTAAAATCTTTGTTCATTCTTTTATTCATTTAACATTAAGCTCTGACTCTGCAGTACAGGGTTCTTCTTTTTGGGAAATGAAAAGTCTGAGATTTGTGGGAGTGAGCCATGTGATTAATTTATAGTTGCCAAATGAGTCAGGCACCAGATCTTCCTAAACCAGGGCTCTGTTCATTCTCTTTGGGACAGGAGACTCTGTCTCCCTGCAGAGGCTCAAAAACTCCCAAATGCACAAAACTCAGGAACCTTCTTAAGTTTGAGGTTGATACTATTTTTCAATTTCTCATCTCCCCACTAATACCCAGTAAAATTCTCAAGCAATCTTAAAGGGGAATATGTTTCAAGGGCACTCTTCACAGATAGGAATGAAAACTGCTATAAAACCCATGATCTAACTGGCTGGTTACAGAAAATCTTTGTCTTTGTTATATGTGAGCTACTCTAACCCAAGACATCTTTAGGTGAACTTTAATTGCCTACCACTTTATCAGACGCATACTGTGTCTACCAGCTCATTCTCCAAATGGAGTTTGTTGCAGTGGCTACCATGTTTCCCCGAAAATAAGACCTACCCAAAAAATAAGACCTAGCAGGATTTCTATGCATTTGTTAAATAGAAGCCCTACCCCAATAATAAGACCTAGTAATGGGCATGGCTATGCAGCCTATCTGCATAGTCACGCCATGTGTTTCGGCGCGGAGAGGAAGACATCCCCTGAAAATAAGCCCTAGTGTGTCTTCTTGAGAAAAAATAAATATAAGACAGGTGTCTTATTTTCGGGGAAACACGGTATCTACAGAGTCATCTTAAACTACAAGTCATAGCATTTTCAGATTTAGAATGATTTGGAGACTGTACAGTTTGTAGTTCTGGTCCAAGTGGCTAAATAGAGGGGGAAAAAACTGTAAGGTGTTTATGAAAAAAGATTTGATTTATACAGATGAAACTAGTTTAATGGAAAATTTTGCTGAGATTCCTAGCATGTGATTTTAGTTTAGGGAGAGACTGTAAAGCCTTTTACAACACCCCAGAGTTCCATCTTCCATGGAATAGTAAACAAGAACAGCAATATATGCTTCAACTCTCTTGCAAGCAAGCAACACAAAGGGAAAAGGGAGGTGTGGAAAGAAGAAAATGTAGCATTTAAATGACAAATGGGCCAGCCTTGTACCTTTAAATGAAAGAACAAATTATTTTATCAAACCTTTCCTTCCTCATGATAACACACATATATACAATTTCCTGAATTTGGCATAGAATTTGAGCTGGCTTGCCTTAGAATTTACTGTGCATAATAAGCATTAGGAAAATTAATTTTAAACTACCAAACGATTTGGCTGCCCATTTCCTATAAAGTATGGTCTAAAAATATTTTTATGCCTTTAATAAACTGGATGTTTAAATAACACAGGCAGTAGGTGGCAAAGGTGACCTCGAACCCAAGTCTAATTGCAGCATAAAATGGCTTCTGTGGTATTATGCCTTATCTGTAAATATGATCTTTCTTTTCCAAAACACACTTGAAGTAAAAAGTTGAGATTAGATTTCTTTAGTGGGAGGATGTATGGTTTTTAAAGCAAATCATGCAGAATGAGAAAGAAAATAAAAGTGTGGCAAGTTGTGGATCTGAAGGGAAATGACAAAACAAATAGAAATACATCAAACTTTGTAATACTGAGGAAAGAAGCGCAATGAAAAAGCCCAAACTGACCACAAGGAGTAAGACCAGCACTTTGATGATAAGGGGATCACCTAACACAAGGCGTATTGGTTCCAGCAGAAGTTCACGTTTCTTCCCCTATCTGCCTCTCCAACCCCACCTCATGAAGTAGGAAGCCTGTGGCCAATCATATGTAAGACTTAACTTTTGTTTCCTTTCCAGTACCTGGGGTAACGTCCACTTGGCACTTTCTTCTCCACTGTCTTTGGTCTGGACTGCCTTAGAAAATTTTTCCCTATGTCCCTCTGTCTCACTTTCTGTGGGCATACACATGTGCATGCGTGTGTGTGCATACATGTGCACACATGTGTACATGTGTGTACGTGTGTATGTGCGCATGTGTATGCCTATTTACATGTGTGTATGTCCGTGTGCATGTGTGCGTGTGTGTACATGTGTGTATGCATACGTGTGTGCATGTGTCCATGTGCGTGTGTGTGCATGTGTATGTATGCATGTGCGTGTGTGTGCATATGTGTGTATCCATGTGTATGTGTGTACGTGTGTGCATGTATGTCCATGTGTGTGTGGGCATATGTGTACATGAGCGTGTATGCATACACATGTGTGCATGTGTGCACGTGTGTGCATGTGTGTCCATGTGCACATGTGTGCACGTGTGTCCACGTGCATGTGTGTGCATGTGCATGTGCACGCCATCTTCTCTGTCTTCCTCACACTCTTGCTGCCAGGTCCACGGACTATTGTCCCCCATAGGAAGATCTGAACAGGGTGACTGCTAAGTCTCAAAGGAAATGTTCTCTGTCACTTGTATACTTGTAGGTGTGGACTTTCTTCCAACTATAAGCTGATCTAAGACCTAAATTGGAACTTTGGGGAAAGAAGTGAAGGAAAACCTTCCGCTTGCTGACCAGTCAAGACAGCCAGCTTTGTTTGAGAGTTCTCTGTGCCATCCAGCCTTGCTGACTGTGTGACTGAGCACCAGTGAAGCAGAAGACTTTGCTGATGACAGAGAGTCCCCTTATTTGCTTTGCTTAGGTTTGGATTAAACTGCTTAAAATATCTACATCTCTAGAATGGTTTCTTGTCATTTTTCTTTTTCTTCCCCCTTCCCCATAAATAAAATAAGATTCTATCTAGTGAACGTGGTCGGGGGAGGGTTGTGGTCTAAAACACTAACCTTCCAAAGTGTTTTTTTTTAATTAAGAAAAGCACAGGACATAGGTGGGGGTGCATGGGGAATGATCATTTTATTCCGTGCTGGTGAACACATTAATTCAGCATCTTTGGGGAGGGGCAATTTGACAATGTCTATCACAATTCAAAACATGCCTAACAGCTGAGGGATCAATTTCATTTCTACATGTTAACACTAGAATAGCATTAGCTTATGTACTCAGAGTTATATAGTACATGCAGAAATATTCACCAATTCACTGTTGATAACAGCAAAACATTGGTAATAACCTCATGTTTATCCATAATGGAAGACTTACCTAAATTTTGCCTTGTTATATCTATGGTCGGGAGACCTACAATTGCTGTTATAAAGAACAAGGTGGTCCTAGCTCGGCACCCATAGCACAGTGGTTACGGCACCAGCCACATACATCGAGGCTGGTAGGTTCAATAAACAACAATGACACTGCAACAAATATAGCACAGCCTGTAGTCCCAGCTACTTGGGAGGCTAAGCAAGAGAATCACTTAAGCCCAAGAGTTTGAGGTTGCTGTGAGCTGTGATGCCATGGTACTCTACCAAGGGTGACACAATGAAACTGTCTCCAAAAAAACACAATGTAGTCCTATATATCCTGACCCCTAACACTCTCAAATTCATTGAAAAAAAATTTGAAGTATTATATATGACACATTTATATTTTTTAAACCATGTATATGTAACTCTGACTCCACCTCTATTCCTCCTGTCTCCATGATTATCCGAAAACATATTCTCCAAGACAGGGGAGGTATTGTAGCAGGGGAACAAGCTGGTTCATTTCATTTTGATTCTTCCACTTCATGCTGATTTTTTTTAGCTAATAAGCACATATTGCTCTTATAATTTAAAATAAATTTTAAGTACTATTCTGGGTATACCTGTTTAAAAACTTCCAGGAGCTGAGAGGAAAACAAGGCTGATTTCCAGTGTCCCAAATGAAGCTCATTCTCTATAGCACAGTTGTTTTATTAGTTCTTGGAAATTTACTCCTAAGTTTGATTACCCATCTGATGGCATATTAAGGTACCATATGGCATCTGACTAGACATGACTCTACTGCCTAAACCATCTCTATAAATAAAGCAGCTGAAAATTACCTTCAGGGCACCAACAGATAAATTGGGGAGCCAATCAAACCTACAGGACTGGTCCCTTCAGTTCTGATAATCATCAGCACTTTTTATTCAAAAGCGTGCGGGCCACAACGTAGGCAGAGAGCAGCTGCTATGTAAATCAGTTCCAACTACTGACTGTAATGCTGACCAATAAAAAATATTAAGATACGAGAAATGATGCCCAGCTGAGCACAATGCAAATCTCTGGACTTTGTGTCCTTAATGAGAAAGTCGACCCAGCACAATCCGGGTCAGGATGACAAAGCAGAAGGGGGAGAAACAGCCATCTATTCCTTTACCACTTTCCTCATCAGTATGGAAAACAAACAAACAAACAGATGACTACTACAACCCTACATTACAAACCAGGGAAGAACAGGCCCTCGGGAGGCACTGGAGTTAAACCAAGACTCTCAACCATGGGCTTCAATTTTGTTTATACAGCAGTTCTTTTTTGAGGGGGGAATAGTAACTGACATAGCAGTAGAGAGAAAGAGCCGTGTAAGTACTACTGGCAGCTCTATACCATGCGGTTTCTTTTATCACGGGAGCTGAACTTGCCAACTTGTATTTTTCTCAATCCTGGGGCACGTGTTTGGTGTTCCTTGAGGCTGTAATGCCGCAAGTGAATTTCAGCACACTGTTAAAAAAAAATTGTCTTGTAATAACCCAGTGCTCAGCTCATGTTCTGTCAATTCTAATGCAACATGAGAACCAGAGGAGGCAAAAGGGAGCTTTTTTTTTTTTTTTTTTTGAGAAACCAGCTTTCTTGCTGGGGTGAATGGGGTAAAGAGAAAACCGGGAGAATGTCCATTAACTGTTTAAAAGAGTTTCTTCAGGAATAAAGTAAAGAAATAAGATCTTAACAGATCGAAGGACGAATGGGTCCCAGCAATGTAGCTGGCTGAGTCAGGTGCGAGGGTCTAAGCATCTGGAAATACTGCTCTAAGCATCTGGAAATACTAGATGAAATGTAGCTTCAGCCACAGGAGCTGTAAACGCCAAACCAAGCTGGATGGAAGGAGGGGAATGGAGGGAGGGAGGAACCCAAAGCCAAAGTCTATGATAAGCAGAAACTACATGAGGGCTGCCCACAGAGAAAGGGCGTAAGGCCTGGGCTCACGGGGTGATTTAGAGAGCCTACATGCCGGATCTTAGGGATCAAAAGACAACTGAGTCAGACACAGCCCCACCAACAAAGTCCTTTGGCTTCAGCTCCAACAGACTTGGAGTAGGCAGGACAAAGAAGAGTTAGGGAAAGGGAAGAAGACCAAAAACAGAGAGGCAACTCCAGTGTCTCCACCTCCTACGGCCATCTCAAACCTTGCATGCTTCACCACAGTCTTTAAAAATGCATTTGGGCCAACAAATTAAAAATGTAGAAAAGAATCTGATCAGTACACATGCTGCTACTTTTGAAACGCCCTCTCTCAGATTCTTTGAGTCAACCTTTATTTCATTAAAAAAAAAAAAACTGAAGCAGATAAGTCATCACTATTAATTACCACCAAGAATTACAAATTACACATTTCTTCCAGAACAATTTAGAATTCTCCTAGCATTAATGCTCAGGCTGAACTGATCCCAAGCCATAACATTCAGCACAGTGAAATATTTTTGTACCACTGATGAATCTTACTAAATCATAGGGATATACACGTATATATACATCTCTGAAATTTGCTATTAGCTGAATATAGTTTTCAACTAAATTATAGTACTTAAATTTTTCAACATTAAATGGATTTCCCTCTTCCCTATAAATGCTGCTGGTATCTATCTGATGGTTAGCACTGGAAAACTGTCACACAACTGAAAGAAAAAATATCTTAATCTATCCTGGGTTTTCTACAGTTATATTTAACTTCCATTTGAGACTACTGAATCAGAAAAGGTGTAGATTAGTAAATTTTGAATTTATTCTTTCCTGTGGATTGTATAATTCATTGAAAATGAGTATAACACCTACTGAACAACTAAATTCATCTAATAACCTCATTTTTATATTAATCAGGTCATCTAAAATTTTATGTACACACACATGCACACACACGTGTATACGTATAGACACAGCGTGGACATATAGTTCATGTGAAATTTAAAATGGTTTAACATACATAATCAGCCTAAGTTTGAGAATGAGAAATACTTAGGGTAGAAAAGCCTTCTCACAGATTATCTAGCCCAGGATTTCTCAGTCTTGGCGCTGTTCACATTTTGAACTGATAAGATAACTCTTTGTTTTGGGGAGCTGTCTGGGCATTGCAGGATCTTAGCTGTAGTGCTGGCCACTGGCCACTGAATGCCAGAAACATCCCTCGAATTGCGGCAACCTAAAATTTCTCCAAACATTGTCAAATATCCTCTGGGAAGCAAAATCACCACTTGCTGAGAATTACCATCTATAGATTTTGAATTTGAATCCAGAGTTCAGTAATTTATGCCACGTCACAAACATGGAGTAAGCCAGCCCTAGCAAGACAGCTAAGTCATCTGAATCTTAAGACTAATGTTCTCCCAACAATGCCTATTTCTCCCATTAAATATTTACATTATAAGGTAATTAAATGTTTTAATTATTTACCCAGTTTATGGTAAACATCATTAATAAAAAGCAGTATTGTTCAAATCTTAAGGAATTTGTTAACTATCAGCCCTACACGAAAACTTCTCCACCCTCAATTTCCTTTAGCTACATGAAGCTAATCTATGATTTACAGATTACCTGAAAATTAGCCTGGAATGATTTAAGAAGATGCTCAACCTTAGGATGAACGCATTTAATCTTCCATCACTTATCTACTATAATAGTGGCACTGACCCAAATTTTTCAGGGCTAACATAATATTATTGTGTAGCCAAGTTATAAATTTATTATGTCTCCAACAATTTGAGAATGCAATTTTTAGATTAATCTTTTTTTAGTCCTCTGCCAAGGTTCTTTACATCCAGACTCTATAAAGGCTTATCTTTTTTTTTGGAGACAGAGCCTCAAGCTGTCCCCCTGGGTAGAGTGCCATGGCATCACAGCTCACAGCAACCTCCAACTCCTGGGCTCAAGTGAGTCTCCCGCCTCCACCTCCCAAGTAGCTGGGACCATAGGCGCCTGCCACAATGCCTGGCTATTTTTTTTTGTTTTCAGCCATCATTGTTGTTTGGTGGGCCGGGGCTGGATTTGAACCCGCCACCTTAGGTGTAAGTGGCTGGCGCCTTAGCCACTTGAGCCACAGGCGCCGAGCCAAAGGCCTATCTTTAAGGTGCAATTCTATACCTGAATGTTTGTTTTGAACTTGACAAAGCGCAGACATCAGGAAAGCAAACACGGAGTGCCCAGAATGTTCCCCTGCTAAGTCCTTTGTGTCAGCAGTGCTTACCTTTGCAGACTTACAATCCAGCATATAATATACACAATTAATGTTAAAATAATTCCATTAAAGGATGCCACAGTAACAAAAACAGGGGGCCATGAGTCCAGACAACATAAGGAGAAAGTTTCCTAAAGAAAGCTGCACTTGGGCCGAGTTTTGAGGGATGACAGATTGCCAGGCAGGAAGGAAAAAAGGTGAGAACATTGTAAGAAAAATAACAAAAAGAAAAGGCAAGGGGCTGGGACAGTGGGGAGTGCAATTTGTTACTCAGTCTTTCAAACTATGATAAACACATACTTTTTTACCTCTTAACATTAAAGGGTCTCTTTAGCATACAGTGAAGGAATTATATAAACACCCAATCATGTTACATAGGAGTATCTCCCGAGTCCTACAAAATAATGACTCAGAGTCAAATTGATAAGTAATCACATTTCAAATCTCTATATTCAAGAAAACTGTTGCTATTTCCCACAAAATAAATATCTAAGTTTTTTTTCAATCTCTGAAATCAGATGTTTCAATCCCTACTTTAAAAAAACAAAATTTACTTAACAACAAGTAAGGTTAGAGGAACAAGTCTAAGAAGCTTACAATGGAAAAGTTTAGAAAAGTGGATAGTATGATAATATCATACACACCAAAACTTGAAAACAAGTGCACAAAATTCCTTCAATATTCACAGAAGATAAAGCATGGTACAAAAATAGCAGTTCAGTCTGCTAGCTTACAGTTCCTATCTCTTTACCAACTGCCTTATTTTATAACCACCGCCTTCTCATTTTTCCTTTCTACCTCATCCATCCTTTTTCATACTCCTTTAGAGTCCTATTGACTCTATCTTCTAGTTACTTCTTAAAATCCCTTCTCTATCCTGCTTCATCTCTAAGTTACTCCCATAGCCACCTGATGGCAGCTGCCCATTTCTTGTGTCCTTCCTAAGTATTTCACATTCCTTTACACCACAGAACCTTTGTATAAGCTTATCCTTCTGTATGAAATACTCTTTTACCTCCACTGGACTGATAAATGCCAACTCATCTTTCAGATCATTTGTCAAAGAACTCTTCCCCAGTGCCTCAAATTAAATGATGCTTCCCTCTCTAATAATAGTCCTCACCAAAAGCAGCCCAGACCCTCTTCAACCCCCGGGGTCACTTGACCCTAACAATTAACCAAAGCTGGGCCTTAACCTTACCCCTTATCTAAAAGCCCTGAACCTTCTTCATCCCCCAGGGCTTCCTGACCCTAATTATCACCTGAAAACAAGCCCTCAACATGCCCTCACCCAAGAGCCCCAAACCCTATTCTTCCCCAAGGCCCACCTGAACCTAACTATCACCCAGACCTAAGCCCTAACCCTAGCCTTCATCTAAGGGCCAAGAATCCTTTATATCCCCAAGACTCGTCTGATGCTAATGATCACCCAATGCTAATCCTTAACTGTAGCCATCAAGGGAACTAAACATGCTTCATCCCCAGAGCCACCTGACCCCAATTACCACCCGAAGCTGAACCCTAACTCTCACTCAAGGGCCCCAAGCCCTCTTCAGGTCTGATGCCACCTGACCCTAACCATCAGCAAAATCCGTGCCCTAACCTTAGCTGTCACCCAAGGGTCACTAATTCTCTCCATCTCCCAGGCTCACCTGACCTCAGCCATTATCCCAAACTGGACCTTAACCTTAGCCTCACCCTAGGTCCCAGAACCCTCTTCATGCACCAAGCCTGCAAACCCTAACCACTACCCGATGTCAAGCCCTCACCCTAGCCCCCACCCCAGGGCCCTAAACCATCTTCATCCTTCAGGCCCACCTGACCACAGACATTACATGAAGCCAGGCCCTTACCCTAGCTCTCACCCTAGGGCCCCAATTCCTCTTTGTCCCCAGGCCCACTAGATCCTAATTGTCAACCGAAGGTGGGCCCTAGCACTAGACCTCACCCAAGGGTCCTAAACCCTCTTCAACCCCCAGGGCTATCTGACCCTAATTATCAACAGAAGCCAGGCCCTAACTCTAATTTTCACTAAAGGGCCCCAAACACTGGACATCTCCCAAGCTCACCTGACCCTAATTATCCTCCAAAGCCAGGCCCTAAATCCAGCCCTTACCCAAGGATTTCAAACTCTATTCAATCCCCAGGGTCGCCTGACCCCAAACATCACCTTAAACCAACCTCCAACCCTAGCTCTCATTATAGGTCCTGAACCCTTGTCAAGGGACATGTTCACCTGCCCCTCATTATCACCTAAAGCCAGGCCCTAACCCTAGCTCTCATCACAGGTCCTGAACCCTCGTCAAGACATATGTTCACCTGCCCCTCATTATCACCTGAAGCCAGGCCCTAACTCTAGCCTTCACCTAAACTCCAAACCCTCATAATCCTCCATGCCCAGCTGACACTAACTATCACCTAAAGTTGAGCCCTAACCCTAACCCATACCTTAGGGCCCCAAATCATCTTCTTTCTTCAGGCCCACCTGAACCCAAACATCACACAAAGCCAGGCCCTAACCCTAGCCCTCACCCTCTTCGTCCCCCCATGCCCACTTGACCCTAATTACCATGGGATTCCAGACCCTAACCTTACCCCTCACCCAAGGGCCCTGAAGCCTCTTCAACCTCCCAGGTCACTTGAATATAACCATCACCAGAAGCTGGTCTCTAACCGTAGCCATGACTATCAGGCCCCAAACCCTGACCAACTTCAGCCTCATACACAGAAGGAAGCAGACGACCACTCGTTCTTAGCATGTCCCTAATGGGAAACTGATATGGAGGATCCTATTATACTTCTCTTGGCTTTTGGGAATCTCCACCAGAACTCAGGTGAACAAAGCCCCATTGTAACATCTTGCTAATTTATGTCAATAAAAATATATGAAAGACTAGATCATAAAATTCTGGCCCTGCTCCTTCTGCTTTCCTTCATCCTTGCTGTTCTCTGTGCATTTTGCCATATGAACTTGTAGCTCCTTAAAAATTAGAGAAGCACAGAAATAAATGGGCATGATGAATCACATTGGGGTGAAGGTATTCTAAAACTGATTTATGGTAATGATTTCACAACTTGATAAATTTACTAAAATGTACTGAATTTTATACTTGAAATGTATAAACTATATGATATGTAAAAGATAACTCAATAATTTTTAAAAGTTTGTATTTCTGTATGACATAAGGCACCACAAAAATAATTGTTGGGCACTGCAGATATACAGTACAGAGTTGTTTTAAACTAAAGGTATTTCTACTCTGCAGAGGAACTAGGATAGACAAGTTGCAATTGGTTAGACTTACATCCAAGTACTGGCAAGAACAGGGAGGACAGTGGTCGCTAGAGGCTGGCCTAATGCTTAAGGTAACTGAGTGCTGGAGAGCTGACAAAGAGAAAGGGCTTAAGGACCCTGGCCAGGTGCTAAAGCTGAGGGGCTGCCGTCAGAAAGGGCAAATGAAGTAGGGCCATGGTAGATTAGAAAAGGAAGAACAGAGCTGGTAAATGTATCATGACTTAGGATACCTGGGTCTGGGTCCTGATCCTGTTCTGCATTTATTGACTTATGTAATTCATTTCCCCTAAGTCTCAGTTTTGTTATCTGTAAAAGAAACTTTCAGATGGCATATAAAGATAATAATCATCCTTGTCCAGCTCCCATAACTACAGTGAGGACACAGTGAGGACACAGTGAGACCAAGTGCATGAAGTTTTCTGGAAAATATGATGTGGCATTAAGATGCTAAGGCAGGTTTAATGGCAAAACAAAAGCTTTGCCTTTGCTTTGAGAGGTGTAGGATGGTAATAAGCCACTAGACTGAGAATAGCCAGACAGAGGACACATATGAGTAAGAGAGCTCTTGTGCGTGAGCAACAGACACACAAACGGCCCAACTATTTAAAGGCTGGAGCCAGTACAAAGGACCACAAATAGAAAAGTGGACTTAACATTCTGACTCAGGGAAGTTCCTGGAAATCTTAGGATTTCTTGAAAGACAGCTATACAGTCACTTTCTTAAGAGGTAACAATGATGACTTCAGAGCTATTCCAAAATAATCACATATTTGCAAATAATTTTATTTAGTTCATACAGCATAGTAAGCCTTATTATAGACTGATGGAAAGAAATCTGAACATTACCACTCCCTCCTTCACCATCCTCCTTCACTGTCACCAGCAAAACCATCACAATGACCATCCATACTACCAACGACCAACCCAACACCACCAGCAACAATGACCACCAATATCACCATGAACGACCCTAACATCACTAACAACACACACACATGCACATCTCTGCTATAAACTCCTAATTGAGGGTGGTGCCTATGGCTCAAAAGGGTAGGGTGCCAGAGGTGGTGGGCTCAAACCCAGCCCCAGCCAGAAAAAGCAAATAATAATAATAAACTCCTAATTTACTTAGCCAAGAACACAATTTAACAGAAAAAGGCAGCTACACAAAATACAGAGAGATAGAACATATTTTTGCCCAAATGTTCCCCCTTTTCTTTGATTCCTTGTGCTACTTGTTATTGCAATGAACCTCCCTCTTTAGGTGGGCTGGTTATTGTCAGAAATGAGAGAGAAACCAAATTCAAGAGTAAGTCTTAGAGATCTATTGTATAGCATAGTATACCATTACTGAATTGGTACTTAAAATTTTGCGTGCACACACACCCCGACTGTCAAATACTTATATTACAGTAGACTGTGTGTAAGTTGACCATCCAAGGGACCAAAACAATCTGGCCAACATACAGAGATGGTCAACATAGGAACTAGGTCTACTGTACTGAGACGTACATGCACCTTACCTTCTGGTACAGCTTTTATTGGAGAATATCATATGAAATCATACATACAATATCCTAAAAAAATCAATACATTTATTGTTTTCTCATGGCTTGATCATTCTTTCTGAAAAAATAAGTCAATCTTGGTCTATTTCTTATTCATATTACAAACCTAAGTGGAGAAGGCATTCTCAACGCTGGTTACACTGCTCAAAATACCTGAGCATTCTTCCATGGGGTCCTATTTTCTTCCACAGCAAATGACTTCTTGCATTATTAGATGTCTGAGATGTTCTAGAGTCTGCAATTTCTGTGTCTTCCTCACTTGCTTCTTCTACTTCACAGCTGCTTCATGCACTTTTATGCTGGTCTGTACTTCAGTCGGTATCACTTAGAAAATTGCGTCTGGGTCAGGTTCATTACAAGTTGTCACTCCATCATCCATTGTAACAAAACCTTCAAGATCTATACCTTCAATTATGCCATAGCAGATTCTATCTGATGGGGCCAACACATCGTGCTCTTGGTTTGTGATAAATCCAACTTTTTTGAAACATTTCTGCATCTTTTCCGGCTAAACTTTATTCCAAGCAGACCTGATCCAGAGAATAGTAGCCGGAACGTTAACTGGTGCAGTGAAGAAGTTGCTTCCTCAGGTGGACCACAGATTTGTGTTTTAGTAATAACCCACTGCAGGAGCTGATCTCTGCAGTGAATTTTAAATGTTTGGATGATTGGATTTTTGAAGTCACATTTGGAGGCAGAAATTTGAGGGTCACATGGGAGAGATGATTCACCTGCGGGTGGGCAGGACAGTTATCTACTCTCAGTAGCATAAACTGTTTCTTTGTCTTCATTTCTTGGTTGATAGCCCTCACCCACTCTTCAAATAGGGCACCAGTCATCCATGTCCATTTGTTTGATCTCCAAGTGATAGAGAGGCCTTTGGGCTTCTTGAATGCATGTGGCTTTGCTGATTAACCAGTCACCAAGAGCTTTAGTTTTCTCTAAAAACAGACCTATGAAACATTTCTTGGTGCAAAACAGACCTATGAAACATTCCTTGGAAAGTCTCACATTTGCCACCCTTCATGAGGAGGCTTCTGTCAAGTGTCCCCTTGAAAAAGAATCCACTCTTGGCAGTGTCAAAGATATTGTTGTCTTTGAAGCCTCTAAAGTCTGGGAACGTTTTGATGAATTCTTCCACAACGGCCAGTGGAACTTCATCTAATTCACCACACAGGCCTTTCTGGGAGGGCTCATGTCACAAATTAAACTTCCCAGGCCCCAAAATAAATAAATAAATAAATTGATTTCCCAAGCCAACCACCTGATGCGTTGAAATCTGCCACCCTGAATTCCTGTGCAAATATTTTAGCCATGTCTTGGATCATTGGCCCAGAGATCTGGGCATTAACTGCCCTCATTTGTTTGGACCAGGTTAATGTGCCTTCATTGACTTCATCAAGGTCAAGTTTCCTCCTTTTCTGCTATAGGTCTCTGCTTTCCCTACCACCTCTCTCTAAGAACTCATGTTCATGTTTTTAGACATTGCTAACTGTGGCCTTGCTAACACCAAAATGTTTTGCCATCTTTCTTTGGCTGCTGCTTTCCCGAAAATGTAGAAGATCTACCTTTTCAAGTGAATAATTATTTCCAAACTCACTGAGTTATATATTAAATATATATAGTTTTTTGTACATCAATCATATTTCAGTCAAGGGGGTTAAAAATAACGAACACACTATATTTAGCAGATGTACAAAGAATCAAAGCTATTGGTCTAGAAAGAGTAAGAACACTAAATGTGTGAATAAATTGTTTTTACTAATTTTCATAAAAAGTAAACTTTGTTCATTATAAGTATACTTCAGCTCTACTCTACCATGAAAAAGAGGATCAGAATACTTAACGAGCTGGAGACGTAATTTTAAAAGTCAATTATTTCAGACCTAAAATATTAAATTGTAATATTTTCAAAGTGAAAAGAAAAAGGAAAGAAAAATAAACCAAATTCTCAGTAAGTTTCTGTCTTTTCAGTCTTAGGCTTGGTTCATATTCTGAAAGAATGCTAACAATCTACTTTTTTTTTTTTTTGAAGTGGCTCTATAAATATCTTCTGGTTCTTGAACCCAACTGGTTACAGTTCAGCAGGGTCCTATTTCCTAGGTGGGAAGGTGGGGAGATTAGGGGAAGTCGAGTCAACACCCAAGTACCCATAAACGCATCTCCTCCTCTGGTCTGGTGGTCACATCATACATAGTTACATCTACTTCAATTCATTCTGAAATGGATTTGAGTTAGTTTATGAAATACAGGTAGGTATTCAACTAAGATCAAAAAAAGAAATAATTTAAAATAATCAAACAAGATAAATTAAATAAACCAATATTAAGCAAAAGCAAAGATAAAGAAAATTTTAAACTCAAATTTAATATAACATTAAATAATCATTGGATGTTTTAAGATTCTATATCAAAATTTTTTATTCTCTATTATCCATCTTGTTAGTTAAAATATGGGTATAATATTGAACTTGGCCTATAAAAGTACACAAAATGCAAGCCTATTCACTGAATAAATATTTACTATGCGCCAAGCACTGCTCTGGCATTGGGCAACACCAATTAAACAAAACACCCAAAATCTCTGGTCTCTAGTCAACGACAACAGATAACATCAAAATAAGTGAGTAAATGACATGTTAGAAGATAGCAAGTACCATGGAGAAAAATAAAGCTCCAAGGAGAATTGTGAATACCAAGAGGAGGGAAGTGGTGCGATTTCAAATGAGGTGGTCAAGGAAGTCTTCACAGAGAACTTGAGCAAAGACTTGTAGTTAAGGTTCAGCCAAGAAGAAAAGTCAAGAAAAGTGTTCTCTGGCAGAGGGCCTAGCAGTGCAAAGATTTGGGATTGCAAAGTGCATGGTGATATGCAGGACCAGCAAGTAGGCCACCGTGGCTGAAGCAAGGTATGCCAAGTGCGAAAAGTAGTATAAGATGGGGTGGGGAAATCATTTGGATCATGGGAAGTCAAAACAGGATTTTAAGCAGAGGATTGATATGACATGATTTCTGTTTTGACCAGAAAACTCTCGGCTTCCCTCTTAAAAACACAGTGCCAGGGTTAGAGCTATAAGGCTGCTGCAATGATCCAGTCACATGATGACAATGACCTTGACTTGCATAGTGATCACGGAAGTAATAAGTGTCATATTCTGATATATTCTGAATCGATGTTCTTTTCCTAAAGAAGAAATCAGCCTTTTATCTTTAACTGTGGTTTTGCTTTAGGTAAAGCATGTATCAGGCTATAATTACCTTGGCCATACTACATGAAATAGATTAGCAATCTTCAAATATGTTTGTCCATGTGTGGCCCAGAGGTTAAAAACAAAAAACAAAACAAAGATCTATATATCTTCTCCCAAAGATCTACCCACCCCCCCTGCATACAGTGAAGTTTTAAATTGACAGCATAGTAAGGTTATGGAATTACAAAGAATATAATTTCTGGCATATGTAAATAGTGAGGTTTTAAAACAAAACTGTTATAGCCCACCATCATCTATTTTAAAAAAACCTGACCACGCTCAAGCTCCTCTTTATCAGTTGGAAAATTTATATAGCTAGCTTTTCTCCTTTAACTCATATCCAGCCCACTTCCCCACAGAATTTTATCCCAATGTAGCATATGTTTGTGTTGGAAAGTGTTTTATTGTTCACACTACCATACTTCTCTGCAAGGAAATATTTCAGATTGCTGCTCTGTTGGGTGCCCAGGCTGTTCCTACACCTCTGCACAATGCACTATAGTCACTGAGGGTGGATAAGATAAATAATTGTTTTGCTTTGATAAAAATGGAGAAAGTGATTGCAAATGGAGAGGTAAGAAATGGGACTGAGCATTTAGCCCAGACTTGGGGAGTTGATGTTCTTACAACTTTCCATACTTAGCTGAGTATTTGGGTTCCAGCCTAGGAGCACCTATTTAAGGCCCCTGGAGTGGATCACCCATTTGTCTGAGGATTAAAGAGGGTCCAAACAACTTTCTGTGTGTAAACCTGGCCTTGCTGCTTGGGTCCCCCATGCTCCCCTTGGAAATAAAGAGGGTGGCCTGCTATTCAGGCAAATGTCTTTTTTAGGCAACTTATCTTGTTCAAAAGGATGCTAACCCCACCTTGAATTTGACACTGCTGGGACACCAAGTCTCTCCTTAACTGGCCAGGCAGCATAGCTGGGTCTAGGCCCTGATTTGCCAGGGGGTAACACTTCAAATTCATTGTCAATGAATACTTCTAGAACTTCATTGAGATAGACAATGCACAGGAGAGATTTCTTGAAGGACAAGTAGCCCAAGAACTTTTCATGCCCTTGAGCCAAACCAGACCAGCAGAGAACTAGAAACCAGATAGAAGGCTGCCATTTGCTTTTATAAAATTTTGCTTTGAGGTGATGCCGCTATCACACAAATGTCTTAGAAGAATCAGCCCTACAAAGCCTGATGATTTCCATAAAAAAATACAGAGTACTTTTCAGGGGGACTCCTGGGAGAAAATCTTGTCTGATGTTGGTGTCAAGAGCACTTAAAATCATCTTGAAAGAACTGGTTTGTCTTAACTCCCACAAGCCTGTCCTCTTCCCTCTGGCTGACAGAAAGCTTAAAGCCAAAGGTGGCTTCTGTGTCTTATGCTTAAGCCATTCTGGAATGCAACTTAATTGCATCCCTGGTTCCATCTTGTTCCCACCTCTTCCTCACTTTTACATCCTATTACTATGTATGTATATACATTATTGTGTATGCATAAGGTAATATATGTAAAAATACATCTATACTGCAGTTTTTGTCCCATAAACTCATGCTTCTTCTATATCCTTATAGAAAACAGAACTACTGCCTTATACAATATTGCCTATTTTTTAAACCTTAGAGTCGCGAATATGCTATAAGCTGTCACATAAAATCGAGTTACCAAGAACACAAAGCACAACTATTTGGGTCTCTAAAAGTAACACAGCTAAACAGACTACAGGAGTATTTAATCAACATAACAACAAAGAAATAACCAAAACCTATTTCTAGAATGCAATCAACGACCACTTTCTGAGCTCCTACTTCATGCCAGACACTGAGCTGGATGTAAAAATTAAAAGGAAAATAAGAAAAATTCATAATTCAAAAAGCCTCCTATAGTCTGTGGGGGAGAAAGGAAGAATTACACATGCATAAGTTTGTGTATGAGTGTGTGCCTGGTGTGTGTGTATAGATATTGATTGTCATTGCTCTGGCTGTAATAATAGCTAAAGAGTGAATTCTGATGTTAACAATAGGTTAAATTAAGAAAGATTCCATACTATGAGGACTGTGTGTGATTTAACTGGGTCAAACCAAAACCTTTGGTCAGATATGGCCAAGAGACCACTCTCTGCTCATTTGGTTTTGATTTCTACTCATCCTGTACTATAGAAATATACCCAGGCCACAGTGACTGGGACATTCTGTGAATACGCTTTTCAACGTTAATTTTGCAGGAGAAACCAAAGTCCTTATAAGCAGCCTAAAATCCTTCTGAAGTTAGGGGCTGATGAAAAGGGTGCCTGGCGGGATACATAAGAAAGTTTCACAGATGTATTTTAATTTTCATTGTATAACACATCACATGATTTATAGAAATAAACTATGATTTGAAACTGACAGCATGGCATCACTCAAAGATAACTTCCAGCGATAAGAAAACTATCCCTGACTCAACTCCCTAAAACATTTTATAACCCTTTGGGGAAAAAAAGTCCCTGGACATTAGAAAGCCCTTTCTCTCAATTTTAGCTAAAGATACTTGGATACAATGTTAAGTAATTTATAATTTTCAGCCACATTTAATTTGTTTTCTCTATACGCCCAAGATCCATGATCTGTAAGTCCTTTTCTTTGACACCCCCCCCCAAATTATCCCTGTCCCATGACAGCCCCAACCAGGATGCCAATTTCTTGTATTGTCAGGGCTCTGATTACTACTTGCTAAAAATTCTCAAGCTCTGGGATTGCTTAAAGCTAACTTTAAGTGTGACCTTCATCGATTTTATTGCTCAAGAGTAGAAATCATTTATATACTTCTGATTGACCCTGTTTAACACAATCTCCAAGGGTGAGGCAATTTTAGGAATCTAATCATTTCACACAATCCAGTGTGGCTCACAAGTACACAAATGAATAAAAGTCCAGCCTGCAAGAGGTCATGATGGCCCACTCACCATTTTGGCCACACTGAATGCTCTTACCAAAGTGACCTGCTCCCTGGCTATTCCCCCCCTCATCTTTCTTTAAAATATTATGTATTTAGGGGCCAGGCACGGTGGCTCACCCCTGTAATCCTAGCACTCTGGGAAGCCAAGGCGGGTAGATCACCTAAGGTCAGGAGTTTAAGATCAACTTGAGCAAGACCCTATCTCTAAAAATAGCTGGGTGTCATGGCAGGCACCTGTAGTCCCTGCTGCTGGGGAGGCTGAGGTAAGAGACTTGCTTGAACACAAGAGTTTGAAGTTGCTGTGAGCTATGATGCCATAGCACTCTGCCAACAGTGACAACGTGGGACTCTGTCTCAAAATAAATAAAATATTATGTATTTCATTAACAGCACTTACGTAATCTCTACCTGCCTGTTGTGCTTCCCAGGCACAATCTCCTGCATCCTCCCAGCTCCAAGTTCAAGACAGACCCATAGCCTACCAGTTCTCACCACCTTCAAAGCCGCTACCCTGGCCCATCACCACCTCCCTTCTGGACTTCTGTGCATGTGGGCCCCTTAACCCTGACCCTCTACAGTCTATTCTCCACACAGCAGCAAGCAAGAGCCTTTTAAGGTTGTCAGTCAAATCTCAGCACCGCTGTATTCCAAACAGTATCCTGGCTTCTTTTCTCTTTCAGAACAAAATCTCATGCTCACATAACCTCCTCCATGGCTCCTCTCTAGCCCTCTTGGCTTCCTTGTTATTCCTTAATCGTGCCAAGCACAGTCCCTTCTCAGTCTCCTACTGCTCAGATATCTCCTGGCTCACACCCTTCTCCCCTCCTGTCAGGTCTCTGCTCAAACTTCACCTTGCACAGAGAAGGATTCTGACCAGCAGGCTCCTCTCCACCACTGCCCCTCCACTCTGCTGCATTCCACTTTGTCCTACTCACCACTGCTTGGCCTACCAGCTTATAGATCACCTTGCTGTGCTCTTTCCACTGGAATGTAACGCCTCAAGGAACAGGGAACATCTCTATATTGCACAGTGCTGCACGCCTAAAACCCAGAACAGTCTGGAACATATAGGCGATTCTAGTAAATAATGGGTGAATGAATCTCACATAGAGGCCCTCTGTCATTCCTAATGCCACTGCCCTAATTTAATAGAAAATAGTGTCACACTGGGCCTACTGTTCGGACCTGCCTGCTAGTATTCTTGATTTTATACTCATGCCCTTCTAATTTGTTCATATGGCTACCAGAGTGACGAAATCTACAATCTGACTTTGTCTCTCTCTTGCTCAAACTATATATATTCTCCAATGCCTGCAGAATATAACTTCCTTTGTGGGTCATACAAAGACTTCTGAGATCTAGCACCTGCCTACTTAGCCCCACAGACTGAATAACTTATAGCTGACTCACACCCCAGTGCCTTGGCACTTGCTAATTTCTCTATCTGAAGCAGCAGCCTCCCTGATTTTGCCCACCTGGCAGCACTTCATCTAAATGCTTTCAGTTCAGATGGTGCCTACCCAGTGGTGCCTTCTCTGATTGCCCCAGGCCAGCCTTAGGCCCTCCCTCTCCATGCTCCAACTCTGCCTTGCACATAACTATCACGAAAACATCTTATTATAATTCTTTATAATAAAAGAATTTATTCTAAATTCTAAGTAAATAGTGTCTAAGTAAACAGCCCATTCCTTAATGACAAAGACCCTGTCTTATTAGTCTTCATATTCCTAATGCTTGGTCTATAGTAAGTGCTCTTTGAGTGTTTCTTGAGTTAATTAATGAATAGCCAAATGAATTAACATAAGACAATGATGTAGAACACTCTGAGCAACTAGTGCTTTGGTGTAAGAAACGTATTAAATTCAGTCACAAATTTAAAACAAATAAGTTTGTATATTTAGATAGAAAATTCAAACTATGGAATTTTAAAGAAGAGATAAAGGACAAAAAAATGAGTCAATCACATCCATTTATGCAAAGTTTCAATATTTTTTCCCTGGGAATTTATGTGTCTCAGGAACACTTCCATTCTCTTCTCACCCCTCAACACTTCTGGAAATATATGACAACTAGGAAAGTACTTATCATAAATCATATTAAATAATTTATTTCAAGTATAAATACCATGCAAGATACATTGGAGAATACTTCAGAACACTACTGAGATCCACAAAAAGAGATTTGAATAAATGGGAAGAAGCACCTGGTTTGGGAGCAGGCTGATTCAATATCATAAAAAGTTCTCCCTAGGTTAAGCCATAACATTGAATGTATTTAACCTTTCCTCCAAAACATGATGTTTTAGAACTAGATGAATTTTTAAGTCTACAGAGAAGAAAAAAATTCTGAGAAGATTCAGGAAAATCTTGGAACAAAAAATACTAATAAAGGTGAGACTTGCTATAATATATTAAAACAATGGTCCCCCACCTTTTTGGCACCAGGAACCAACATCATGGAAGACAATCTTTCCACAGCCTGGGGAGGGGGAGGGGAGAACAATGGTTTTGAGATGATTCAAGCACATTACGCTTACTGTGTACTTTATTTCTTCTATTATTATTGTAATGTATAATGAAATAATTTTACAGCTCACTATAATACAGAATCGGTGGGAGACCTGAGCTTGTTTTCCTGCAACTAGGAGGTCCCATCTGGGGGTGATGGGAGGCGGAGACACCCAAAGTGTGTTGCTTCTGTCTAGTCTCCTCTGCAGTCTCATTTTGGTTTCTGTCAATGTTAGAAAACCCTGTTTCACAAAGATAGGATGCTGGAAATAGAAGCAGTTTTTCAGTGTTTTGGGGCCATCTCAGGATATTCCCACTTTGACTTTAATCCAGAACGTATGGAGATTTGAAGTTGTCACAAACATACCTTTAAGACCACCACCATCTGGGATCTCAAGTTGTTCCTCCTCTAGCATGGACAAAGTTGATTCACCTGGATTTTTCCACAAAGGGTTCACAGATCCATTCCTTCCCAGTTCAGAGGGTCTTTTGTGGATCACAAACTTGCTTACTTATGTGACACATTCAACCTGCTCAATGCACTCAATCTGTCACTTTAGGGCAGAATGACAACCGTGTTCAAGCCAGCAGATAAAGTGGCTGTGTTCAAAGCCAAACTGGAATTATGGGGGTGACAAGTGTGCATTGGGATTTTTGACATACTTCAAACATCAGCAGAGATTTTGAAAGAGACTGAACCGGGACCTTCCTTCTCCCAGCTGGTGGTGACTGTTTTTCTAAAATCTCAGGAGCAGCTCTTCTAACTTAAAAACTCTGGTCAGCAATCTACCTTTGGAAAACCCTCTCACTTCTGTATATAAGAGAAGACGTTTGTGCTCTGTGTCCTCACAGAGCTACATGAACAGATGTGAGTTAAGGGCATGTACTTTAATGTAATTGATAATTGTAATCACATCCTGCAAAATATTTAGTCCAGGTACCATTTTTTAGCTAGCCAGCACGTCTCTATGGATAATACAGGGTATAGATTCACATTCAGAAGTGATCTCCTTGACCTGAGTAGTGAAACCAGAAAGTCCTCCAGTCATGGCAGCTGCTCTGTCCATGCTCAGACCAACCCAGAATGAATGACCAGTTGAGCTTTCCTGATAAGTGATCAAAGACTTGAATAATTCTGCAGCTATGGTGTTGGTTGGCAACAAAAGTGCACATAACATATGTTCCAGAAGAGGAACACGTGCACCTCTGAACTGCAGCCTCTCCTACAAGTTCACAGCAAACGTCCTTAGCAGCAGGCAGGATCAGCTCTTCACCAATAGTACAGGGCTTCTGAGCTTTAGCCACTAAGAAGGATGCTCTTGGTGCAGACACATTTGATGAAATGGTAGCCTTCAATAATTGCTTCTGTTCTTCATGTTCACTTTTTTTCCTTTTGAAAAATTCCAAAGACTTATCTTTTAATGGAGGGTAGTTAGTCTCCATGTGGTGAAGCAGTTTTGAAGGTTTCATGGCTTCGTTGGATAGCCTGTCACCATCTATTACACAAAGCGGGCTTGGGGAACGTCAGCCAGCTGCTACTGAACCTGTAACTTAAGTAGGATTCTTGGAATTTTCCTTTAACTCTATCTTTCATTTTGTTGACGGTCTTAGAGTCTTCTGCTATCTCTTCATTGGGTCTTTCTCCCTTTCAAAGAAGCTCTCCAATGACAAAAATGAGTTTTTCTACTTAGAAATGACTTTTTAGCTCAAGCTAGGGTTTGCTAGAGTTACCTTGTGGGCTTACCAAAACTGTGACGGAGACAAGTGTGCAGTGTGAGAAAGAGGCTCAGATGGGAGTGACACATAAAAGGGACAGGCCTCAAGCAAATTATAATGAGTGTCGGGTTCTTAAAGTCCACCAGCAGAGGCAGCTCTACCACTGAAATAAGGTGTACTTGCCACTCACTGATAGGGTTTCAATAGGAATCTGGAAGCAATTGATTTACATTATGGTCTCTGTGTGGTCAAACCTCTCTGCTAATGATAATCTGTATTTGCAGCGGCTCCCCGGTACTAGCATCACTGTCTCAGTTCCACCTCAGATCATCAGGCATTTGAGTCTCATGAGGAATACACACCCTAAATCCGTCACGTGTAGAGTTGACAGTAGGGTCTGCACTCCTTTGAGGATTTAGTGCTGCTGCTGATGTGGCAACAGGTGGAGCTCAGGCAGTGATGCAAGTGATGGGGAGTGGCTGTAAATACAGATGATGTTTCCCTCAACCACCCGCTGCCCACCTCCTGCTGTGGGGCCTGGTTCCTAACAGACCACACACCAGACTGGGAGTTGTTTCCAGCTCTCCAGGGGGCTGGGGGGCTACAGTATTAACACATAAAACCATAGAAATTAACACAGTGTAGAACTAGCCAAAAAACTGACAGTTAGCAAAACACAGCAAACTCTTCAAACATAGTTTTACTACATGAGATGCTACCGGCCTGCCACCTCTGTCCTGGTCCAAGCAGACATCACTTTTCTCAAAAATTGTCACATAGCCAGCCAGGAAAAGACACATCACTCAGTAGTGTTTGGAGAGAACTGGGTAGGGTTTTTTTTTGGGGGGGGGATAAAATTGAATTTATATTTCATTATTAATTTAAAATAAGTATGAATCAAAGAAGAATAATTTTATTTACATTGAAATGACATCATAAAAATACAAAAAGAAACTGGAAGAAAGAGTTTCATGACCTCAGAGTGAGTTAGGCATTTCTGATCCTTACACAAAATTCAGAAACTACAAAAGAAATATACAATGCTGCATAAAAATAAATACCATAAATAATATTAAAGAAAAATGACAGAATAAGGGAAAACACCTGGAAAATCCTAAGTGTGAATTTCTTCACTATATAAAGAGCTCCTAAAAATCAAGAAGATTGAAACTCAACATTTAAAAGTGCAAAGGGCATGAACAGAGAATCCATAGAAGAGGAAAATACAAAGTAAAAGCATGAATAATCATCACATTAAACTAGGACTTGCTACTTTTCACCTAGATTAGCAAATATCAGTGCGTCTGCTAGTGGGCACAGGTGTGAGGAAACAGGTGTTCTCGTGCTGGTGGGGGTGTAAACTGGCAAACTTCTGTCACTAGTGGTGTGGTAAGAGCCATCAGAATTTTTAAACTCTCGTGCCCTGTGGCCCAGGCATTACAAAATCTTTTCTACAAAGTTATTGGGGCACATAACTACACTTCCCTAACTACTTGCCCCTATCTGTGAGAATTACACCTGGCTTGATTATTTCCTCCAGGACACCTGCACGCCATACTGCTGCAGTAGCCTGCCCAGACTACACGCCCCTGACGAGCACCCAGCCCTAAGCCTCCTGAATGTCAGCAGAGAAACGTCATCCTATCTGCTGCTACCTTCCTCCTCTTCTCCTCCACCTCACTTTTCTCTGTTCTTACCAAAGTGCCATTTGATGTGACAAGTAGGTCTCATCCCAGGGACCTTGCGGCCAACCTGGTCCTCCATTCCCCTGTTTCAGTTCTGTATTAAAGACTTACAATCTCAGTAAATCACAAATTATGATAGCATCTAAGAAACTAATAACAAAGACTGTAAGACCTCTCCCCAACGCTTCACCATGAAATCCCTGATCACAGACATGAAGAAAGTAGGATCCTAATGAGTAAGGGAAAGTTTTTCTAAGTGGGACAATCTGCACATACAAGAACATCCCCAGACTGCCACCGTCGGAGAGACAGATAATGATGAGTTAACAATTGTTGGATAATGTAATCATCCCGCCGGCACCGTGCTAAGGGCTTTCTGTGTACGATCTCATTTATCACCCCTGACAACTCTGAGGAAAGAGTTATTAGTTAACCCCATTTTTATAATTGAGGACAATGAGGCACTAATAACTTGCCTGTCATCTATAGATGACTAAGTGGCAGAGCCAGGACAGACTGTTTGCCCCAGAGCCCAAGCTCTCTGCCAGCCAGGAGATAGTTTCCTGCAAATCCTGATTCTCTTAGAAGCAACATATGTATGGCCAAAATCTTGCTGGGAGTAGAATGGAACGCTGATGCTGATTTACAGATCACACAGAATAGAGAGAGTGGGAATTTTGGGAAATCCCTAACTATTGCTTTTTGTTTCAAGGCACCATTTCTCCACTAATCAGCTCACCCAGATGGTCTCCATCAGGCAGAACCTATTTTTGTAAATGCTGTTTATTGACATACATACATTTTACTGCCTTTATTCTCCCTACCTCCTTTTCTCCAAAATAGAAATTCCTTGCTAGATCTCTTGCATGTTCACTTTCTAGTTCACTCCCTTCTGCTTCTCCGAAAGAGTTCTGTCCACTGGCAAGGCCTTCGGTTTCCCTGCCCCCTCCCAGGGTTGATGCTCCCCTATGATCAAAGCTCCCCTTCTGCCACCACACCCCAACCTACTCCTCTGGGATGCAAGTGAGAGGCAGATACGCTCCTACCTCACACTCTTCGTATAAATTAACAACTTTACCCTTGAGAAAAGTACTCACAAGCTTTGGTGTCCATAGTACCTTTCCCTCAAATCAATACAAGAACTAATCGCTTGACTATCACTTTTGTTTGTAGTTTCTCCAATGGCTTCCATAGCTTCTTTTATTTAGGAGGGGAAAAAAAAAGTCCATATTGTGGTTTATGATAGGCTTGTGAACAAAGTAAATATAAAAAGAGTAAGCTAATAACAATGAAGGGAGAGAAGCAGATCATCAAACACGAGGCATAAATTAACTCTGAAGAGAGCCAGGCAGGAAGAGAAGAGTAGCCAGAACCAGCTTCCTTTTGTCCCTCTGCGGTGCTCATCACCATCTGATACGCTCTGTATTTGCCGGTGCGTCTGTCTCCTCCTCCCACTCCTACCAGAATGTCAGTCCCAGGAAAGGAGGATGCTGCCTGGTTTTTGTCATTTTTTATGGCTGAAGCATAGTAAGTGGCCAGCAAGTATTTGCAAAGTGAATAAATGAATGAATAAAGCTTCTTTTCACCTCCTCATCTCCATAAGAAAAAGGTTATCGCCTTCATGCTCAGGGCCAAGATCTCTAAAGATTTTCCTCTAAATTCTTCAATCTTCAGGTTCATTTCAAGGTAGAGAGTCATAGGATCAGATCTTATTCTGGGATGCACACAACCTACCAAGTTACCATTCCCTAAGAATACACTCACTAATTCTTTCAGGAAAAAGGAAAGGAAGGGGCAGACAAGGTGGTTCACACCTGCAATCCTAGCCATTGGAGAGGCCGAGGCAGGAGGATCTTTTGAGCCCAGGAATGGGAGGCTGCAGTGAGCCTTGGTCCACTGCTCTCTAGCCTGGCTGACAGAGGGAGACTCTGCCTCAAGAAAGAAAAAAAATTTTTTTAAAGGCAAAAAAGAAAGGAGGAATAGAGATACAAAAGCAATCATACTTGAGGGATAAACTGAATAGATAATATTACTACAAATAGAATTTTCTAAGCCACTTTTCTGCCTCCAGGAAACAAGCTCAGGCATGTGTAACCTACAGGTTCACAAAATAATTGTATTCCTTACATACAGCACAATGTCAATTGCCAAAGGAAAAAACATAAATTATTACAGTAGATATAAACACCAAAGAACCCATGAGGTTCTTCACAAACCGAACAGTTTGTTAACAGGCACCTTGGTGATCTCAGTCCTAAACTCTCTCCAGGTCTAAACTGATTGATGTAGTTAAATCTCCCGGCTTCATCTCCTTGCGATGACTTTGAATGGCCAAGTGTGCCCTGAAGGGGAAGGGATAGGTGAGAAACAAACAGCTCATGCAGTCACGCGCTGCGCAAATGCCCTCTCTCCTTGAGGGATATAGACTTTTGATTTAATTAAACCTGGGGACAGGTTCCAAACAAATTCCCATTTGGCTTTTTCGGGACCTTATTCGTTATCCCATAGCTTTCAAAAATAATAAACAACATTTAGGTCCTCTGATACCACCTCCATCTCCCCACCCAAAGGTTCCTCATCTTCCTTCTGACTTTTTCATCCACTCACCCCCTCCCCGTCCCTCCTCCCGCACCAAAGCCATCTCAATACTGACACACCCATCACACCCCTCCGTTCTTGCTCAAGCCAGCCCATCTGTCTGCAATGCCCTTTCTACCCTCTCCCTTATCTGCAAATACACAGCCTACTAGAATCTTCTGTGACAAACTGCCTTGTTATTAGGTCATATATACATTTACAGATGTAGCCATTTTTAGAGGAGAGTAATTATGGCTTTTTTTTTAACAACAGCAACAAAAAAACAATCTTTCATTCCTTGGAACCTAATGTGATGCGTTACTTATAGAAGGCACGTAATAAATTCCTGGGGTCAGCGCCCATAGCACAATGGTTAGAGGCCAGCCACATACCCGGGGCTGGTGGGCTCGAACCCAGCCTGGGCCTGCTAAACCAATGACAATGGCAACAAAAGAATTGCTGGGTGTTGTGGCGGGCACCCGCAGTGCCAGCTACTTGGGAGGCCGAGGTAAGAGAATCACTTAAGCCCAAGAGTTGGAGGTTGCTGTGAGCTGTGACACTACAGCACTCTACCGTGAGGGCGACATAGACTCGGTCTCAAAAAAAAAAAAAAAAAAAAAAAATCCTGTCATTTATTGAAACTCATTTGGAGGCAGAGATATTTTCTGGGGGTTTACATAGAATTTCTAATGGACTACATCAAGATGTCTGCCAATTTCTTTCTCTTTCTCAGTATAACTCATAATTTTTCAAACTAACATAAGAGTAAATATCAGCTCTCCATGTAGAGCTGTAACTGTGGATGTTAGCACCACAGGTTTAGACAGGGATTTCCCATCTGCTCAAGGATTATGGTGTATCTGCTACACAGTGGCCCCTGGACCAAGCCTGTAGGTTCAGAGAAGAACATATAGTCTGTTTCTCAAGGAACAAAATGTCTGTTTGGGAGAGACGGACAAGACAAATAATTATAGTATAGTCTGCTAAGTCCTGAGGGACATGAGAAAATAGAAAAGATGGTCTACCTAGCTCAGCATTGGGCAAAATAAGTCACAAAGAATGGTCAAGTGTCAAGAAGATTTCAGGGCTCGGCGCCTATGGCTCAACCGGCTAAGGTGCCAGCCACGTACACCTAGGGTGGCGGGTTCGAATCCCCAGCCCGGACCCGCCAAACAACAATGACGGCTGCAACCAAAAGATGGCCGGGCGTTGTGGCGGGCGCCTGTGG
>NW_003852402.1:20016552-20032891 GCF_000181295.1 Otolemur garnettii
AAAAAAAAAAAAAAAAAAAGAAGATTTCAGGGGACAGGGTTTCTGAACCTGCTTTGAAAGTTTAGTCTAAAGAAAGAAGGACTTTAGAAGCAGCAGAAATAGCACGTGCAAAGGTACTGGGGCAAATGAGAGTACGGCATATTCCTCAGTACTGCAAATGGTTTGGGTGCTTCTGGAACATTCCATGGAGATTCAGAACAAAAGATAAGACAACCAAGGAAACAAGGGTTATACATCCTGGTGGGCCTGGCATGCCAGGGCAGGGAATTTGGTCTTCCATCTGCAATTAGCTCCATGCATGCTGTGCTTTCTAGACAGTCAAATTAGGATCCTTGGGAATAAGTCAGTTTTGCCAAAGAAAGGAATTCTCATTTCATGAATCACACACAACATAGAACAAACAGGGGTAGCTAATTAATCTCTTTTGTTCAGTCAGGTCACAAAATCAGAAGCTAAAAATGTTTTGGAAAACTGGAAGATATATGTTATAATGACAGCAAAGGTGCCTTTTTATGAGAAGAATTTCTCAGTGGAATAACCACAGGCAAAAACTGGCCAAGCAAACTGCCTTTCCAGAGGATTTTTTGAGAAGTTGTGTGAAAGATTAAGCAGAGAATCAAAAGACAATAAGCACCATGACACAGAAGCAGACGCCCAGCTTCCCAAGAATGATGGCCACATCTGGCTTTTTCGTCGCTGGCTCTCCAGTGCTGAGCATTAGGGGGGGACACAATAGGTGTTCATTAAATACTGGGTGCATGAATGAACGTACAGTGGAATCAATCCATAAATATCACCCCTCTACAAAACAGAAATAAATAATCATTTAAATAGTTTAAACACAGAAGAAAATTAGCCATAGTATTTGTAAAATTCTTTACATGCTCACAGAAGCAGAATTTCAACATAAAAAGTGCACTTCCACACAAGCATAAACAAATTACCATAATCATTTGCCTGATGTGACTCACTCCGACTGGTACAGCCACGTACTCTGCATGAAATGAACCCAGAAATAATGGTCACCAGTGAGAGAGATGTCACAAGGCAGTTTTGTGAGTGATGAATGACAGCGGGTATCAGCTGTGTATGGCAGTGAATGGGGAGCACCCGGGGACTGGAACAGGGTTCTGAGTAAATTACATGCACTTTGCCCTGAAGCCATCTTTACAGGTGCTAAAGCAGGGAAAGTCACATCACTTTCTTAACTTCTATGGAAGGAGAGGACAGGTTAGATAGCCCTCAAAGTCCCTTTGGATAACAAGAAACTTTTCAAAATGTCCCAGGGTACACAGGTAGTCTCCATGTACCTATGAGCCCTGGTGATGAAGCATCACCACTTTCACCCTTTTCTGAGTGACTGACACTCATGTCAGGGACATAGTTCTAGAGGCTTTGTAGGGTCCAAGAGAGGCACAGCCCACCCCCTCCAGGAATGGCTTCTGTGGGTCCATTGCCTTAGAAATGACCATTCATCTAGTAACAGAGGTAAAATAACCCTTCACAATTTAAAAGATCATGCCCAGACCTCATGTACAGACACAGATTTTGAAGTCATATAGCCAGTTAGTGGTGGCTGAAGATATCCCTCTGGGACCGGCTGTGGTCTCCACTCATTCCCTCTCTGACACTCACAGGAGGCCCCCAGTGGGGCACCAATATGAAAAAAGTCAGTCAGTGAATTCCTACTGTGTGACAATACCTCTGCTTTGTACAGGCATGGTTGCTGGCTCACACAAGCCAAAAGGTCATTCAGCAGATGCCCAATTAAGGGTCAAAGATTCCTATTAGAGAATAAGCCCACAAAAATCTGTCAGGACGTGTTTTTAACAATTTGGCTCTTCAGACTTAAGAGCGAAACAGCCTGACTGGAGAACGAAATGCTAAATTTGAGAAGAATTCCACCCCCCACCCCCACCCCTTGTCTTGCATTATTTTAGGGCTGTGACTTGGCTCTCCTCCGGAACCCTGCCATCTCCCTCTACCACCCAAGAGGTAGAACTTGCAACAGAAACATTTATGACAGTCTGGATGGATCATGATGCTACTGAGGATGTGGATATTTTTTTTTCCTATGAAACTGATCTAGTGACTATTGCCCTAAATGAATTCAGTAGGGAGGCATAGATCAAAAAATGCAGTTTTCAACACAGCTCATGAAACATTTCTCCTATTTTAAACAATCTGTCTGAGTTGCCAATTGAATAGCAAGTTCCTTTCAAAGTAGATCATCCTAGCTGGTGTTAGAAGTGGTTTTGAATCTCTGCTGAAGAATGGTCTTCCCTCTAAGAAGCTTTATGTGGGAGTTGCACATCCCATCACCCTTTTTACTCTGTAAAAGGGTCTCATGGAGAGACAGTAAAAGGGATTATATTGACCTATATTGGAAAAAGCAACAGAAAAATTCAGCCAACAGATGTGATTCATTCAGTTCCCAAAGGCAGGCTATATCAACATAATGAAATGATTTTACTTAGTAACACTCAAACTCCCCCTCTTAACACAAAAACCTTTTAGACAGCAAACATGTCAAGATTTGAGAGCAGTCCAACCTAGACAGACCCAGAACATCATTAATTAAGATGCAGAGCAGATTCTATTTCTGGTCCTGGTAATCAACTATGGAAAATAGTTTCAATGACAAGAATGCCTGCAGATGCTTGAGGTTATATTTGTATTATTGGGGGCAATTTCTTCTCTCAGTGATACACCATGATAGGCTGAACATTTGGAGTTTGGTTACGAAGAGAGAAACTGTAACCAAGTCATTAAATCCTCACCCAATTTTCATTCTGAGTTTGTCTGTGTACACGTATGCTCGTTCATACACAAAAAACATTTAATAGCAGAAATGGAGAAGATGAGAAAGAAGGAGGCAGGAGGATAAAAATGCAGAGACTTGAGGCATAGTTTAAGCTGCAGGTTGCACATTAAAACACCACCCAGAGTAACACGAACAGCACGTTTTTGATGATAGCTGCAGTTAGAGTGTGAAAAATGAAAAATGGCATCGACCCCAACTGAGGGGCTTCTAGACCCATTGTAGACAACTTCAACTTTCTGGGGCTGTAAGCAAAATCAGGCGCAAGGCATAGCAGCAAAATAAACACCCACAGAGAAAATGTTGCGGTGACTTCACACCCAGAGGCCACAGGCTCCACTCAGCACAGCTTTTGTCAATATTTCCTGCAGTGGTTTTCTCTGCTGCTTCCAGAGACCTTGCAAAGGAATTAACATGACACCATGCTGCCAGACAAGGAAGTGCTGAAGAACGCACCCTCCCCATTCAAAGAAATCCCCAAAGGCTTTATCTGGAGGTAGGGCAGAGGAAGTGGGGAAGTCCTTACCAAAAAAAAAAAAAAAAAAAAAAATGCTAGCTAAAGCAATCTCTCAGGAAATTTCCTTCTGGTCTCTAATAAGCATGCCATATCTATTTAAAATGTGTATAACAGTCACAAGTAAACAAACAGTACATTTGTGTAAATGCTCATGTATATACGCATACTTGTGTAAGTTTATACATACATACAATTCTGCTCACATAGGTAAACAATTTCTTTTTTTTGTTTGTTTTGGTAAACAATTTCTTTGGCCACATAGAGGAAGTCCAAGGACTTTTTTCTCTCAAAGCTCAAGTTGCTACTAATTACAATATTTTCTAAATGGATCTAAAATTGCCTGCAATTTCCATGACACCCGAGCAGATGAACGTCTCCAGTTGAGTTGCCAGGCACCATGTAAAATCCTTTCAACCGGAGGAAAAAAGAAAGACTAAGCTAAGAAAGAAAACACAGTGAAGGATAAAAGTAAACAGAGAGACATTAAAGAACGTTCCAGGCAGCAGAGAAGTCGGCCAGTCAAAATAAAATCGAGGGTAGGAAAGAGCAAAGCTGAGAGTATTTCAAACATTATTTAAGGAGTCCAAGGCTACAGTATTCAGAAAGATTTTGTTTGTTTGTTTGCTGTTAACCTAGGTGCTGGCTTTCCTCTTGAACTGGAGTATCATGTAAACCTCTACAAATTCTTGCCCTTTATTAAATGTGGCAAGGAACACTTCACCAAAACAAAGAAACAAAAATCCCCACCAAATGTATCTACTTTGGACCCAGGGAACAGGATCAAAGCATATGCCTGATGTCATCACCACTATTTTAAGAAAAATCTCCATGAACAGTGGAAATACAAGTGGTGAAAATAAGACAGTCAAGGAACTTTACCTCCCAAACTCCCAATCAGCACAGAGAGAGGCGAGAAATTGTACCCCCTTATGTATCACACACCAAAAACCACATTGTATGAGTCATAGACTGAATTACATTTGCTGGGAACCCTCCCCAGAGGGCAATGGACCATAGTTGGAAAACCCACACAAAATCATGGGAGATAACCCTTCTCCGGTCCAAGAGTTAAGAAGCACTAAAGAGAATTGCAACTGCAAAGCTTATTCTTTGGGCTCCTGCTTTGACTAGAAGAATTCAACACACCTGCTAAGGAGAACAACAAAACCTCCCTGCAAGCAGAGGCTCCTGCAGTGCACAGGTTCAACAAGGTGAAACTACCAAAATGTTCTTGGTTTCCCCTGAGTGTCATAGACTTTAAGTTATGATGCTCATTACAGCAAGCCTCGGGGACCAGCGGAAAAAATCAGAGCACTATTCTCGAGTAATGCCCCTTCTTCCAAAACCTGCTTATTTTCTCTTAGAAAAGTCTGACCATTCCCATCGCCTCAAAGCATTTTATCTCCTAGCAAGAGGACAAAACTATGTTGTCAACTCAAAAATGTTCCTCCCATCAATGCCCTACACTGCCTGGATCAGACGCTGCAGAATGTGGTTTACAGAACTGGGTACCCTGAGACTCAGAAGGGAGAGCAGCAATGAGGTCATGCAGTCTACTCCATCTGCCAGGGCAGGATCCCTCCCGCCGAGAATGTTCCTGCCCAAGTTGTAAACCCCACAAGACAGAGGGTCATCCTGGACCCACAGGCAGGTGCGCAAGGCAAAGCTGCCCACGGCAGACTCCACACAACTCACATGTGTGTGGTCGTCTTCACCCAGCGAGATGGGATAGTCTGCTATGTAGGCACATCACCCCCGGCCCTTCCGAGTCTGGAGAGGCTGCCCCCCAGCATACCAAAGGCTCATCTCGCCCAAATTTGTCAGTCATCCTCACGGATCCCCTGCACACGGCTGCGGTTTGCCATCGTGAACACATTTCCCTGGCTGCTGCTTCAAGGACAAAGAGAGAGCACTTATATTTCCATCGCAGCTGAGGAGCTCACGTTTACGGAATAAAAGAGGAAAAGGCAAACAATCCAGGCAAATGAACTCTGGCATTTTAGTTAACGGGATCACCCGCAGACAAGGATCCAGGAAAACAGAAGAAACGCAGAAGGAAGGTCACTAAGCTTAGCTGGGAAGAGAGAGAGCAGAGGAGCCGGTTCGTTCACTGCAGCAGGAGAGCAGCTCATTCAACGCGAGCACTTACCATAAAAATAGAAAGAGTCAACAGAAGGAGAAGCTAGCTTTCCTCGGCGCCGTCTTCCGCAGAAAGGAATCCAGCGTGAACCTCCAGGCTCCAGTCTGGAGGAGGCCAGCGAAAGTGATGAGAGGCTGTAAAACCACCACACACAAGTCCTCCTTAGCCTCCCCTCGGGCCCGCATGCAGTTGTTTGTGCTGTAAAAACCCTGAGAAGTCTGGAACAGGACTCTCCGGAGAGCCGGAGGGAGTGAGAGCAGCCTGGCGGATTTCACCACCGCCTCAGAGCATCACGCCCAGGACTGGTCCTCCCCCCCACCCGGTGCAGGGGTGGCATGGTTGGGGGAGGGTGGGCACCAGGCTCGGCCAGGGAAGACAAGAAAAGGAGTAGAAAGGAGCCTCTTTGGAGTGGAAGGCACTGCTAGAGAAAACACCAGCATTCCAGATCGGTTATTGCCAGCGACCAATCAGCCCAGCCAGGGGGCCCTGTCAGTGATGAGAACAGCTGAAGACAGCCAGTTCAGTTCGGAGAGTGGCAGGACAGCCCCCTGCCTGGGACAGAAGTTTGGCAGGATAAGCATTTTACCATCCACCAGGCTGCTGTTAAAATTTACTTGTATTTAACCCTGATCCAAAGCCTCACAGTTACACTAGCCACTCAGGTAGTTTCCAAGGCATCCCACAGCATCTCTTTAAGAAGCCAGCCTTGCAGCCCATCCTAAATGATGCCTAATAACATGTGGCAGACAAAATAGCCCTGCTGATGTGTAAGAGGTCACCATGAGCACAAAAATTAGGCATTTTGTACCTAAGCTCCCTTCTGCCCAAAGTATAGCATGAGATAGCTAGGGATCACGCTTTTTATTTCATAAGTGGAAAATGTAGACGCAGAAGAGATAAAGGTCTCTCTAGGAATTTGACCCTCAGCCTTTACTAGTTTTATTGTATAAAATATGCAGAGAAGTATTGATAGAGGTGAATTTCTAAAAATAGTAAATATGTCCCTTGGAGATCTCTTCAATCCCCTGTAAGACAGAGAATACGCATTTTGGCGTAAACAATAATTCGTGAACACGCTGACCTTTGAGAAACTCTAAGTTAACAGAAAGTACAAAGGAGCAAATCCCTTAGTAGTAAATAAAGGATGTGTGGAGATGTCTAAAGTTTTCCTACTTGCTTTTTTCCCCAGTCTATGTTAATAATGAACCTCTAAACCAGAGGTCCTCAAATTTTTCAACAGGGGGCCAGTTCACTGTCCCTCAGACCACTGGAGGACCAGACTGCAGGCCCCGGCACGAGTCGGCTGCTAAGCAGGACAGGCAGTGGCAGCAAAAACACTTGGTGGGTCGAAGTTTGAGGATACCTGCTCTAAACTTAGTATGTATATATTAATTAATTAGTGTTTAGGATTGTTGATTACATTACATAGGGGAGCAGTTTTTGAAGTTAAATGCCATTTTACCTGGACTGCACAGTAAAACTTCAGAATTTTTTTTAATCATAGAAAGATTGTCTTGAGTTGCCTTTTTATCTTTACCGAGAAAAGATAACTCGGTTTTGCTAGTCAAGAGTTAAATATAACTAATGCCCCCCAAAGGTTTTGTTGTTTTTTTTTTCTTCCCCCAAGTGATTTATGTGATGTATGGTTTTTGATTTAGTTTTTACCTAGAAGTGGAAATAGGAGTTGGACATTTTGCTGTGATCTCTACCTGTAGGCAAGCTGCCTTCTCGGGGAGCCTGAATACCAGAGCTTAAATGGGAGGGCTGGAGCAGTTAACTCAGCACCAAAATGAGTCACAGCAGGAGCCATCAAAATGTTCCACATCAAAGATGAACATAATATAGTGAAATTTTTTAAATGAAGAAGAAAAGATGGTTTGCCAGGGTAGTCTTATGTCTATTAAATAAAACCTCAGAGACTCAGCGTCTCACCTTATGTTTTGTCATCCACCTCAGTTTAACTCAAATCAGCAAACATTTAAAGAGCATCAACTACTGCATCAAGGCAGAGGAAGGAGCCCTTGCCTTCAAGAAGTTTACAGTCTCACAGATAAATCTGAATCCTCTGTTTAAAATTTCAACACTACGATTCTTGCCCAGACAGAAAATGTTCTACTATTTGAATGTTCTTCAGACAAAACAATGCTGAGAGGCTGGACTTCAGCCTCAAAGCTCTGAATCGGCCTAATAAGGTGTTTTACATAACCCAAACCATTTAGAAAACAGAAATGTGCGTGTAGTTTTTAGAAAATCAAATTAACATGTGAGAAGGCTCTTTCACTGAATGTTTGTTTTTATCAGCCTTAACCACTTCTGACACTGCATAAAAATGGGAGGCATATCAAAGAATATGTTTAATAAAGGAATATTATTTAAAGCTGCTAAATTAATTGAGATTAACACCGCTCATGAAGCAGGTTCAATACTTTGAATATAGAGGGTGACAATGATGCATGAAAAGGATAATACTGTAGAAATACAAATTGCCTAGCAGATTAAATACGTCGTAATAGCGTATCTATAAGACAATCAGGTCATTGAGAATGGGGATTCCAGTTACTAACTCAAATGCAATTCATGTTTAAAGTTTGTTCTCTTTTCTATTCCTCGCTACTCAAAAGATAGAAATGCCTCCTGTTTCAGACCGCCACAAATCGATTGACTTTTCTAACATACGAAATATTTATCCAAGTCAATTAAAATTGAAATGGTATCAGGGATTGTGTTTTGCTCACAGGTGTAGCAACAGTAATTCATGTATAAGTCTTCCTAAATATTTATTGGACAGATAATGAAATGGCCAAAAGAATCTGGCTAAAATTCTCCGATAGCATGATTTAATAATGACTTTTTTCAGCATATACGTTGAATTATACAACTCAATTATGTACCTTTTTCAGGAACTTTGCCTCAGAGCAGCTGCTGACAGAGTTTGCTAAAATCTGAAAGACTAGAAGTCTCCAAGTCCAATCTCTCTAAACCACTGTTCACAGAAAAGGATTCTACTTTCTGTAATCAGCCTGAGCAGAAAAAGTAAAAACGTACCTATTTTCTATATCACTAAGAGGATAAACAGCCATCTGATTCCACTTCTGACAGCATCTCTTAACGGGGGTACAAGGATTGGGAATTGTAAGTAACACACTGCCAATTCGTGGTTTTGAAAACTTAGTTCTAATCTGCGTAAGGAAAAGTCTGTATTTTTTTCACTTCTGTAAGTATCCGAAGCAGTGTTTTTCAATCTTTTTCATCTCACGGCATACTCGAATCCATAGTTAAACATCGTGGCACACTTAAATTAGGTTAATCAAAAAAAGGAGTAAAAAAGAATATATTTACTGCTCTTTGAACTTCTTTTGAAAATAAATGGATCAATGACCTTTAAAAGTTTTCATGGCACCCCTGAGATCCTCTCAGGGCATACCAGTTGAAAATCCCTGAAAGAAACTAATATTTTCTACCTTTGTGCCAGACTTTATCCTGGTGGCTCCACATATCTTTCGGGGTCTTCACAGCAACATACATGGGAACATGCGTACATGGGAACTCCCCAGGCTCAGGGAGGTTGAAGGGGCTCCCCAGAATGACAAAGCAAGGAGAAGAAGCCTCAGAGTGTTTCCTCATTTGCACAAAAGCTTATTGATTTAACATAGGAGGGGCCCCCAGGAATGTTTTTTCACCAAATGTGTAACAATATCTGTTGACCCTTCCCAGAATATGATATGAATTTGGTTGGAGTAGGAATAAGACAATTCCAGGTCAACGCAGAAAAAACTCCTTTTACATCAGAGATTACATGTAAACCTTTTATGTAAAAGAAATAAATTCTTTTTTTTTTTTTGAAGACAGAGTCTCACTCCATCACCCAGTATAAAGTGCTATTGCATCATCATAACTCACTATAACTTAAACTCCTAAGCTCAAGCAATCCTCCTGCCTCAACCTCCTGAGCAGCTGGGCCTACAGGTACACACCACCATGCCCAGCTATTCTATTTTTGGTAGAGACGGGGTCTCACTCTTGCTCAGACTGGTCTTGAACTCCAAAGTTAAAGCAATACCACACGTCTCAGTCTCCCAAAGTGTTAGGATTACAGGCATGAACCACTGCACCTCGCCAAAAAATAAATTCTTGATGCTTATAAAGAGAAAAATATTTTGTATTTGTTGATTTATTTTTCCTTAACTCTGATACCACAGTTACATTTTAAGGCCAGGATGAGTGGTCCTTAATAACTAAAAGAATAGAAGGAAAGAATTTTCCAGAAAAGTGTGGGACTGACACAAACATTAAAATATGGACCCTTATCTAATATCTGAATTCAACTTTCAGCAGGAGGCCCGAAATGGAGAGAGAATATATTGAACTGCTAATGTTTCTCTACCAGAGGTCACTGGCTGAGAATAATTTCCCCAAAGTGCTTAATAGACGGGCTTTCAAATATGCAACAGCAGTTCCAAATAATAAAAAGGTATCTGCAGCATATAAATATAATTATAACATCCAAGTTTTCAAAAATTTGTTTGCACTCAGCATTCTTCATCCAGAAGAATCCTACAGGATCATCAAAATCAAATCCTACAGAAAGAATCCATAAGATTATAAACCCAGGCTGGGTGCCTGTGGCTCAACTGGCTAAGGTGCCAGCCACATACACCTGAGCTGGTGGGTTCAAATCCAGCCGGGGCCTGCCAAACAACAATGATGGCTGCAACCAAAAAATAGCCGGGCGTTGTAGTGGGTGCCTGTAGTCCCAGCTACTTGGGAGACAGAGGCAAGAGACTCACTTGAGCCCAGGAGTTGGAAGTTGCTGTGAGCTGTGATGCCACAGCACTCTACCCAGAGTAATAGCTTGAGGCTCTGTCTCAAAAAAAAAAAAAAAAGAGAGAGAGAGAGAAAAGAAAATATTATAAACCCATAACTTTTCACCCTTTTTTTTTTTCAAAGATAGAAAAATAAATCAGTGGCTGATCTAAAGTGTTAGGGAGAATTAGGATGAATTCAGAGAGGCCAAAATAAGGAATGTGTGTGTGCAAATGTTAGAAAACTGGTATATGGATTGAAAATGCAATTGACCTGACTACACATCCAATCAGTACTTAAGTCTCATCAATATCTCCTCTACATTTCTTCTCAACCCATAGTTAGGGATAACAACCAATTCCAGGCTTTTTCCTTCTCCCAAACTATTAAAATGACTTCTCTCTCACCTCTCCCCGTCCCAATATAACTTCTCTTACCCATTAGCATTTTTCTTTTTCAAACCATAGCAAATAATCATGGGACCCCTTCCCACAAGCCTGGGATGATTCCATCAAATACAGCAGATCCTAAAGTTGACATTCAAGGCCCTCTGCACTCTGGTTTTAGCCTGCGTTTCCAGAATCATTTTCCACCATTACTTCCTGTATATCCCATTCCCAGGTTACATGTATTACTTACTATTCCCCACAGACACTCTATTCTTTCATCAGAGTAATCCTTTTTTCATGAAACAACCTTCCTTTCTCTTCTCCCTGGAAAAACTCTACTATTCATCCTTCAAGGCCCAGTTCAATGTCATCTTCATGCTGAGGCCTTCCTCAAATTCCCCAAAATGACCGACTAAATCACTTCTTCCTTGGTATTTCCATGGTGTTTTTCTCTAGTTTTGGATTATCAAATACAAATAACATAACACTGTGCTAATTTGTACCTTTTAATCTATTTAATTGGGATCCTTTGATAACCCCACATCTGACACATGACAGAAGCCCATTAAACACATGATGAATGAATCTGTTTTTAGACCTCTTCTTTAAAGTCCAAAAAAAGGGACAAACTTATTTCTTTTTGTATTTCAGATTAATATGAAGGCATAACAGGCAATTGGGGTACAGTTTCTTTTAAGACAGAGTCTCTTTGTCTCCCTCGGTTGAGTGCCAAGGCATCACAGCTCACAGCAACCTCAAAGTCTTGGGCTCAAGTGAACCTCTTGCCTATAGCTGGAACTATAGGCACTGGCCACAATGCCAGGCTATTTTTAGAGACAGAGTCTCACTGTTGCTCAGGCTGGTGTTGAACTCCTGAGTTCAGGCAATCAACCCATCTCAGCCTCCCAGAGTGCTAGGTTACAGGTGTGAGCCACCACTACCAACCTACCATTAGGTTACATTGTTTGCATTTGTCTTCTATGAGTCTCCAGGGCTACAAGCTTACAAACTCTATACAACTCTTCAATCAGGAGTTTCTGTGGTTTAAAGAAAGAGCTCCAGATTAGCCTCAGAAGAGCAAGCCTGTGCCCTGTGTCACCTCAGGCAATCCCTTCAGCCAAAGGAGAAGAATAAAGTTTTTCTTGCTTATCACTGAGAGCTTTTCTGAACTTCAAATGGGGGTACTGTGTGGTAAAATACTTTTCGAACTATAAAAGTACATACTGTGGGCATATTTACTGCCACTGCTGTCATTATTTGTTTTATAATTGTTATTGCCAGTATCCCCAGAAAATTGCTTCAAAATTTGTTAAGATGGGTGCCCCGTGCAAGCTAGCCTAGGAGGCCGATGCCTCAGTACCTGCACCATTCCCAGCGGCTGCCTTCAACCCTGCGGGTCTGCAGTTAAGGTGAGGTGGGACGAGAGGAGTGGGAAGGCCCTGACACACTGGCTCACACTGCTACTTCCTACCTCTGAGACCCAGCAACAGGAATAACAATGCCTGCATTATGGTATTGTTGCCTGAGATGGGGTCTAGACATATATATACATATATATATATATACACACATACATACATATATAGTGTGTGTAGATATAGGTATATCTATAATCTGTTATGAGTGTCCAATAATTATTGGCTGGGAGTGGCTGGGAAGAGAGAGCCATTTCTCCCTAATTCTGCAACATCTGTATGCTCCAATCATCTCCCTCCTTCTGTTTCTTGAACTCACGGAGCTCATTCCTACCGTGGTAGGGTATGTGTACATGCTTCTTCATTGCATGCTGTCTTCATTTCTCTCTTTCTGCAGCCACTTTGCTTGTTTAATGTCTACCCTCTGCACCATAACGTAAGCCCCACTCAGGCAGGGACTGTTCCTTTTGTGCGCCACACTGGGTTCTGAGCCTAAAATAGTGTCCAGAATATAACAGACACTCAATACACAGTTTTGGAATATTTACAGCATGACCAATGTTAGTACAGCTGTTCCCACGTTCTCTACATCTGTGCAAACTTCCAATTGCCTTTGACTATTGAGTGGCAATGAAATGTAGGGTAGTACCCTAGAATCTAGGGTAGTACAGAACTCAGGGTAGTACCACGATGTCCAAGCATATATAGATATTTAATAATGTGTGACATTAACAGACATTAAAAGGCAATCCAGGGATGTGGTACCTACAAATAATATACCAATCCCTGCCCCCTACAGAAACAAGAGTGGTGCACTGACCCCAGCAGTACAACTGGAACTGAGGTATGGAGCAAAAACATTAAATTATGTTTATTTGACAAATCAGGAAGTTCTCTAGGTCCCATTTCACATTTTTCTTCCCTTATTTTATGCTAAAATTGCTCTGGTCTAAGACTATCTTAAAAAAAAAATGTATAAGGTCCTTGATCTCTGAAGCATCAACTAGAACAAATAATTTCAGGGAGCCTAGGAACCTCAGCAATTTTTCTTTCCTCCCAGGGAGCTGTCTTGAAGGCAAGATATACAAAATCCTCCCAAGCCTGACAACATCATGCCTGTTTCTGATAAGCCCAGCTTTAGAGGAGGCCTAATAAATAAATAACCATGGCAATCCTGTATAATGTATGAAGGTTCCTTTCCAATGGTCATTTCTATTACAGTAGTTTCAATTAGCAATAGCACGCTGGTCTACCAAATAGGCATGTGAATTTGCTTGTCATTATCAGGAAATAGGAAACAGGTAGCTTTAAAAAAAAAAAAAAAAAAAAAAAAGGAAGCAGCATCCTAGACCCAATACCAAACCCATCCTTCCCTTCTAAACTTGTACTTCCTCTAGGTTTCCTTTTTCCTATTCAAATGCATCACTATCCACTGTGTTGTCTAAAGAAAGTGACCTTTAGTGAACTCTTACATGGATGCCTATTTGGACTACCTCATATGGCAGCTACAAATCTCAGTGTCATCTTCACATTTTTGGACTGATAATGTCCATGTCACTCCCCGACCATTTCTTTCTTCCTTCTATCCTCATTATACTGCCCTGCCCAGTCTAGTTATCAATTTTCCACAGAACTAATGTGATAGTCTCAGAAGCAACCTCCCTGCCTTGAGTGTCACGCTGTGCAATCCTGAGGATTTTTAAATGAAGCTACCAGCATGCCTTCTCCCATAGAAGACTCTTCTCTGCTTCTTACCATGGGCAGGATGAGGTATACCTCTCAGCCTAATCATGTAAGAGCCCGGGACTGCTCTCCAGCCACCGTCACCACGTGCATCCTCTCCTTCATTCATATCCTAGATTCCAGAGCTAACCAAGCTGTTTACAACTTCAGGACCCTTGCACAGTCTTTTCTTATTGCCTAGAATTCCTTTTCCCTGTCCTTGAAAATTCTTCCTTATTCTCCAAGGATGACTCAAGCAGCTCTCTCTGTGAAGCATTCCCTGACACTCCCTCCTTGTACTCCAATGGAGTTAACCATCTCTGATGACACTGATCACACAGTATTTTAACTCTCTTATTAGGTACTTCCTTCAGGGAAGACCCTGTCCTGAGCTTTATTCATCTCTGTATCCCCAGAGATAAATTATCCCTGGAGACACTCAGATAAATGGTTACCAAAAGACCGGGCTTCTCTGTGTCTCCCTCTTACGACACATTTTCCTGAGAGATGGGAAGACTATTATATCAATCTTTCTAACCTCTCAGCTTATTGTGCTGCCTGGCACATATGGACGGATGCTAAGTATATATCTGCAGAATTGTTTTGAATGTAATTGGCTAAAAGAACCTTCAATTCAAAGTTAAAAAAAGAAAAAAACCCTGAGCCGATTTCTAATTAGCGCATTTTTAAAAATTTAAATCTAAAATTTCTCCTTCTCCTTGAGATTAGAAAGCACTAATTTACTCCACAAAGTTTCGTCCTCCAAAACTCCTGGATGTTAACGCTAACTCAACTAATTGAGTCACCTTGGGGACAATAAAGCATTCCAAACATACTTTCTAGTTGGAACTGCCTAGCAGAGAAATAGGTATTGATGCTCTCAGAAAATGGGGCTTCTTAGAGATTTCACCAGCATTTAAGTTTGGAGGGGGAAAATTCCCGTCTTCCTGAGTACAGAATTTCAGCACAGAGAGTGGAGCTGCCTATGGGCTGCTGATGCTCCTTGGCAGCCGGGCACCCTGCCCCAACTGCAGGCACCGTTACCACAGGGCATGTGGCTCAGAGAGCAGGGCAAGACCTGGGGCTCACAAAGGACCCTCCACACCAATCTGAGGATCCTATGATATTTGCCTTCATTTCCTACCTCACTGGAAATTAGCTCCAATGCATCTAAAGAACCGGAATAAATAAAATTCCTCTGCTCATAACTGTAATGAACATCAGCATCTAAAGAACTATATTCCCCCTGGTCTGGCTAAATCCAGACCAGCAAGGAAGCCCGCCCAAGGGGCTGCAGGGAGCTGGCCTGCTTTCCCCATTCTTCAGTGTTGCCTATCCATACATAGAAAATCAAGAATATCTATGATACCAATGCTGCAGGGGCGATTACTCAGTCTGCCATTGCTATAGAGTTTCCCCTCATTCCTCTGCAACCAGTTTTGAGTTCTGTTATGTGGGTTGAGAGGAGAAAGCAGAATGAGCACTTTAAAAGGACTGAGACATGCTCATGTTTTGGTGAAATAAAACTAGGCCATACGCTGAACATTTGACACCTTTATAGGAATGGATTTTTCCTTTTATAAATTTTTAAGAAAGTCCTTTGAACCTCTAACAAAAATAAACCTGCATTGCTGGAAGGAATTCAAAATGGTGCAGCCACTTTGGAAGGCAGTTTTGGCAGTTTCTGACAAAACCAGACATACTCTTACCACATGAGCCAGGAATCACGCTTCTTGGTATTTACCCAAATGAGTTGGAAATTTATGTCCACACAAAAACCTACACACAGATGTTTATAGTAGCTTTATTCATAATTACCAAAAGTTGGAAGCAAGCAAGATATCTCTCATTAGAGGAATGGATAAAGATTGTGGTATATCCAGACAACGGAATATTATTCGGCACTAAAAAAAAGAGCTGTCAAGCCCAAAAAGACATGTGGGGAGATTAAATGCATATTATAATACTAAGTGAAAGAAGCCGATCTAAAAAGGCTGCTTATTATATAATTCCAACTATAGAACATTCTGGAAAAGACAAAACTATAGACAATAAGAGGTTGCCAGGATTTAGGGCAGTAGTTCTCACCTTCCTAATGCCACAACCCTGTAATACAGTCCCTGTGGGTCGCAACCCACAGGTTGAGAACCGCTGGTTTAGGCGGAGAGAAAGATGCATAGTAGGGAACAGAGGACTTTTAGGGCAGGGAAACTACTCTGAATGATACTGCAATGGTGGATACATGCCATTATAAATTTGTACAAAGTCATAGAATGGACAATATCAAGACAGACTCCTAAGGTTAACCAAGGGACTTTGGATGATAAAGATGTGTGGATTTAAGTTCATCTATTGTAGTTCCAGCTACATGGGAGGCTGAGGCAAGAGGATCACTTGAGCCCAGGAGTTTGAGGTTGCTGTGAGCTATGCTGCCAAAGCACTCTACCAAGGGTGACGAAGTGAGATTTTCTCAAGAGAAAGGCAGGTAGAGAAGGTAAGGGCAAGCCAGCAAAGCCGTGCCTGCTGAAGTTA
>NW_003852402.1:20033916-20049384 GCF_000181295.1 Otolemur garnettii
GCACTCTACCAAGGGTGACGAAGTGAGATTTTCTCAAGAGAAAGGCAGGTAGAGAAGGTAAGGGCAAGCCAGCAAAGCCGTGCCTGCTGAAGTTATGACCAGAAGGTGAATGAGAAGAGACACTAAGAAAGGGCCTTCAAGGGGGGTAGAAGAAAAATCTGGCCTAAACCTACAACTCTCGAGGGTCCATAAGAATGTGGCTAGGAAGTAACCTAGGCAACCAATGACCAGTAGAAAAGGGTAATACTGCCTGGAGGCAGAGAGGCCAATGAAACACTTGCAACCAACTTCAAATGGAGAGAATTTGTATCCTGGAACTGCCTTGGCTGTCTCACCTCTGCCCCTTTATGAGAGAGATCCACTTCCAACTCTCTTTGGAAGTACTCTAAACTTTCTCTTTGTTCTTCCTAAATAAAATCTGTCTGTGTTACCCTGAAACTTGTATAGTAAGGTGACCAGATTTTAACATTGGTACAGCGGGACACCATTGAACTGGGGGGAGTCTTAGTTAAAAATTTGGTCTATATGGAGCAACAAAAATTTTCATACAACACAAAAATAGTATTGTAATATATATATTTTTAATTTCAACATAAGTACAATTTACAAATACATTTTTAAAAAAATTATGTATAGGGCAGCACCTGTGGCTCAAAGGAGTAAGGTGCTGGCCCCATATGCTGAAGGTGGTGGATTCAAACCTAGCCCTGGCCAAAAAAAAAAAAAATTATGTATAGTATTATTTTATTCTTTGGCATATTTCTCATTTGAGTGAATTTTTTAGTAGATTGCTATTGTTGTTTAAAAGGTCATGAAATTTTTCACAAGAATTTGTTAAATTATATTTCACACATAAAATGGTTTTCAAAGTCTCAACACTTAATTGTGATTTTTCTGATGTCCAACTTTATTTACTGTAAGAAAAACGTGTTCAGTCGCAGCATTAGTTCCTGGCAAGGACAGCGCGTATCCCACAATTTTTAGTGCATTATTGTATGGAATGTGGTTTGTTTCAAAATGATGAAATATTTCTAAACATTTGTTCTTTATTGTGATTTTTGCTGATGCCCATGAGTTAACCTTTTCCTTATCAATATATTTTTTTAATAATGATACCTTATAAGTCATAAGTGTCACTTTCAAGGCTGGCGCTAGACTTTTTGCCGCCAATATAAAATATAAATAATACAAGCACTGTCTGCTAAATTCATGAAATAAATAACTTACCTAAATTATCTGAATAGCCGATTTGTTGACATCACTTGTTTAACTAGCACTAGCACACAGTACAACGCGTGTTGTCTGAGAGACAGTTACAAATGTTTTCGTGGTTGCCAATGCCAAAAAATGCCATTGTTCATTAAGTCCAAACAATGGTGGTCGAATTCTAACAACTGATCGACAATGAGAACTTTGATAAGCAGTTCTTGATAAACTTTAATAAATAATTGTTGAGAACTGATTAACATTATAAAATTAACAAAAATAATATAAAACTCATATCCTGGTGAAATAGCCACATGGCAGTGTTGGGACCAGAATTGCCACTGAGAGACCACCACACACATGTAAAGACAAAAAGTGCTTTATTTTGCAAGCATATGCCTGGGCCACTCTTCCCTTCAGCATGGCTAGAGAAAGGGCGGCCCCCTAGTGAAGTGAGCTGAGGTTTTAAAGTGCATAGAGGAATTTCACTGGGTGTTTCGTCGGGCTGGGCTGCTATTGGCTGATCTGCTTATGGTTAGGGACCCTGGGGGGGGGGGGGGCTACTTGTTTGTTCCAGACAGTTTGTCTTTTCCTAAAAGTGAGGGAGGGAGCCAGTCTCCTTCTGATACCCATTCCACCTGGGCGACCTTGCCCAGGAGGGGACTAGGGAGTTTACATTAGCCTATTTCCAAATGAAGTTACATTAACCTCTTCATTCCCAAATGGAGTTACATTAACCTTTTCAGCAGCCGAAAAACGTATATTCCCTTCCTGTTCTCCCACAGTTCCCTAGCTTGTCGTGCATTCTTTCCAAAAATCGGGACTTTTTTAAATCCCTGTAGGATGCAGGACAAATTGTCAAAAATCAGGACTGTCCCACCCAAAGCAGGATATCTGGTCACCTTGTTGTATAGGTTACTTCTGCTTTTACCCACACTGCCTGTGCTGCTCCAGTTTTATTTCCAGTTTCCATTTGTTTTTGCTTCCAATTACTGCCGTGCCTTGATTGCTGAGTAATCAAACCAGATCAACAGGGTTCGGGGACCCAGGATCCCCACCCCCAACAGTAAGAGAGAACTGGGTCAGAGTAGATTCATCTTTTCAGACAGGCATTCAACAAGTGTGTGTTTAGTTTAGGTTTTATTAAACCTAATTTTTAGGTTTTGATTTGTTTGTTTTGTTTCTGTTTTTGTACTAGTGAATAAGTAATCCCTTGCTGGTGTCAAAACAAAACAAAACAAGTGTGTGTTTAGAACTTGCCAATGATAGTCATACATATAAGTGTGTGTTGAGAACTTGCCAGCGACAGTGTAGATGGCAGAAGACAGGAGGCTAAGCACAATACGATCAACAGTGATCAAACTGCACAGAGCTTTGCACATGAGATTGCTTTTGCTACAGGCAGCGACCGCCTGGTGGGAGGCAGGCTGTGGAGCGTGCTGCTGACCCTCCATTCCCTGCTCCTCTAGACTCCCCTCCTATGCAGAGGCAGCAAAGTAAAACCTACAGCACCAGATTCCTTAAGGCTAGGACTCTAAAGGACACTTAGCTTCCAACAATTAGGTCTACTTGCATGACATTTGGAAGGTGAAAATGAGAGGGAGACCATCTTCCTGACCTTTATGGGCTATTTTCCACTTTCACAAGTAAGATTATGGAGATATGAAGTTTTTCTGCAGCACCATTTGAGAGTCTGTCATTGTTTAGAGTGAGGAAGGGCAGCTGTGGGCTAGCAGTACCAATGTCTTCCTAAACCATGAGCAGCAGATATGGCTACAAGCTCTTGAATTCCAGACCGGCAGGAGAGATTTTAGAGGTAGACCCTTGGTGCATCATTCCTGTGCCTGCTTCTCTAACTCACCTTTGGTTTGATAATCCCCAACCATCCCACGTTAGTTCATCCCTGATTAAAATACCCACAGTGGCTTCTGTTTTCTATACTGAATCCTGATGGTGTAGCCAATAAGTGTGTTTAAGCAAAGGAGAGGGATGATCAGATTTATGCTTCAGGAAGTGACCTTGGAAGCTGTTTAGAAGATGTGTTGGAAAGAAGATGGCTTGACTAGAGACACAGGGGGAAACTAAGGAATGTCTGGCCAAAACTAATATGCCTGGAATGCTTGGGCTAAAGAAAATAGCTGTGGCTAGAATGGAGAAGATGGGGTGGAGATGATATATTTCATAAATAGAATTTAGAAGATCTACTGCAAATGGGGTGGGTGGGAGTGGGAGAAGAAAATTTAAACTTGACCCTCCAACTCAGTTGGGGACCCTCTGAATTACCCCCATTGCACTTGTACCCCCATTGTCATAGCACCCCCACATTTCCTCTAAGCTCACCCTCACTTCAGGCTCCAGACTGCCTTTTCCTTGCTGGTGTTGCCTCCTAAATGCAGAGCACAGCAGACGGCCTGTCACAGAATTCTCAGTACCCACTGGCTGGGTGGAGAAAGGAGAGAAAGAAGGGAGGGAAGGAGGAGCCTCCAACCTCAGAGCCACTGTGAGGACTGAGATTCTGTTAACCAAGGAAGTAACCACAGGCTGAGTACTGCTTGAATATTGTTGAATCTTAGAGAAATGGGGCAACCAGGTGAAGAAAATTAACATACTGGAAGAAATATGAATCTGGCAGTTGAGAAATACCCGAGTTTGACACAAATTCTGAAGTCATCACAAAGAATGAAAGCTGATTATTTCATGGAAGAGAGAAGGCCTCAGTAAACCTTGGGTCATGCTCATATTATTGCAAACTACAGAGAGAAGAGACTTCATAAAATATTAGTCACCATGCTAGACACTATATCTACACACTGATTATCTTTTTAATCCTTAAAACAACTTACAAGTCTTATTATCTCCATTTCACAGATGAGGAAACTGAAGCACAGCAACGTTCAGCATTGTCCAAAGTCACATAACTGGTGACGGCAAAGCTGAGATTCAAACCCATTTCTGCCTGACTTCAAACCTGTGCTCCTCATGTGCCCTCAAGCCTCCATAGGAAGAAGAAAAGTGAATGAGGAACAGTTAGGGAGGAAAGAGAAGCAGAGTTCTATGATTCAGAAGCAGATAGGTAGCCTGAAAAAGTATATTAGAGAGAGAGAGTGAGAGAAAGAATGAGAACACAGACTAGGAAATGCCAAGAAGAATCCATGGTATTTAACCATCATCACGTGATTTTGGATAGGGCAAGGTAAAAAAGTACAGAAGCTCATTCTTCAGTAGTAACAGGAGAAAGAATAGGAACCTTCTATGAGTCACACTGAAAAAGTTTGTTGGTCATTGGAAGACTAGAGATAAGACAATTCTCTAAAGACGACATAAAATCAAGCATGAGTTTCTTTAACCTAAGCAAGATGTCAGAGGCATATGGGCCAAAGAGAAGAGAATACTGAAGGGTGGAGATCAGAGATGTAGGAAGTAAAGGCAATAAATAAAAAAGGTCCAAGAAAACAGAGAGGGGATTTGCCAGCCATTGAGAAAGGAAAGAAGACAGGCTAACAAGACTAAACTGTGGTCCTGAACCTGATGGCCGCCAAGGCAGGGATGAGGATCTGGAAAACAATTTCCGGTTTGCCAGTAAGACTAACAGAAATTATACATTTGCCTCTGAATTGCCTATTTATACACAAATAGAAATGATCTGTTTCCTTTCGATTAGAATGATATCAACCCATTTGGAAGTACCTCTTATCTCATGCTGATAAGAAGCTCTGATAGTTTAATTTGTCTTTTGTTAAGCAAAAGAAAGTACTCACAAATTATCATTCATTAAATACGGTCTTTCTAAACAGTCTTCCAAAACATACATCCATGGAGAGGAAGATGGACGGGGCCCTTTGTAGCAAAACAATTATTAGCTGTCATTAGACTTAAAGGCTGTTTCTCCAGAACTATGGACATACACAATAAGATATTATTTAAATTTCAAAAACTGTTGTGGCTAAAAAAATCAAACATTAAATAGATTAGTTAAATCCACTCACATCATATAGCAACTCGGGTAGATGATTATAGACCTAAATAAGTCTAGAGAAGATATAGCCAGAATCCAATGTGTGGAGGCTGGAAGACCATGCCATGTGGACACGTGGATTTGGAGACCAAACCAGTATGGCTTCCGTGGAAGACGGGTCTATGTATCCCCTGTTGTTGTAAGGAAAATCCATCTGTACATTTGTGACTCCCAACCTCAAGACCTAGCAAAACAGTTCTGCAGTTGATAATAGAGATAAATCCTTAGTGGAGGCTTATAGATATGTGGAATTAGTGTTATAAATCAAATCTCTTACATCAGTATTTTCACGTCTGATACTTCAAAGTGTTTATAATGTTTAAAAGAGTTTGCCACATGGCCTAAGTGATAAGTCTTAGGATTCTAATGCAGATTGCATGATTGAGTAACAGACTTAGGATTTCAAGTTAAAAGATAGGGTAGAATTTTGCTAAATTTGTCATGATATTGGAATGTTTAGGAAAACTTAAGTTCCACCGTGTTCATACATTGAATTTATTAGATTTATAAGAATTAGGAAGATATCCTTTGCTAGGCTGGAAAATGAAATCTTAAACAGAATTTTGACGTTACTAATGCCTTAAATTAGTTCAAGGGAATTTAGTTAAGTAAATGAAACCAAACTGTACCCAACAGATTTCTTCTAAGTGACTATTAACGTTCACAAATTGAAAATTAATGTTCATTAGTTAAACCCAAAATCTTAAGGAAAAACTGGGTTTTTGAATTCTTAACATTCATGAACTAAATATTAATTTCTAAATGGCTGGCAAATACAAATAGTCTCTTGGGGGCATGCAAGTCATAACAAGGATACCAAAAAATCCACGATGACATAGATTACTGATGTGGAGGGACAAATGTCTAGCGCCTACACAGCAAGAACCTACTATGTGTCACCAACTGGGACTACAAAGATGAACGAGTACAGTAGGAAGAGAGAAACTGGGAAACGCAATGGCCAGGTGGCTGAGACAAGTACCTTAAAGGAGGAAAGGTCAGGAGGTCTGGGAGCTTGGCACTCCCAGCCTGGATGGAGCTGGCGGTTAGAGAAGGTGCCCCTAGAGAAAGCATCTTGGGCTTCTGAACCAAAGCAGTGTGAGTGGGGACCCAAATGGAGTAGTAGCTGGCAGTGGTCTCAGTCGAGATTATCTATGGAAAAAGGGGCAAAAGGAGGTGGTTTTAAGGGTTTAAGAATGGAGGTATGAAACGGCGGCCATGCTAGAATCAATACATATAAAAAAGGAACTGCCAAGAAGTGAGTCTGGATCTTGTGAATTAGACTGTCTCCACCTACAGAGTTCTCTGGCTGGCTGCAAGCTCTTCGTTACACCACCAGCAGCTCTCAGCTACATGCTCGCATGAATCAAGATGAACCTGAAACCCAGTCTGGAAGAAACTGGAACCAGTCTGCTATAGAGGGAGTTCCAACTCGGCAATGAAGGAGAGTTTATGGCAGTGGTTCTCAACCTTCATAATGCTGCAATGTATTTTCATTGTTAAAAAGGGGTCTCGACCCACAGGTTGAGAACCACCAGCTTATGGCATCTTAGAATACCAAACCCCACTGGCTCCTTAGAAATGTATAGTCCTGGGCTCTCAATCCTGGCAACACAAGCCCCACTCCAGACCCACTGCATCACTCTCTTTGGGAGCTGGAGACCCAGGGTGTGTGTATATATGTGTATCTATTTGGTTATAGTAGAATTTGTTTTCTGACTTTAGTAAAAGTGGTAGCAGTAATACATATTCACTGTTAAAACAAATAAAATCTCAAACAAGATAAGTAAAAACAAATCTTTTTTTCACCCTGACTCATCCCAGAGGTGTGTATATTCTACAACATACAGGAGTATGTTACTGAGGCTCCCCAGCTAATGAATAGACGAAGAGGCGTGAGATAAAAACAAGTTCAATACAATGCTAATTGTAGAAGTGGGTGGTGGTTGTTCACTATAAAATTCTTCCAACATTTCTGTATGTTTTAAAACTTTACAGCATGGGGGCACTCATGCTCTGTGGTTAGGGCGCCAGCCACATGCTCTGGGACTGGTGGGTTCAAACCCAAACCGGGCCTGCTAAACAAATAAAAAATAGCCTGGCATTGTGGCGGGCACCTGTAGTCCCAGATACTAGGGAGGCTGAGGCAAAAGGACCGTTTAACCAGGCATCCTCACACTACGGCACACAGGCCACATGCAGCCAGCCAAGGACATTCCTCCGGCCCACCAGGTGTTTTTGTCACTTGCTGCCTGTCCTGCTTAGCTGTTTCCTGTCCTTTTTAATCCCGCCCTCCAATGGTCTGAGGGACAGTGAACTGGCCTCCTGTTTAAAAAGTTTGAGAAAAGTTATAGGTTGCTACAAATCATGATGCCATAGCACTCTACTGTGGGTGACAGTGAGACTTCGTATCAATAAAAAAAAAAAAACCTTTAGAACAAAATGTTGAGAAATAAAAGCTCCTCAACTGATTAGAACACTCAGCTGGGTTGACAACCATTGCTGCAAGCCATAGCTCAAGTCTGCCAATGAGAGGACTTTGGGCCACAGAAATAATGTTAGCCACCCCAGATCAGAGGGCAGAGATCCAGGCACCTGGATCTTCTGACTGTCTGTCTAGTACCAATCCACATAACTTCCAGTAGGAGAGGCAGCCCCAACCCAGGCAGGAAAGGCTTGTGGGAGTTGCCTGTTTTGGACTTCAACTGACTAGGATTTTTTTTTTTTTTTTTTTTGAGACAGAGTCTCACTCTGTCACCCAGGCTAGAATGCCGTGGCATCAGCAACCTCAAACTCCTGGGTTCAAGCAATCCTCCTGCATCAGCCTCCCAAGTAGCTGGGATTACAGTCACCTGCCAGGATGAATGCCTAATTTTCCCATTTTTAGTAGAAATGAGGTCTCGCTCTTGCTCAGACTGATCTCAAATTCCTTAGCTTAAGTGAGCTTTGGCCTCCAAAAGTGGTAAGATTACAGGCGTGAGCCGCCACGTCCAGCCCTCACCGGGATTTCTTGTGGTTGGACTCTTTCTGGTGACTGAAGACAACACTTAATATTCTAGAACTGGGCGGCTATAATATTGACTTTATACATAGTTGATTAAATAACACGTGTGTCCCATGCTAATTCACACTGCTTCAAGTCCTTACAGATCCCAGAGGAAATTCAAACCTACGTTCACCCTCCTTGTCACCAAAAGTATCTAAGTCTGCAGCAAAGAGAAAGGAAAAGGAAGTTTTTGGCAATTTTAAGCACTGTCTTCTAAAGCCAAGAAAGACTTTGTTCCAGAGTCTTTTAGTATCAGCTAAACACAAGCGACTATCAAGATAGAAAAATCACAATTGTCAAATGGGGAATATTAACATGAGTAAAATGTCATAAAATCATCCTTATAGAGGCGAAAATCCATTTGTGAGGAGTGGAAAGATAGGGATTAAATCTATACATCTGAATTCCAAACACTAATATTAGAAAGGAACGGCCCTGTTTATTGTCAAATTCTAAAACAAGAGAGGCAACCTTTTCCTTTTCTGACACGAAACTTGGGGAAAGGTTTCTAACTTACAGAACTGCCATATGGAAGAATCCCAGCATTAGAGAAACTGAATGCGTCTCTCCCAGCCAGAGAGAGTGCAGAGGGCTGCCTCCTGCTCATGGCTTTTTTGCTCTTCCCGGCAACAGTCAGCATAGAAAATAAAGAGTGGCACAGACATCAGGAGAGAGACCTGGTTTCTAGTTCTAGCTTCGTCACTAAACAGCTTTTTTCATCTTCCTGAGGAGCAAAAAATGAGGACTAAATTGTCATTGGGGCCCCTTATAACTCTAAAACTGGATTGAAAACCCACCATCCCATCAAAGAGAGAGACACACACAGGTAGGAAATGTCCATAAAGGGGCATTTTTTAAGCACTACCATGTTAAGTACCCCTACCTGGATATTTTATCCTCATATTCTATCCTTCTTGCTCATCCTCCTGTCACCCCTAGTCAGTCTTTCAAAGTTTAATCCACAAAGAAGAATGACTCCCAAAGGAAAAGGAAAGGCCAGGAATTCTTTCAAAATGCACACAGTTGGCTCCGCACCTGTGGCTCAAGCGGCCAAGGCGCCAGCCACATACACCTGCGCTGGCAGGTTCGAATCCAGCCCGGGCCTGCCAAGCAACAATGATGGCTGCAACAAAAAAAAAAAAAGAAAGAAAGAAAGAAAGAAAAAAAAAAAGAAAGAAAATGCACACAGTTATGATTTTATAAAGAAAAAAATAAATATAAAAAAAATTTTTTTAATGGCTTTTTTTCCAGTATTTGTAAAAGAAAGGCAGGCAAAGGTCAAGTGACAAGTAGGTGGGCCTTGAAAAGGGGGATTTATAAAAAAAGAACAAGCACTCTGGGAAACCAAAGTAGGTGGACTGCCTGAGCTCAGGAGCTCAAGACCAGCCTGTGTAGCAGTGAGACCCATGTCTCTAAAAATAGCCAAGCATTGCAGTGGGTGCCTATAGTCCCAGCTACTTGGGAGGTTGAGGCAAGAGAATCACTAGAGCCCAAGAGTTTGAGGTTGCTGTGAGCTATAACACCATGGCACCCTACCCAGGATAACAAAGTAAGACTCAGTCTAAAAAAAAAAGAGAAAGAAATCTTAATTAATACTGAAACTAGCTCCTAAAGGCTACCATTATTTTTGTTTATTTATTTTTTGCAGTTTTTTTGGCCAGGACTGGGTTTGAACCCACCACCTCCAGCATATGGAGCCAGCACCCTACTCCTTTGAGCCACAGGTGCTGCCCAGGCTACCATTATTTTTATGACAAATTCAGGTAGCCCTTTCACATTAAAAGCGGCTCTTATCTAAAGAAGGGTCCACGAAAGGCATCACAACAGATGTCTAGCAATTATGCTGAAGCCCTTATGCCTGTGTCCTCCAACAAAAGGTCTAGGTAGAAAGAAAAGGAGACTGAAGAGGCAAGGTCTCTCACTTGCCCAGGGAGGCAGGGCCTTGGGTCTTGTCTGGTACTGAATCTCTGGAGTAATTATGAATTAAACTACTAACTTATCCAAGCTCTGGGGTGAGTCTGGAAGGCTGCAGAAAGCTCTAGAGAGGTGGTTGTGAAAGCCTCATCTCCAGCAAGCACCCCAGCCACTGCTCTGATCAGGCTAGGGAAATAAATCTGAGCACCCAAGATGCAGAAACAAGCTGAGAGCCAACGGGGAGCCAGATTGCAGGCCTGGGATCCTGGGTCTACCCATAACCATGCCTGGCTATGAAATCTGGACAGGTAACATACCTCCCAGCACCTTCATTTCCCCTCTAGTGTAACAAGGGTAACACTACTGCTACCTCATAGATATTTATGAGAATGAAAGGAACTAATGCATGAATAAATGGTGCCAGGCATGAAGTAAGCTCTCATTAAGTATAAACTATTATCATTTTGCCTTTCAGCTCCTTTTCACAGTGCTGCCTGCATTCGTCGACTGCTAACAAAAATCAATGGTTACAGTACAAATTAGTATAGACCAAAAAATTTTTTTTAAATACAGGTGCTTAAAAACTCAACAGCTGGGAGAAAGCCACAAGTTTTTTCCCTTAGTAAATGAAAATAAAAAGCTTTTAACTCAAGAAGTCATAATGGTAATCAGAAAAAAAAAAAATCTGGACTAGGAGTAAGTGGCTTCACCTCCAGCCCTGGAGTGGCCACTAACAAGTTCATGAATGTTGTGTTCATATTTCTCTCATTCCTTTACTGCATTCCAGGCTACAAGATTTGTATATGTTACTGGAAGAAGAAGGACCAGCCGCCTGTCACTGTCAGCCAATATACAGAGATAGGGATAGGTCCACCAAAGTTTGTCCGAAGGCCAGAGATTCTGGAGAACAGTGAGAGTAGCCTCTCCAAGATGGGTCTGCTCTTCCATTTCCAAAATCACAGTTTTATACACTAAAGTTAAAAGAACTGTACCAGCCCTTGTCTTAAACAGTAATTAACATTTATCTTAAACAGTAATCGCCATAGCCCATGACACATAATAATTGACATAATCCATGACCCAAAACAACATTTCTATTTTAAAAGTTAATCTCCTAAATCAATTGCCCTAAACTACTCAAGATGTACATCTTTAGGTTAAAGCTGAGTTGACAAAACAACAAGAATGGGAGACTTGAGATAAAGGTCACTTAGGACCCAAACCCGCCAGAGCAGCTGTGTCAGCTCAGCTCTAGCCTGACTGACTCCATCTTATTCTCACTACATTTAACACTTAGAATAACACAGTATGAGGGATCAATATTATTTTCATTATTCAGGTGAGATACCCGAGCTTCTCAGAACACAGACAACTTTCCCCAAGGTCACACAATTATGAAGTGATATGGATCTAGGAATCCAGCCCATGTCTGTTTGATGACAAACACCATCCCCCAACCACTGGGTCCTACCTGTGTGTTATTAATTACATCCTGCTTTGATAAAGGGTATGAAACAACTAACGATAAAGTTTATGTGAAAGAAGGGCAAAGGTCAAGTGACCATGGATTAGTAAACACGGATTAGTTTTTCCCTTCAGAGAGAGGATTTCAGTCTGGGCCATGGGATCTCCTGATCCCACTCTGTGAGTCTATACCCTTACACACCATTTCTGAGAAATATATTTCTAAAGAGCAGCATTTTCAGCAACTGTTCCTTTGGGACAGGTAAAATAATTCTTCGTATAACTGAAAAGACTTTTAACCTGTTCAGATTTTTACTTAGCCCCGAAACAAGCATTCTTTAAATGCATATTTGAAAAGCAAGGTATTTTTGTATTTATTTTTTTAAGTTGGGGAGGGATGGATGAGAGAGCCCAGGTGATCAGGCTTTGAACTGCATATCCCTTTCTCAGATGACAATTCTCTTTTCTTTAAAGAAGCACAACAGAAGGTACCTCCTCCTGAGCCTTAAAGACTTTTGGACTGAAATACACTTTGGAGGAGAGATTACACTGGATTTTTTAAAAAATGAACTTTATACAAACATTTGTCCTCAAATACATTCTCCTGTGGGCAGCTGTTCCCTACCTTTCATTTATGAGATTGTCTAAGGAAACCAAATTGGTTTTGCTCCAGAAAAAGTTGACAGTTATAGAAAAGAATGAAAACCAAAATTTTCTGTGTTCCAGTAGAAAACTCATGAGCAGTGGCCATCTCATTTCTATCTGGGACTGAGTGTCATTCTGTCTGTGTGCATACACGCATGTGGATGGAGAGATGGGGGAGGGGAGGACGGGTACAGCACAAACGCGTGCTTTCCAAATGTCAATTACAGAATAATTTGGGCTCCATCTACTTTATTCCCTTTTAGGTCTTTCCATCTATTTGGATGTTTAACCTCTACTCACTGAGGAATAAGTTAATCAAAAAACTTAATCTGTTTCGGGTGGTACCTTCTCCAGGGATTTAATCTCCAGATGTTGATCTCTTTTGCTATTCAATTAGTTACACCCTGTGACCTAAAAATTTATTGGGTTACTCCAGTCTTCTGGTTATAAAATATTGTTGATGCAATTCAGCAGACCCTTAAGGAGGTCAAGATTTAGAGATAATTTGCTTTGCGTTTAGTTTCTAGCTATTCTTAAGATTTCATTAAAATAGAACATACAGTTTAATATTTTTGAATGTTATTATTTGACTTCCTTTTCTCAAACAGAGATTCACTACACTAACTTTATTGAGAGGGTAGAAACCACACAGCATAGAAATGGTTATATTCTTCCAGGTCAAACTTCAGAACAGGAATTATCATACATTTTATACAAAGAGCCAGATAGCAAGTATTTTCATCTTTGTAGGCCATATCCTCTCTGCTGCAATTACTACAGTCTGCCATTATAACATGAAAGCAACCACAGACAATGTAAAACCAAATGAGCACAACTATGTTCCAATAAAACTTTATTTACAAAACCAGGCAATGAGCCATGTTAGGCCCATAGGCCACGGTTTGCCAACCCTTTCATCATCCCAAGGGGCTGAATTTCTAAAGGTGGCAGATTTTCAACCTACTATCCCAGCAGAGGCTATTTAAAAACTGATTTGGTGCTATGCAATTATTCATTATAGTGTACATTTATGTTTTATGTACTTGGCTGCATATCTGTGCTATATTTCACTATTAAGTTTTTTTTTGTTTGGTTTTGTTTTTAAGCAAAGATTAAAACAAATAAATCTTTTAAGCAAAGATTCGAGGGATCTAGGGAAGCTGGTAGGACAAGGCTTAGAGACAGAATACAGAGGGAATTTTTCTGGATAGGTCAGAGGTTTTCCCAGAGATTGAGAAATTTTAGAGTTGAACAAAACTCAGATTAACCTCTGAGGGAATATGTCCAAGGCTAGGGTGGGGAGGAAAATTACCATTTTATAAAGCAAAAAATACTATCTCAAATTGTTTCATTCAATAAATACTCTTGTGCAATGACCAGGTTCAATTTATAACACTTGACTCTTAGAGAATACAAATATCTAAGACAGTGTCAGTCCTTTAGGGATCTTGCAGTCTACTAAAAAAAAAAAGACAGGACATAAATTACAATAAAAATTTAAACAGGAAAGTGATAGGGCCAAATGTGGGGACCTGGCCAGGAAGGAATTAGTGCATGACTGTCTTGTCCAGGAAGGAATGAATGCACTAATCCTTACCCCTCTGAACTCTTATATTCCCATCCGCCTTAACCTGCTCAGCCCACTCACACCTGAATGAGATAAAGGCCACATTGCCCCAACAGGACCTCGACTCTGCTTCCTTTCATTCATGTCCTGGAATAAACTCCCATTTTTGGTTCTTAACCTCTCAGAAAGCAAGAAAGAAGGTATTAGAACAGTTAAAAAATACAGTGAAACCTTGGGATCCAATCTTCATTTGTTTCAGAACCACATTCCAATTCCAAATTGTTCAAGGTCCATGATAATTTTTCCTCCTTAAAATAACAGAAATTGGATTAATCCATTCCTGGGTCTCACAAACTCCAATTTTCAAGATGATTTTAACAGTGAATACACTGGATTTTAAGGCAACATTAACAAATAATATTTGAATAAAAATGTAAATTAATAAAATTTAAAATAAAAAGACCTAAAAATACAAAGGCCTGTTTCATCCAAATTGAACACTTGGTTCGAAACATACCCCTTGCTGTCCCCAAAATCCTTCAACACCTTTACAAAATTTTCCGAATTAGAACTGGCTGCCTCTCCATGAACACTGTGCATCCCAGTCCTTTTCTTAGAGTTCTTGAACCACTCCCTACTGGTTTCAAACTCCACCTTTTGAGCATTAGTATCAGGTGTGCCCTTCATTAACTCATCTAGGAGGACCTTGGCTTTCTCACAAATTATCTTCTCAGAAATCACACCACCAGCCAGCTGTTTTTCATTAATACAAACTAAGAAGTTCTTCCATACTTTTCAGTCTCCTAGAGATCAGCGTCGTAACCCCTTTCACCACATTAGCTGCTTTGATAGCTTCTTTATTTTTCAAAATTGTACGGTTGATTTAGGCATCCCGAATATAGTAGCAAGATCAGCCACACGTGGACTGCGGTCATGCTTAGTGATAAGATCTTTCTTAACTTCAATTGTAGCTCTAACAGCTTTCCTCCTACTCTTATTTTCCTCACTACACTTTTTAGCACCTTTTTTTTTATATTTAAAAAAACACAAAACAGGCACAAAAGCATAAGATTAGCAGTGATAATCACACCAGATGCTTTCACTACAGCTTCTGATAATGAACTGAACCACAAAGCTACGCGTAACCCAAGGGCTGGGGAAACGTCCACACAAAAACACACAAACAATGTACTGGCATTCAGATTCCAAAGCAGCGTTCCAATTTCAAGCAAAACTTGAATTTTTTTTTGTTCCTATTCCAAGTTGTTCGAGTTCTGGGGTGTTGAGATTCTAGGGGCAATACTGTATTTAGACTTAGAGAATTAAGAAAGGTAACCCAATTAAAAATAGGGAAAGAACTTAAACAGGCCATCCACAGACATGGGGAGATGAAGAGTTGCTCGACTCTGGTAGTGACCAGAGGAATAGGAAGTAGAACCACAGTAAGGTACCATTTCCATCCTAGACCGCCAACATTTAAAACTCAGACAATTTGGCTCAGCGCCTATAGCTCAAGCGGCTAAGGCGCCAGCCACGTACACCTAAGGTGGCGGTTCGAATCCCCAGCCCGGACCCGCCAAACAACAATGATGGCTGCAACCAAAAAAAAAA
>NW_003852402.1:20049574-20076440 GCF_000181295.1 Otolemur garnettii
GTTTCAAGGATGCAGAATAACTATGACATCAGGATTGGCATGGAAATTAAGCAAGTTTGTACGTTAGTGCTCAGAGTGGTGTCTGATAGGCAATAGAGGCTAAGGGAGTGAGCCGTCATCACCATCGTAATTATCACTGAAATTACAACTATGTACGGATGGTGGAAGTGTAAACTGAGATAACCCATTTGAAGAACAATTTGGCATTTTCTAATAAAGCTAAGCAGGTTCATATCCTGTGGCCCAGCGATTCCACTCCTAGGTATAAACCCTAGAAAACCTCTTATACCTGAAGACATACACAAGACAATTCACAGCAACATTTTTTCTTAATAGCCCCAAATTCAAATCATGCTAGTGTCCATAAATACTGGAACGGATAAATACATTCAATATAGGTATTAATAGACTGGAATACTGTATAGTAGCAGAAATGAATGAGTTATATCTGTCCACAACAACGTAGGTGAATTCTGCCCTATTTTGAAGTACTAATGGTCAAGTCTCAAAATATATAGAGAGAGAGATAAGTGTGATGCTATTTATATAATACGAATTGCAAAAACAAAACTAAACTATGTTTAAGAATATGAATGTATATATAAAAACTATAAAATAAAGCAGAATTATTATAGACCCCTGCTCTGGTTAAATCAGTGTTTTTTCAAACTTTTTTATTTCACAGCATACTTGAAACTATAGTTAAACCTCTGTGGCACACTTACATTGATTTTTAAAAAAAAGTAGAAAAAAGAATATACTTACTGTGCTTTGAACTTCTTTTGAAAATAATGATCTTTAAAAATATTTAAGGCATACCTAAGATCGTCTCATAGCACACCAGTTTGCTTCTGCAGACCAGCTAAAAATAACTGGCCTAAATGTATGTGTCCCCACTGTCAGGGCCTGAGACTGGCCAGGTCTGGGACCTGGCTTAACTAGGTTCTAGACATGGACCGCTAAGCTACCTTGCTCAGGAACAATTTCTCTTAGGCATCTGAGGGCTATCTACTTTAGCTGATGGGAAAGAGAGAGAGAGAGTCTTAGAGAGAGGAAAGCAGTCTTAGAATAGATAGATCTTAGTCTTTAGTAGAGCTTGGTAATCTTCAGCAGAGAGACACCGTGCTGGCGTTCTGCAGGTAGGAGAAGAGCCAGAGTCAGAGTAAGTGGGTCCATGATAGAAGCTCATGCTTCAGACGACCTTCTCCTCCCGCCTAATATAAGGCTGCTCTTGTGCCTCTCAATACCACAGGTATAGAGAATGCCAATTCACCACTGCTCTCATCTCCGAGCTCTCATGCTTGTTAGGAGAGCTAAATCCCTCTCCATGCCCTTTTCACCAAGGTGTTCCATTATTGAGCTTTACAGGTATTTCTTATAACTCTCACTCCTCCTAGCCATAGGCTATATGGGCTGCTACACTCCACAAAATATCTCTGTTGAATTCCCAAACTCAAATGTGAGTGTTAGAAGATTGGGTCTTTAGAAATGGGCTCTGCCTTCACGACTGGAATAAGTGCTCTTGTAAAAGAGGCTTTAGAGAGCAGCCTTGCCCCTTCCACCACGTGGGGACACAGTAAGAAGTCACCGTGTGTGAACCAGGAAGCAGACACTGAATCCGCTGGCACCCTGGTCTTAGACTTTCCAGCCTCCAGAACTGTGAGAAAGAAACCTCTATTGTTTATAAGCTGCTCAGTTTATAGTATTTTGTTACAGCTGCCCAAACAGGCTAGGACTACTCCAAATTTAGGAGACTGGTGACCTCTAATGTGGGATATAAATGAAGAGAGAACACAGGGATTTCAAAGGCAACAATCATGATCTTTTCTCTAAACTGGATAATGGGAGCACTCTGGGAGGCCGAGGCAGGAGCAGTATTTGAGCTTAGCAGTTTGAGAACAGCCTGAGCAGGAACAAGACCTGTCTCTACCAAATGTAGAAAAACTAGCTGGGTATTGTGTTGGGCAGTTGTAGTCCCAGTTACTCAGGAGGTTGAGGCAGGAGGACAACTGTGAGCCATGATGATGCTACAGCACTCCCTAGCCGAGGCAACAGAGTGAGTCTCTGACTCAAAAACAAACAAACAAAAAAATACAAGTGTTTGAGTTATGTGATCCTTCTTATGCTTTATAATTTTTTTATATCCACTCAATAATCAATGAAAACCTATTTTAAAAAATGGCTATTAATTAGCAGCATCTGGCCTGGTCACAGCTCTTGAGGAGTATCAGTACTCTATGATTTGGCATCCTGGGTTCAGGTTTTCCTGTCCCATAGTCGATCCACTACAGGACATGGACTCCCTGTGAATCAGATGGCATCTGCGTTATGTAACAAAAGACAAGTGGAGATTTAGGGGCGAGGGAATCCAGCATGCCAAACAGAGGGGCAAAAACCTCTTTTAAAGAAAAGAGGTCAGAGAACACAGGCCTGTGTGTAATTTGACACTCAGAGTCAACTCAAATGTCTCCTCACTCTTCTAAAGTTATTAACAAGTATGTACTGCCCACCTCATAGAAGCACAGGGTCAATTCTTCAAATAGCTGAAGACTGTTATATAGACTATATTCCCTGTTGCACTTCCTCAACTGTAGCAACCTGAATGTTCTGATGTTGATAATAGTGGCCCTGTGTCCACCTCCTTCTCTCTACACACACGCACACACACACACACACACAGAGGTTTGACAAGCCCTACTAAATGCCCTTTAATCACTGACATACCTACTTAACCTGGAAACACCACAGCTCAGTTCCGGTCCTCCCAATGCCTCCTGATGGAGTCAATTTCACACTGAAGTTCTCAAGGGCTCTGGCTGTTGGCCAGAATCCTCTGTATGATTGTTCAAGTCTAATCACAGGCAATGACAAAGACTTCACTTGGCAGAACTCGGAGGTCGGGGGAATCATCCTCCTCACACCAGATTTGGTACACAAGAATCTCTGCAGGGAGCTGCAGTCCAGGACCCAGTCTCCTCCTGGCTGACCATGCTCTTACAAACACCTGCATTCCGAGCCCAGGTGTCTCCATTTGGCCTCTTTATCTGGGGTCACAGGACACCCAGGCTTTCCTCAGGTCCCTCTTCCAAGACCTCGTCAGGGGTAGGGGAAACTTTAAAGATACCGTCCTCCATTCTAACTTAGTACTCGGTAGTTTTGACACCCATCTTTTCTCCCTCCCTTCTCCTGGTCCCATGGGGTCCACAAAACTGCAGGACTCTTTTCTCAGGTCCCCCCCAGCAGTGTGATGACCTCCGTGTCTGGGCTGATCCACCCAGCTCTTGACCAGTGTCTATGGGGGAAAATGAAATGCATTGCAGGTGACTGGTGCTTTCTCCAGCTTAGCCACCTGCGTAAGCTATCGCACTATGTGATCAAAGACTGTTAAGTTTCATGGCAGCTTGTTGTCTTAATGACCTACTCTGACAACTGGCAGCTCAGCGCTCTAGCTCTGCTAAGCCTCTGACAGACCCACTGGCCTTTCCAGGCATCAGTGGAGTTGTTTCCACCTGTGATTTGCACACGCCAGCTTTTCTGTCTACCTGCTGATCTGAGCCCAGAAAAGCTCCAGCGACCACGTCCACCTGCCATGCCACTGACTGACCAAACCCATCATTTCTGCCCGCAGCAAGTTGGCTTCCCAGCCAAAGTCTGTTAGTTCTAAATTAACCCATTTCTCTTTTGGTAGAGTAGGTGGTACGAGGAGTGTTGGATCATATTTTTTAAATAACTTCAATTTGGCTCTAAAATGTGTATTTTTTTTTTTTTTTGAGAGAGAGAGCCTCAAGCTGTTCCCCTGGGTAGAGTGCTGTGGCATCACAGCTCACAGCAACCTCCAACTCTTGGGTTTAAGCAATTCTCTTGCCTCCACCTCCCAAGTAGCTGGGACGGGGGTGCCTGTCACAACACCCAGCTATTTTTTGGTTGTAGCCATCACTGTTGTTGGGCAGGCCCAGGCTGGATTCAAACCTGCCACCGTAGGTGTATGTGGCTGGCGCCTTAGCCACTTGAGCCACAGGCGCCAAGCCTAAAATGCATATTTTTAAAGACTGGCATATCTAATGATATAAGAATTCTTAGCAACTCAAATCAAGGTTATGTTTGGATTCTGGTTGCCCGTGGCCACAACTAATTCACCTTCCCTTCTTCCATCTTTTCAACTATGTTCTAAGTGCTAAGCCTAAAAGACATAAAACAGGTAATGAGTCCCAGTCCCTTTATCAGAAAGGGTCCTGTAATCAAAGTAGAGACAGAGACACAAATGAAAAAAAAAGAAAAACAAAAGGAGGAAAAATCAAGACAGGCCTGCCTGCATTGTATTCATTATGGAATTTATGGATATCTATGGTCTTTTTATATCATCTGTGCAATCACTCCTACCAGACAGCGGGGGTTAAATATGAGCTAGCAGGTCCCTTCTCACCTCCTGTAACGCAAGGGTTGATTTTCAGCCCTAACACCTAAGAAAAGACAAAACAAGGCAACTAGGAAAACTATATTCTCCACTCTGACTCTGCCTTGGTTTGTATAATCTTTTCCCAAATAACATTTATAGTTTCATTTAATTTGTCTGTCCGGCCTACCTCCAAAAAAGCAGTGGGTAGTTTATGACAAGAGAGATAATACAGTTATGAAGATAGACACTAAATCAAAACCCATGTAATGAGAGGAAGAAATAAGAATCGGACATTGAAAGCCAGAAAATTTCAAACTTTAGTGTGCCTAAAAATAACCAGTGTGCTAAGACACATATTTCTAGGCCCATAACCCCAAAATTCTGTGTCACTAGATCTGGGACGAGGACCAGAGTCCAAAAGAACAAGAGGTTTAGGTGATTCTGACACCAGCATCTACAGACAACCCTCTAAACAACACTGACAATGGCTAAAATAGTCACTGTAATTCAAAGTTGAGCTTTGAGTTTCCTGGTAGCCAAAGCAAATACAGAAAGCACTGTGTGTTCCATAACTATCCCTATATTTAACCAGAGAAACAAACATTTTATAAGTTCTCAAAGAAACATAATCTGTTTTATTACTAGCTACACAAAAAACAGTCTCAAAGCTGAATTATTTGGAATCAGTAAGTTTAGAGAATTTGACTAAGAAAAAAATTACATGGAAATGTATCAAATAGCACCCAAAATTATAAGTTTATTTTACTCTTGAAAATATGTGTTAAACAAATATCCCATAACCAACTATTATAATTTTAGCTCTGGATCCTAAGCCTCCATAAGAGATTGCTTATGTTTGTTTTATTTTGTTTTTTGCAGTTTTTGGCCAGGGCTGGGTTTGAACCCGCCACCTCCAGCATACAGGGCTGGCACCCTACTCCTTTGCGCCATAGGTGCCGCCCTTATGGTAAGTATTTTACGTTCAATTGATGGAGCCCTATCACAGAGCTAAGGGGTGGGAAGAGAAGAGGTCATATTATCCTTTATATTTGTACATCCTTTCCAAGTCACTTCAGGATTTCCCTTATAGGCAGGTTACGAACAAGATATATTCTGTAGGTGTATTCTTAAATTGAATTTGTATGTTAGTTGGAACAGGTACAGTTATCTGTTAGCTACAATAGCCTCTGTTCATAAGTGCAAGTTGTAGGTCAATCAGATGTTTGAAACAAGGGGACTTACTGTATTCATTTAAGCATCACAATTACACTGTACACAAATTTCTAACAGCCTCATTTCACAAATAGGAAAGTCAGGCTCACAGATTCTAAGGGAGTTGCCCGGGGACAACAGCTGGTAAGGGCAGAGGTGAGGATGAAACGCCAGGCTCATCCTTCTACTCCAGCAGGATGACCACACTATAAACACTCATCATTAGATCACAACACCAAAGTGACAATGACGTTTTTGTTATCTTCCTGAATATCCTATTCATCTTTCTGTATTACTCAGTAAGAGTTCAGGTCAATTTCAGGAGCCAGCTAGATCACTAGCATCTTTCCTTTGTATTAAAATCACAAATAAATACCCCTCAGGATATTCTCATATCCCTGATGAAGACAGTGAGGATGTATAATTTCATAATCAAATGAATGTGATCCAAGAAAATGGATTTCAAAAACCTCCCCATGAGAAAACATGGATGTTTTATAGGTTTTAAAATGACTGTGTTTGGGGTTTTTTTTTTGTCTTTGTATTTTGGCATGTTTCCTGGTTTTAACAGAGAGCTATCTAACACATTGTAAATAGTTACCTAAACAGGTGGTGCTATCACAGGCACAGAGATTCATGACACAACATTTTTAATAACTGTTAATTACTTCGACTTAAGAGAAGCAAAGACTCGTTGAGATTTTATAAAAGCAGAATTGTGATATCAAACTCAAGAGTACACCCACACTCCATGAAAGGTTTTGCTATCATATGAACTCACTATAGGAAATCTGAAAATTTGGGAAGATGGTAGCATTTTCAGTTACCTAATAATCTTCAGGTCTACTTGTAATTAAAAGAAAACAAAGTTACCAAAAAATATCAAATCTTCTGTCTTTCAAGGACTAGTAAAAACATTTACATAGAGGCATGACATTTACAACTAAAAACTGTAACAAACCAAATAAAGCAATTCAATTCAACAAATACACTGAAAATCTAAGCACAGGCACTATGCTAAACACTGAAAATAAAAAAATGAGACAAAAAATAAGACGCATTGAAGAAAGTAAGAGGACAGGTTCACACTACTCATGCCACCCCTCCCCCAAGCCCAGATAGCAAAGCACAAAGAGATACCTTCTGAATGGTGAAAGGAGAGTTAAGTGAGCACCTGACTTTACCATGGACCCTAGCATCAGGCCCACTCTAGTGAATCTGCCACCTGTCCAGTCCCCACAGCCCCAGGTCCAGGCTGGCCCCCATGAAGTCATATTTCAGGCCCATTTAAGTACCAGGTCATCTCTAGAACCCCAGGCTACAGGCCTGCCCCAGTACCAGGCTAGCCCCCATGGCCCAGGGTACAAGCTCAGGACCCAGAGCACCAAGGTTCAGCCCCATACTCCAATAAACCCAAGATTCAGGTTCACCCCAGTATATCTCAGTTCTGGACTGGAACCTGTGTATTCAGCCTTCAGGCCAGCCCACACAGACTTAGTCTCTAGGCCAGCACCCAGGGACCCATGCTCCAGATTGGATTCTGTGGACTCAGGCTCCAAGGCCACTCCAGCTCTAGGAATGTTCCCACAGATTCAGGCTCCAACAGACCCAGAGTCCAGGCCTATTCCAGTGAACTCAGGTTCCAGGCCTAGCCCAGTCAACCCCAGCAGGAGGCCGGCCCCTATGGACTAAACAGATCTGGAGCTGAAGAACACATGACTGAACTGGAAAATTCCATAGAGATCTGCAACAGTCGACCACGTCAAGCAGAAGAAGGAATAAACACATTCAAAGACAGTTCACTTGAAATCACCTAGTCTAGTATTTAAAGAAAAAGAATAAAAAAGAGTAAAGAAAGCCTAAGAACTTTTTATTTTTAATGCTTGAAAAAGACTGCATTTATTTTGCTTTAGGAAATAATATTTTTATGTTTTTGTTTTTATTAAATCATAACTTTGTACATTGATGCACTTATGGGGTTCAGTGTACTGATTTGATACACAATGTGAAATGCTTACATTGAACTAAGTAACATCCATCACAATTATACTCTTTTCTGAACAGTTTTGAAATGTACCATTGCATCTTGCACATTAGGTGAGGTCCCCCAAATACCCCCTCTCCTTTCACCTCCCCTCCCCCTCACCCCTCTCTCCTCTTCCCTTCTACTTTCTGGACTATAGTTATATTTTATCATTCATATGAATGTGTAGGTGATTATGCATTGATTTCATAGTAGTATTGAGTATTGGACACTTTTTTCCCCATTCTTGAGATACTTTACTAAGAAGAATATGTTCCAGCTCCATCCAGGTAAACATAAAAGATGTGAAGTTTCCATCTTTTTTTATGTCTGCATAGTATTCCATGGTGTACATATACCACTATTTGTTAATTCATTCATGGGTCAATGGGCACTTGGGCTGTTTCAATGTCTTGGCAATTATGAATTGGGCTGCAATAAACATTCTAGTACAAATGTCTTTGTTGTAAAATAATTTTTGATCATCTGGGTATATACCTAGTAGAAGAATTGCAGGATCAAATAGCAGGTCTACTTTTAGTTCCTTGAGTGTTCTCCAAACTTCTTTCCAAAAAGGTTGTATTACCTTGCATACCCACCATACCCTTGCATTCCCTTCTCTCCACATCCACGCCAACATCTGTAGTTTTGGGATTTTGTGATGTGGGCTAATCTTACTGGAGTTAGATGATATCTCAAAGTGGTTTTGATTTGCATTTCCCTGATGATTAAGGATGATGAGAATTTTTCATGTGTTTGTAGATCATGTGCCTGTCTTCATCAGAGAAGTTTCTGTTCAAGTCTCTTTCCACATAGAAATGGGGTTATTTGTTCTTTTCTTATTGATTAGTTTGAGTTCTCTGTGGGTTCTAGATATCAGACCTTTGTCGGAAGCATAACCTGCAAAAATCTTCTCCCATTCTGAAGGTTGTCTGTTTGCTTTATTTACTGTGCTCTTGGCTGTGCAAAAGCTTTTTAATTTGATCCGATCCCAGTAATGGATTTTTGGTGTTGCTTTAATTGCCTGGGGGGATCCTCCTTATGAAATATTCGCCCAGACCAATTTCTTCAAGTGTTTTCCCTGCACTCTCTTCTAGTATTTTTATAGTTTCATGTCTTAAGTTTAAATCTTTTATCCAGTGAGAATCAATTTTTGTTAATGGTGAAAGGTGGGAGTCCAGTTTCAGTCTTCTACAGGTCACTAGCCAGTTCACCCAGCACCATTTGTTAAATAAGGAGTCTTTCCCCCACTGAATATTTTTGATAGGCTTGTCAAAGATCAGATGACAATAAGTAGCTGGGTTCATCATTTTGTTCTCTATCCCATTCCATAGATCTACCTCTCTGTTTTTGTGCCAGTACCATGCTGTTTTGATCACTATATATTTATAGTATAGCCTAAAGTCTGGTAACATGGTACCTCCTGATTTGTTTTTATTTCTGAGTAATGTATTTGCTATTTGAGGTTTTTTCTGATTCCATATAAAACAAAGCACTATTTTTTAAAAGCTCTTTAAAGTATGACAGTGGTGCTTTAATGGGGATTGCTTTAAATCTGTATATTGCTTTGGGTAGTGTGGACATTTTAACAATGTTGATTCTTCTCAGCCATGAGCATGGTATGTTTTTCCATTTGTTGACATCTTCAGCTATTTCTTTTCTCAGAATTTCATAGTTCTCTTTATTGAGATCTTTCACATCCTTTGTTGGGTAAATTCCCAGATATTTCACCTTCTTTGGCACTACTGTAAAAGGAATAGAGTCCTTGACTATATTTTCAGCTTGACTATTATTGGCATATAGAAAAGCTACTGATTTGTAAGTATTGATTTTGTATCCTGAGATACTGCTATATTCATTGATCACTTCTAAGAGTTTTGTAGTTGAATCCCTGGGATTTTCCAGGTATAAGATCATATCATCAGCGAAGAATGAAAGTTTCATCTCCTCTGACCCTATTTGGATAACCTTTATCACCTTCTCTTGTCTGACTGTGATGGCTAAGACTTTCATTACTATGTTGAATAGCAATGGAGACAGTGGACATCCTTGCCTCGTTTCTGATCTGAGTGGAAATTTTTTCAGTTTCACACCATTCAATATGATATTGGCTATGGGTTTGCTGTAGATGGCCTCTATCAGTTTAAGAAATGTCCCTTCTATCAACAATGGACCATATCAACCAAAAGAAAGAATAAGTAAATTCAAAGACAGTTCACTTGACATCACCCAGTCATAAGAACAAAAAGAAAAAGAATAAAAAAGAGTGAAAAAAGCCTATAGAACTTATGAGATGTATCGAGTAAACCAATATATTCAGTATAGGAGTCCCAAAAGGAGCAGAGAAAGAGAAAGGGGCAGAAAGCTTACTTAAAGAAATAATGACAGAAAAATTCACAGATCTTGAAAATGAAATGAACAGATCTGTGAAACCAAAGATGCTCAAATAGATTAATATAAAAGACCTCCACCAAGGTACAAAATAGAGTTCATCATCACTAGATCTGCCCCATAAGAAATGATAAAGGGAGTTCTTCAAGTTGAAATGAAAGGATATTAATTAACAACATGAAAATATTAAACTCACTGTAAAGGTAAGAAGATAGTCAAATTCAAAATATCCTAATACTGTAATGGTGGTAAATAAATCACTAATTCTAACATAAAAGTTAAAAGAAAACAGTTTAAAAATAATTATAGCTACAATAACTTGTCAATGGATATACAATATATAAAAGATGGAAATTATACAAGGGGGGAGAAGAAGTTAAAGTGTAGAGTTTTTGTATGTAGTCAAAGTTAAGCTTAAAATAGACTGTTAAAACTACAGCGGTCCCCACACCTTACTCATGGTTTCAGTAGTTTCAGCTACCCATGGTTAAACATGGTCCAAAAATGTTAAATGAACAATTCCAGAAATAAATAACTCATAATTTTAACTTTCATGCCATTCTGAATAGCATAATAAAGTGTCATGTTGTTCTGTCCCATCTTGCCCAAGATCTGAATCATCCCTTTGTCCAGTATATCCATGCTGCAAATGCTACCTACTCACTAGTGATGTTAGATTATCAGAACAACTGTGTGGTATTACACTACTTGTGTTCAAGTAACCTTTACTTTACTTAATAATGTCCCCAAACCACAAAAGTAATGATGCTGGCAATTTTATGCCAAAAAGAAGCCATAAGAGTTTCTTTTAAGGAAAAAGGCAAAAGTTCTCAATAAAGAAAGGAAAAAAATCATTTGCTGAGATTGCTAAGCTCTGTGTTAGAATAAATATTCTCTCTGTGAATTTGTAAATACAAAAAAAACACATTTATACATAGTATATACAGGATTCAGTATGGTTTCAGACATTCACTAGGCTCTCGGAACATATTGCCTCCAGATAAAGAAGAACTATTACATAAGATGTTTTATGTAAGATTTAACTATGAAAGAAAAACATGTAGTAGATACACAAAAGAAAGGAAAGGGAATCAAAGTTTACTACTAAAAAAAAAATCAAATCAAAAAGGAAGACAAAAAGAGGGGAGGAATGGAACAAATAAACTAAAAATTAGTCAGAAAACAGTAAAATGGCAGTAGTACAACCTTAACTATCAATAATCACTTTAAATATAAATGGATTAAATTTTCAAAAAAAAAAAAAAAACAAAGACAGAGTGGCTGAACTAAAATTTTTTTTTAATTATCCTACTATATACTGCCTATAAGAGACTCACTTGAGCCTTAAGGACATATATAGGCTGAAAGCAAAGAAATAAGAAAAGATATTCTATGCAAATGGTAACCAAAGACATCAGGGGTGAGTCTACTTATATCAGATAAAATGGGTGCTGAATCATATACTATCACGTGAGACAAAGAAGAAAATTATATAATGATGAATAGAGTAATTTATCAAGAGGATACAATAGTTATATATGCACCTGAATATATCTAGGCACTATAGCACCTAAAAATATAAAGCAATATTAATAGAAATGAAGAAAAAAATTACAGAGCAATACAATAATAGTAGGAGACTTCAAAATCCCCCTGTAAATATTATCTAGACAGAAAATCAATAAAGAAAGAATAAACTTGAACAACACTATAGACCAAATGGACTTAACAGACATACAGAACATTCCAACAGCAGCAAACTCATATTCTTTTCAGGTACACATGGAATATTCTCCAGGATAGATCACATATTAGGCCACAAAACAAATTCTTAATAAATTTAAGAAGATTGAAATCATAACAAGAATTTTTTCCAACCACAATGATATAAAACTCAAAATTAATATCAGGAAGAAAATTGGAAAATTCCCAAATATGTAGAAAGTAAACAAAACACCCTGCCAACCAATGGTTCAAAGAAGTCAAAATGGAAATAGAAAAACATCTTGAGACACAAAAACAAACCATATAACCAAATTGTATGTACCCCCATAATAATCTGAAATATATATATATATTATGGGACAGGGAAAAATGGAAGCACAATTTCAAAATTTATAGGCTACAGAAATAATTATTTCAAGTAGGAAGTTCATAGCAAGAAATGCTTACTTTAAAAAAATAAAAACAAATAACCAAACTGTATGCCTCAAGAAAGTAGAAAAAGAATAGACTAAGCCCAAAGTCAGCCGAAGAAAGGAAATAATTAAGATCAAAACAAAAATAAATGAAAGAGACAATGGAATACTACACAGCCTTAAAAAGAAAGGAATTCTGCCATTTGCAATAACATGGGTGAACCTGGAGGATATTGCGCAAAGTAAAATGACCCAAGTACAGAAAGATTGATGCTGTATGTGCATATTTGTGAAGTGTGTCACAGAAACAGAGTTAGAAAGGTGTTGAAGGGTGTTGACTAGAAACTGGCATAAGGGCGAGAGGAAAAGGAATGATGCCAATCAAAGGACACGAAGTTTTAATTAGAATGAATAAGTTTCAGAGATCTAGTATACAGCATGGTGACCAAAGTTAATAAAAGCATATTGTATATTTCAAAATTGCTAAAAAAGATTTGAAATGCTCTCACCCCACACACAAAAGAATAACTAGATGAGGTGAAGAATATGGATATTAGCTGGATTTAATCTTTCTACAATATAGTCACCAAAATGTTTCGATACATCACATTTTACCTCATAAATACATATAAGGGAGATTTGTGAATTTAATTAAATAATTGTAACAATAATAAAGATCGATTTAAACTAAGAGCTAGGATTTTGAAAATATAAACAAAGTTGACAGGTGAACAGCTAGACAGAAAGAGAATACTTGAGTAAATAAAATTATAAACAAAAGAGAGATATATATATCACAAAAATACAAAGGATCATAAGAGACAGCTATGAATAATCATATGGCACCAAATTGGATAATCTAAAAGAAATATATTCCTAGAAACATACAACCTACCCAGACTCAATCACAAAGAAATACAAAGTCTGAACAGACCAATAACAAGAAAGAAGATTGAATTAGCAAACAAAAACCTCCCAACAAATAAAACCCCAGAATGACTCCACTGGTAAAGTGAACCAAACATTTAAAGAAATAACTGCAATCCATCTCAAACTACTCCAAAAAACTGAAGAAGAAGGAGCAATTCCAAACTCATTTTATGAGACCATTTTATGATATCAAAGCCAGACAAGTACATTACAAGAAATGAAAATTACAAGCTGATATCCATGATGAACATACATACAAAAATCCTCAACAAAATGCTAGCGCAGGTAACTAAACAGTATATTTAAAGAATCACACACCGTGATCAAGCAGGCCACTGAAGAGACCCTTAGCTAACGGCTGCATTTAAACTAGAAAACCTCCAGCTAGCCATGAGTAATTACCAGGTGACCATTTCTGTTCATATACTTCCTTGGAGTATCATTCAATCAAATATGTTCTGGAAAAAAAAAACAGTGCTGATTGCATATAAAGAAAAAGTAATCCCATTGGCCACACTTTGATCTGAGGATAGTAAGAGGTGAGTCCCATAGCCATTGCTGTTATGGGTGGTTAATGGTAGGGCTTACTTGATTATGTGTTATTACAGCTATTAGGGTTTCCATGGAGAAAGTGTTTTATCTGAGAGGGATACCCATTAAAGTGAGGGAACATGTCAAATTGCTTTATTTACTTAAAGAAAAAAAATGTACTGAGATGAAATGATAATTTGGCAAAACCTTGAGTTTTCTTAAAACTCAGAGGCATGATGCCCTGTGGGAATAGCAAAGTAAACATATTATGGAAGAAACCATCAGAAAGCCAGGATTTGGGTTTGAGTTCTTACCTAGTTAAGCCTTAGCTCCAGAATTGATTCATTGGAGAGTCTTAAACCTAAGTAGTTCATGTCCAAAGATGCCTCATCACGCTGAACCTCAGCTGCCTGTGAGAACCATCACTATGCTGGAAGCATGAATGTGATTGGTGGAATGAAGTTGTGTAACAAAGTAACAGTGGGAGGAGGTATTCAAGCTCCAATCTGCAGAACGCCAAAATGCATGCTACTCCAGATCTTGTGGAATTGTAGCAACAGAAAATACGAGCCTTCATATAGTGCTCCCCTAAGCACTACACCCCTCTCTTCTATTTCCCAACAGGTAAAAAGGCCAACATCAAATCCTAGACCCACAGGGTTTTCTGATGCATGACACATGGTCCTTGATATAGAAAAAAAGTTGTTCTTAGGCCTTTTATTTAGAACTCAGAAAACAAACTGTCCACTTGACTAAGGGAGTATGTATTCACCTTATGTTGCCAGGACATCATAACACCAAGCCTGGCAAGTCCTCAATAAATGTGAGGAGGTCTGATGGATGAGTGGAAGAGATGGGGTTATAAGTGGCGTTAAAATTCAAGGCTGGCTCACAAAAGCCCATGTGACCTACAATAAAGCACCCGGGGCCTACGTGAACTGAAAGTGGAGTAGAGACCAGCAGCAGCTCCTGCAGCAGGACTAGAGAAGGCACAGGGCTCTGGCAAGAGCTGCCTACCTGTGAATCAGGCGTTTGTAAAGAGCAGGCTGTGGGTGATGAAGGGGAATGGTGTGGAAGAGGCTGGAAGCTGGGGAGCAGAGCAGGGCAGTGGGGGCTTACTGAGGCACCAGACACCCTCAGAGGTAACAAACACCCTCGGGGGCTCTTATTCCTTACTGTGAATTAGCTGCCTTTCTTTAACGTTTTTTTCCCCTACTTTCTATTATGGCAAAACTGCTTCAAACTAATACAAAACAAAACAAAAAACCCAAAAAAACAGATGATCTACTCAATCCTTTGCAGGGGGAGTCCTATGGGCTCCTGTGGGGACAGGGCTGCCAGGCCCGTAGGTTTCAATGGTTGCAGAACCCTGTGGCCATAGAGTCCAGAAAAAATGAGACTCCAATGCTGACACCAGAAAATGGTTACAGAATACAGTGTGGACTGCTGCACCCCGAATTCTACAGATAAACCAAGCAGGTATGATTTAGAAGAACCAGACGAAGCTGGTTCAAATCCCATTCACCTACTTAACCTGGTTATAAGTCTTGGGCAAGTTAGTTAATCTCACTGAGACTTAGATTTCTCCTCTGTAAAATGAAAATAATTACCTACCACAGTGCTTCAAAAGGCTACTCTGAGGACTCGATGGGATGATTGATTCATTCGGCACTGGGTGCCTACTATGTGCTGGGCACCACTTTAGTTAGTGCTGGGGACTCGGCAGTGAACAGGACAGGGAGAACTCCCTGCCTGGTGGAAACCGCATTTTAGTGGGTTGATGAGTGCTCCCAAGTTAGCACCAGCCCTGGCACAGAAGGGGGGTGTTCAGGGATGTCAATATCAGAACATCCTCTCCTTTTTTTTTGGTCTAGCACCTGCCTCAGAAAGAAGTTAAGAAGTAAGTTCTAGAAGGGCCTGAGACTTCTATCAGCGGAGCAGAGAGCCCACCTGCAGTGTCAGCTAATGCTGAAGATGACCGCTTGTCCCCAGGAAGGTAGGCACTTACCTCCAGATTTTCACGTAGAAAACCTTTGCAGAATAACCAACCCTCCTGGCCATGTTTTTCAATTGGAAAGAGGTTGTCCAGTCAGAAGCACCTGCAGGAGGGAGGCCTCCTCTCGCCCCTCTCCTCCTACATTGGTTCACATCAGTGGCTGCTCCATTGGCTCAGATTGTGCCTGAGGCGGTGCAGAGTGTAGAGTGGAGCATTCCCCAACATGGGCCACATTCTCCAACAGCCCTACCAGGGAAAGCGCTGGCACTTTCATATGCTAAACACCTGCACCCACCTTTTCTCACCTAGTTCTGAAATCCAGTGGGTTGGTTATGAAAATCCCAATGTCTAGAACCATCTGGAAGGCCTCCAGCACCCTACAAAAATGACTTTTGGGTGGTAAGAAAAGGAAGCAGTCTATGTTCTGGATTAAGGAAACTTGTGTAAGGTCTTTCTAACTTTTGTTCCAACCCTTTCCCCCTAGTGATTCTTAATAAATCCTCTGTGTTCTTTAGTGCATGGGAAGCAAGCTCACAGAGGGCAGGGAGGTCACAGCTGCTTCTACCGTGAGCTCCATGAAAGGAAGCCCAGGAAGCAAAAAAGAGCAGCTTCAAGACAGGGGAGAACTCAGACAGCAGCTGAGAAGCTAGGACCTAGGAAAGAAAGACCAGGACTACACAAACGAGTCCTCACAGCAGGCCTGAGACTGCTTTCCTTATAAAAGCCTCGTTTGCAAGGTTGATGCTTAGCTGGCTTCTAAGAATTTCGATTTCACGGGGGTTCCCCCAGTTTATAACTGATAAAAATGGCTCACTGTGCTTAAACAGTTTGTGAAAGCCACGCAGTTTATGTGAACACCTGCTTTCTGGGATTTGGGTACATGCTATGCAGAGATATCTATGTAACCAGTAAGATCCCTGGGTGCTCAGCCTGTAATGTGTTCCCTGGAAGACACTTCAGACACGCTGTCACATTGTGATGCTACAGGAATTAAACTTGTCCTATGTGACTCTACTGGAAGAAAACTCTTAGAAGCTTGTACCTGGTTTCTTCTGGCCTCTTCCCATATACCATAGCTGGAAGCTTGGCTGATTTTGTTTTGTTTCATTATGATAAATCTTAGCTGTGAGTACAATTACATACTGAGTCCTGGGGGTCCTCTTAGCAAATCACCAGACCTGGAGGTAGCTTTGGGGACCACCAATGTGAAGGACCTAGTGGAAATCAGCCCAAGGATGAGACATGAGCCTGAGGCTTGAGCAGCTGAAAGTCAAGTGTGCCATCTGCACAGACACCGTCCTTCTCTACCATTGATGATCTGGGATAATTGGAGTTTTGCTTAGAGTGAGGTGTATAGATAGTTGGGGGTGGGGGAAGGAGAGATAGAGCACAAGGCACCACAAAGGTAGGCTCAGCTGTTAGTAGCTAGAAAGAATTAAGAAAGCCGCTGGTAACCAAAGAGGTAGGGGAAAAGGGGGGAAAGAAGGAAGGGAGAAAGGAGAGATGCAATGGGAGAGAAACAGGAGAGTGCCTGTGTCAAACGTAGCCTGAGTCTCTCTTTACCCAGAACAGACCTTGATGAGTTTCTCCACCTTGACTCCACTATCCAAACAAGCCCAGCAGGTGAAGGTGGAAAGAAGAGGTCCAAGGTGCCAGCTTGAGTACTTTGCATTTCCTAGCACTGGGCGGGCCCACGGCGAAGCACACGGCCCTCTTTTCTGCCTGCAGAACAGGAGAGGAGCTCCGGGCTGATGTGGCTGTTACAAAAAGGAACTTCATGGTGACAGAGGGAGGTCCACGTGAACATCTTAGCAGGAAACCGGATGAAAAGTGTCTGAGATAAAACTGCACAGCATAAAAGCATTTATATCTATATATTTCAAGAAATTTGTAGATTTTTTTAAAAGATAAAGTTTAGGCATGGGCTCAGTATTCCTCACTTTAGAGAAGAAGGAAGATCAGAGAGGTCAGGGGCTCATTTAGAGTCACACAGCCAGCGCTTTCGACCACCATCCTCTCTACCATCCCTCACTAAGAGAGAAATAGGCTGCAGTTTGGGGAGAAACCCAGGGTGCAATCAAATAAGTATCAGCTATTAGACTTCAAGGAGGCTACTTTCCAACTCCGCTCTCTGTTTTCTTGGCTGCCAAACAAGGATAATGACTCCAAATGCAAATGGCTGCTATGAATGAGAGCTCATGGAAAACACAGAACCCAGCACATAGTAGGTGCTCGATAAATATTAGCTCCCTATCTTTCTCCTAAATGTCACCCTAAATGGCCTTCTTTGGGGTCAAGATTTTGTATTACATAAGGAAAGTGGCAATGAAGCAGCAGTCTAAAGAAATGGATGGGAATGGAAGACCCCAAATTCAGAACAGCAGTTACCCCTGAGGGGGGAAGGGGAGTGCATGGGGACTTCAAAAGTATCAGTAACATCTGATGTCTTCAGGTAAGTGGCGGGTCTGTGTGTTTTCATCATTTTGTTTCTGTGCCTTCTCACATATCTGAAATATTGCATAACCTTGAGAAAATGCCACATGGGACCAAAAAGCCTTTATATGGGAGGGGGAAAAAAGAAAAACTTTGAGAATGTGGGGAACTGGCCTAAGGAGACAGGCCTAGGGAGGGGGTCCTGTGTCTTCTAGTGAAGATTCACCTGGCCCTCCTAAGAACTGTGTAAAGAAGCGGAAAATGTTATTTGTGTTTACATTTCCTTTTGAAGCTTTAGGTTTGCCATGGAGGTGCCTTTTGTCCAAAGAAGGATGGGGCAGCATAGCTCCTATCCAGCCTGCATGTTGGAGGGGTCTGGGCCCTTACCAAGTCAGCTCAGCCACACTGACCACAGGGCCCTAGCAGCTAAGGTCTGTCTGGTCCTCCCGATGGCCCTGAAGATGTGGGAAAGAGACGCATAAGCAGAGAGGAACAGAGCCAAGACAGAGAAATCAATTATTAACTCACCCTCCCCTGATTCTGCTCTTAGCCACCCAGATCTGAAAGCTCCAATTTAGTCTCTTCTTCATTGGGAAAAGGTATATGCATCTCACAAGGCATGCAATAGGTGCTTAATAAACACATGGGAAAAAATGCAATGCTCCCACCCAAAAAAGCACCCACATATTGAAAGACTGGGGACTCATGCAATGCAGTGGGAAAGAATGTGAGATTTAGCCTCCAAAGATGAGTTTGAATCCATAGTCCAATGTGTCTCTGAGCAAAACAACTGCCCTCTACATATCCACATTCTCAAAGGGGACACTAATGCCTGCCTATAGTGGATTGAACATTGCCTCCCAAAATGTATCCCCACCAGGGACCTCAGAAAGTAACCTAATATGGAGTAAGGGTCTTTGTAGTTAAGATTAAGCACTCAATTGTCCTGAACTAGAATAGGTCCTAAGTCCAATGATACGTGTCTTTATTAGTGACAGAAAAGAAGGAGATAAATGGACATAAAGGGAAGGCCACATGTAGGCAGAGGTAGAGACTGGAGTAATGCAGCACAACCAGGGAATTCCAGGAACCACCAGAAGTTGTAAGAGGAAAGGATTCTCCCCTAGAATCCTGAGAGGAAGCACAGCCTGCTGACAATCTGATGTTGAACTTCCAGCTTCCAGAACTGTGAAAGAATGATTTCTGTTGTTCTAGGCCCCCAGCTTGAGGTCATTTGTTGCGGCAGACCTAGGAAACTAGCACACTATCTTTACAGGGTCAATGTAAACATCAAATAAAGCCACGTGTGGGAAGCACACTGTGAACTCCTTACAGTGTGTGAGTGGCAGCTGTCATTACTGAATCACAAAATTTGGGAAACCATCATGTCTTCTGTCAGGCACCCCGTTCTGGACCTGCACCTAGGCGTATACCCCCAGAGGTTCTTTCCAGAGAGGCAGTGAGAGTGCTGGTGACTGGCTCCCCGGTTACTCATCTCCTTGCCTTGCCAGCTCCAGCCTCACGGCACTTACATGCACTTGTGCCTTTGAGGAAGACCCAGGTGTCAGCTGGTACAGAAAGAAGGTGCCCATCTGCTCCCAGGCACTGGTCACATGGCGAACATTACACAGTGAGGCCACCATCTGCACCTGCAACTCACATCCAAGTACAGTTCAATGTCAGCCTTATTCTAATCCTGAATGAGCTAAGACCAAGAGCAGGTGACTCTGGGGCCAGAATATTTCCATGAACACTGCAATTCTGAATCAAGAGTATTTCAGAGAAGACAGGTGCAAGGCTGAAAAAGGAAGACCCACCACAAGGCCGTCAACTGCCAATCTCCGATCCAAAGAGCCTCATTTAAGGCATTTCTGGGTATGATGTGATCCTCATAATCTTTTCTGGCCTTTCTTTTTCAAGGGGAATTTTAAGTGTTGAGTTTAACTTTTTTTCTTTTTTTTATGTTAAAAATCCATGGTCCTTGAAGGAATGAAGAATAGATGCAAACTGTTCAGAGTAGTTGAGCAAAATGTGTAAAAATAGATAAAGACCCACAGAAAAGGGGAAACTACTGTGGAAGCCAGGTCCAACCTGCAGCCCACAGATTTTGTGAGAATGTTCTTTGCTTATCTATGGTGTCAGCTATCACAAAAAATATGACAAACTTTTTTTAAAAAACTCATCAATTTTCATTAGTGTTCATGTGTTCAATGTGTGACCCAAGACAACTTTTCTTCTTCCAATGTGTGGCAGAGAAAGAAAAAAAAGATTGGACACCCCCATTTTGGCATAAAGGAAATGAAATGGAAGAGGGAGGTGGAACTGTCATCCGTGAACAATTTTACCGGTGACTGTAGACTTCACAACATGCTTGTAGGAAAGTCAATATGCTGTTTTCATTTTATAAATCAGAACCAAGAATAGTAGGCAGTCTGTGTTCACAGAGAACAGACATCTACTCATGGGAGGGAATTAATAGAGACTCAGTAGTGACCTTCAAGGTTTTTTCCAATTTTGAAATTCATCTGCCTTAAATCAAACTGTACTGTGGCTCCACCCTCCATCAAGACAAAGTTTGTGGCCTATAGCACCCAAGACCTTCACATATCGGGCTCACCGCTCACCTTACTAGTTGAGACAGAGAAAGGAAGAAGAGTAATCAGAGATGACACTGAAAAGAGGCAGTAGCTGCAGAGAATGAACTTTATTCTCTAGACAGCACAATTGGGAATCATCACACAGTATTACAAAAGGAAGTAATCAGATCAGACATTAGATTTGTACTTTAGAGCCATTAAGCCAACAGCTCTCTGAAGAATGGATGGAAGAGACCTCAGGGAAGATTAGTGACAAACCAATAGTCTGGTTGAAGGTGACAAAACTCCGAGGAAGACTAGTGACAAAGTAATGTCCAGTTGAAGGTGACAAGGCTTTGAAATAATTACAACACCTCCTAGACATGGAGGGCAGGGCAGAGAAGAGTCTATGGTCACTCTAGGTGATCACTACCCTGGCTTGGGCAATGGGGGACACTCACCATGAGAGAAAATACAGAAGAACCTGGAGCAGTAAGATGGCTTTAGGCTAACCTGAGTTGGGGTGCCTACAGGACATGCAGAGGGATATGACTATAAGGGTGTCAGAAAAGTGAGTTCAGGTGGGAAGGTCTGAGCCAAAAGTACAGAATGCAGATTTCAGGTGAAACAGGGGTGACTGACAAGAGCAGGAATGGCAGATGGAACAAGAGCGGAGAGCCAAGGGCAGATATCTGGGGCACATTGACATTTGGGGGACATAGGGAGAAAGATGAGTGAAGGAGAATAATAGGTGGAACTGTAAATTGAGACAGAACCCACAGCTAAGGAGCTTCAAGGAGATCTCCCAAGAGGTAAGATATCCAACAGAGTGGAGAAAAGGGAAGAATGGGAAGATATCTACTGGGTCTGGCAATTAATTAGGAGGTCACAATGACCTGTGAAGAACACATCTCACGAAGGGCATACCACATCCCGTGGAGGAGATGCCAGATGCAGAGATAGGAAACGAATTAGAGGTGAAAAAGAAGAGAATGAGTGCCACCGTCCCTTTGATGGAGTTTTCCTATGAAGACTGGGACAAAGGGCAGTAGGTACGGGGGAGTCTAGAGTTAAGAGTTGGGTCTTTTTTGTTTATTCTTGTCATAGACTGAAAATGGGGTTTGTTGATAAGATGTAGAACTTGAGTGACTATGTATGCCAAATGGAAAGAAGCTGGACACTGAAAAAGCAAAGTCCCCGGAGAGGTCAAAGGGACAGGAGCCACTTCTGTAAAGAGCATACAGACCAAGAGAGCAGGATGAGAGGCAAGGAGATGAGGGATGAGCGAATCCCACTGAATCGTTAACTACGGATGGAACTGTCTTCCCTGCTAGAAGGGGCCAGGCACTATAGGTTGTTATTTTTACAAAAATCTACAGCACTTTGCACAATGGCTGCATATACAGTGGGCTCTATAAATATTGGATAAATTAAGTACCTAACTGGTTTTAAGGTCATAAAAATAATATCAGTAGTTATATACAGGCACAGTTCTAATGGTTTTAAGTTGATTAATGCTTCAAATTCTTATAAAAACGTAATGATGATGGTGTTATTACCCTCACTTTAAAAATACAGTTAGAGAAAATAAATCATAAAACCAAGTTAAAACTCATATTTTTTAGCTTACTCTTCTGAGTTTTAGCCAAAACTAAAAGTGAATGTTTCTTGTTAAGTAATTCAGCTAAATTTGTGTGGCAATGTGTCTTTCAAGATGTGAAGCAGATAAAGGGGGAAAAGAAGTTCAAATGTTGGGTGAGGTGGAAAGAGAAGAGGTGTCACCTAATTTCTTCTTGTTCTGCTTTATCTTGTGCTAAGTCAATGTTTCTTCCATCATTACATCACACTGTAAAATAATGTTCCATTATTATTATTATTAAAGTGGCATTTTCTGTTTCATTCTAAATCTTCAATAATCTACCATATTTTTTAATTGAATGGTAACTATGTACATTAATGCACTTCTGGGATAATCTACTATTTTTATGTAGGAATTTTCCAAAGTACAGTGGGACTTCAGGACACATAATATTGAGATCTTGGCCCTTCTAAAATTAATTGAGGAAAGCACTCAAAAACATTTAACAGTCTTTACTATGTTGAAACTCAATGTTAGCAGTACAGAAGGATAATATAAAACATCTAAAATTATTTATCTATAACTTTTTAAAAGTTACGATTGCATTTTAATTATAAGAAAAATGTATCTAACACTGGAAAAAATAATAATGAGAATGTAATAATAATGATATATGAAGAAGCCCTAACTTGAGGTTAAGTGGGGAAAACTACCCCAGGTCTCCTAGTGCTAAACCACTCAGCATTTCTTTGTAAACTATGTCATCATTCTAAGACCCAACAATCCTCTAATAAAATAGGAAGACCAGTGCACTGGCTTACACTTATAATCCTAGTTCTTGGGGAGGCTGAGGTGGGAGGATTACTTGAAGCCAGGAGTTTGAGACCTTCCTGAGCAACATAAGAGACTCCATCTCTACAAAACACAGAAAATTTATCTAGGCATAGGTTGCATGTGCCTGTAATCTCAGGTACTCCAGGAGGCTGAGGCAGGAGGATCACTGAAGGCCTCCAGAGTTTGAGGTTGCAGTGAGCTATGATAATGTCAGTGCACTTGGGACTGGGCAACAGAGCAAGACCCTAACTTAAAAAAATAAGCAAGTAAAATAATAAAAAGACTTGTCCTCTATCACACATTCGCCAGGTTGGGGGGAGTTTAAATGTAAAGGTTTCAAAGGACTTCTCTGCATGGGAAAAGAGTCGAGAGAATATTAGCTATAATGTCAGCAAACTTGAGAACAAGTAACAACAAAGAGAGCCTTCAAACTGCCAAGAAAACAAATTTTGCTTCAGCAGGTGCAAGCAAACTGGAAAGACATGTGTTAAAGCTAAGACAATTAATGGTAATTAGATGAAGATAATCAAGGATGGTTGTAATCCAAGCACAGATATAGTGGATATAGTCACTGCTGCAGAGTTTTAAATTAAGGATTAGGAACACAACATTAGTTTAGGGACAGAACTCAGACTTAAATAACCAACTTGTTTAATTCAATAAATTTTGATCTACTCATATGTGTCACACACAGACCCCAAGGGATTCAAATTCTCATCAGACATTTTCCCTGCCTGGTGCTCACCATCTGGCAAGGCAGAGGTACACACTCAGCTATGAGTCACTGCGGGTAATCATCTGAGTAGGGTCAATGGGAGCATTGGAAGCCACAGTGTAGGGCAGGGGGAACCCTTCACAGAGGAATCGGCATTTGAATCAGATCTTGGATTTTAACAAGCAGAAGAGGAAGAGCAGGGCACTCCAGGTGAGTTTCAGCATAAGCAAAAGGTGTCAGCAGCACACCAGGGAGAGCTGGACTGCAGGGTGCCTGGGAGCAGCAAAGCTAACAGGTCAGGCTGGCCAGACCAAGAGGATCTAGAGTCCCATACTATGAAGTCTGGACTCAAGCTATAGGTGACCAGGAATCACTGATGGTTTTGGTGGGAGGGGTGCATTTATTTTTGTTTTGGTCAAATGCCCATAAGATCAAATTTACCATCAGTGACATTTAGTATATTCATAATATGCAACCATCACCATTATCAAGCTTCACATGTCCATCACCCCGAGAGAAAACACATATTAAGCAGTCAGTCCTCATTCTCCTCTTCCCCAAACTCCTGGCAACCTCTAATCTGCTCTCTGAGTCTGTGGATTTAAAAACTGTGGCTACTTCACATAAATGGAATCATATTATATGTGGTCTTGTGTCTGGCTTATTTGGCTTAGATCAATGATTTCAAGGTTCATCTACACTGTAGCCTGTATCAGTACTTAAGTTTCTTTTTATAGCTGAATATGTAACGTTCCCTTGTATGGATAGACCATATTTTGTTTATCCGTTCATCAGTTGATGGACACTTGAGATGTTCTCACTTTCTGGCTATTGTGACTCGTGCTGCCATGAATATTTGCTATAAATATTTGAATTTGGATTTGTTTTCAATTCTTTTGAATACACACACACACATACCCATCCATGAGTGGAATTACTGGCTCATGTGATAATTCTGTTTCACGTATTGAAGAACCACCAGAGCCATGGTGGTTTTAAAGTGAAGGTTTAGCAAAGTGGATCAATGTTTTAGACAATGACAGCCAGTGGTGGGGGTGGAAGTGGAACAGATTGGAAGAAGAGTGAAAGCAGGGAGGCTGTCCAGAAAGCTATTTACTGCCCCTGCCCAGGTACCAAAGTAGAAAGCCTTGACTCACGGCCGGGGCAGTGACAACAGGAATAAAGAGAGGTTGTCCTTAGTAACCTTGAGGGTCATTTACAAGGCAGAATGAGATAGAACCGCTGAGCAATTAGACACAAGAAAGGTGAACAGGAATACTTTCTTCATAGCCCCACATCATAATGTGTGTTCTGTTTCCACAGTTCATCTTCTCGACTACCTACTGAGTTTCAAAAAAAGAGTCACGTCTTAGTCACCCTTGCACGCCAGGTCTTAGCACAGAACCTGGCCCAGTAAATGAACAAAGAACAATTTTAATGTCTGGCTGAATAATGGTGCCAGCCATTATTCACAAGATAAAAAGAACCAACGGATAATGACTGAACGAGGGGTGTGAGATGACTCTTTGGGCCCTGTATGAGGAGTGGGGGGGGGGGGATGGTGACACAGCTTATTTAAACAGGGAACCCAGGAGTGGTTTAGACAGTGCTTATGGGGATCGGAGGGTACGTATGTCTAACAGACAGCTAGATATTTGGAGCTAAATATGAGGGGGAAAGTTGGGATGAAAGACAATTTTTTGACATATACAGTACTATTATAGTAGCTTTATTCATTAAAATCTCTTTATTTAAATACCTAACTTCACAAAGCAACTCAAAATATGATAATCAATGATAGAAATCTCTTACTAAGAAGAATATAGGAGTATAAAATATTGGGTGGTTGTGGCTTAATCAAAATTATGTCATAGCTGGAAACCAGATAGGTCCAAGTGTCTGCTTTCCTAAAATGATCCATGCTGGGGAGAAGAGGACTTTCTAAGGAAGTTTAGGTAGAAAAAGGTAAGAAGAGGACAATCTAACAAGGGTGTGGGGAGGACAGCAAGGTGTCTCTTTCAGATAAATATTCCTTGCCCAGCCCCAAAGACTTTGGATCCAAGACCTACTTGACAAAAGGACCTCTTTGGAGTTGAGGAGACCAGGTGTGTGACAGATAGAAAGAAGCTGTGATAGATTGTATCACTGGCCCAAATTATCCCCAGTTCCCTAATTCACATCCTTTTACCATACAGCTTTGCAGTGTCACTTAACTGAGAGTGAGGCATTCCCTTCATCTTTAACTCTAGGCTCAACCATGTGACATGACTGGCTGATGGAACATTAGCAAATATGTTCCCAGCAGAAAGTTGAAGAGCACTTGCAGGACTGGACTGGTCCTTTCTCTTATGCCTCCTCCACTGTCCTGAGCACATGTCAGGGCTAGCCTGCTGCAGGATAAGAGATGGGTGGAGCACAGTGGGGCTACCTCAGTTTCTCCAGTCTAGATCAGCCAACAGCCAACTAACTCCAAGATAATGAGTGAGGCCAGCCAAGATCAGCAGAGCCATTAGCCAACCCCCAGATATGTGCAGATAAATAAGTAAATGCTCGGTGTTGTATGCCACTATGCTACCATGGGGTAGCTTTCTATGTAATATTATTGTGGTAATGCTTCACTGATACACCATCCTTTGCCACAGTTCTTTGATGTTTCAGAACCATGAGAAATACAGGGAACACAGAACCCCTTTGAGGGGTCACAGCTTTTCTAACTCTGGGAGACAATCTCATTGCCAGAAGCATCATAGATTTTTTAAATGAACATTAATAATAAGTCTTCAAAGAGAAATAATTTCCTGTACAAGAGACATCATACACATATACACATGGGGAAAAATATCCCTTTGATCCCCATAAGCTTTCAGAAGGATGTGAGCTATTAAAGTATCACTTAGATCAATATTCAAATTACGAGTTGCGATTTATTAGTAAGCAGTGACATCAATTTAACAAATTTTGAGTAGTACTTTGGGGGGGAACAGAATGGAATGTAAAATATCAGAGTATATAACTAATGATGATTATTTCCTAAAATATTTCTTCAGGTGTGTGTAAGAGAGGGAAAGAGAGAAGAGGAGGAGGAGGTCATGATATATGAGTATTTCTTTTT
>NW_003852402.1:20076695-20109145 GCF_000181295.1 Otolemur garnettii
GGTTGAGCTATAGGTGCCGAGCCGATATATGAGTATTTCTTATTTTAGGTATTGGCCAAGACAGTTGAATACCACAGCTGAGAGGAGCCAGCTGCACAGCACTTGAGTACTAACCAAACTCAGCACTACCCCCAGTCCAGGAGACAAGAGCAGGAGACCAGAAAGAGAAGGGAGAGAAAGAGTCAGTGGGCTGGAACAATCATTAGGCAATTAAGTATGAAATGTCCATTTCAAATCAAAAGTGTAGTTTAGTATATCTCAAACAAGAAGCAATATGACTAATAAAAGCAGTGCCTAAACTATCCACACAGTTTTGCCTTCTTACCGGCAGCTTGTGTACGCCAGCAGTGAAGAAACCTGGAGGGTGAGTGGGGACGAAATCACTGAAGGCATTTTCCACAGAGTGTTGATAATCGAATATTTTTCCTTGCAAGAAGAGGTTCAAAGCCTGGAAGAAGGGGTCGTCAGTGGGCACAAGGTCCAGTGAATGTAATGGATTGTCTAGAGTTTCCAAGTCCAGCTTTTGTAGTTTGAGTGGCATTATTTGTACAACATGTGGTCAGGCATTGTCCTGTGAGAGAATCGGCCTGTCTCTATTGACTGATCTTGGTTGCTTAATCACAAACATCCGCATCATTTCATCCAATTGTTGCGGAAGACGTCTGCTGTAATTGACCAGGTTTCATGATGCTGTCGTGGATAATACAATGATGGACCACCAGACAGACACCATTAGCTTTTTAATGACTATTTGGTTTTGGACTATGTCTGAGCACTCATCTTCATCCAATCATTGTGCTGAATACTGGCAACTGTCATAAAGAATCCACCTGTAAGAATGTGGTGTAGAAACGGTGTGCCTGTACATTGTAACAGCAAAGGAAGGCAAGCTTCAAGATGGTTTCCCTTCTGATGCTCGCCCAATTTATGCAGAACCCATCTTTCCAGCTTCTTTACCTTGCCTATTTGTTTCAAGTGATCCAATAGTGTTGGAATAATAACATCAAACTTCACTGCTAATTCACACATGGGCTGAGATGGATTCGCTTCCACGACAGTTTTCAGCTCATCGTTATCCACCTTGGTTTCAAGGTTGCCCATTTTCAAGATTAAAATCTCCAGAACAGAACCTCAAAAACCATCAATATACTATGCATTCCTTAGCCACATCCTTTCCAAAGACTTCATTGATATTTTCACTGTCTGTGATTCGCTGGTTCCATGACGGAACTCAAATGTGAAAATAACAAAAATTTTTGACTTACCCATGATTTCACAAAAATTGCTCTGAAAGAAATTTGAGAGATAATCACAAGCCAAAACTCGCATTTGAAAGACTAAAGATAAACCTTCACAATGAAAATATAACAAGAAGCATCAAGGTGAAATACCAGGAAATCAGACATTTCATACTTCATAACCTAGGAATGATAATACCAGGAACAGCAACTTTCACTTGCATTTTAGGATTTTTGAGACACTTTTGCTCATTTCATCTCCTTCAAATTTCATAACAGTACCATTTTATGGATGAAGAAGTTAACGTTCAAAGAGGTTAAGTCTTTTGCGCTAAGTCGTAGAGCTGGAAAGAGAGGCCAGAGACATCCTCAATAAATCTCCACGAGCTCCAACGCATCCCTGAGCTCTCTCTCGAGTTACGGTCACAACTTCAGCCTTTCCCCATCTCCAAAATCCAAATTAAACCCCCTCTACAAGTGCTTCTAATGGTGTCCTTTGGCCTTCTAGAGCTAATCAAGTTTCCTTATTTGTATGATTAACATTTTTCTTCTCTTCTTGGCTGCTCCACTGTCATTTTGTAAAGAAGGAGCCACATCTAGTTGGGTCACTCGGTACACCCAGCACCCAATGTTGGGTGGACATTCACTGGGAACTCAACAAACAGCTGGTGAATGAGTGAACAAGAATTATTCTACCTGGGACGAGAAAAGTAGAGCTAGCTCTCCCATTCTACAACTGCCTGGAAAAGACAAAAAACACACCAAGTTTCCAAAGGACATCCTAATTAGAGGAACCGTGAAAGGGTGTTTCCCAACCCTTTAGGTTCCTCGTTGCTGGAAGGAACTTCAAATGGAAGCAGAATCTAGGTGCTCAGCAGTTAGGGGTGAAAAACTTGCCCAGATGCTGGACCTCTTTCTCCATAGACCTCATGGCCCTGATGTTCTGCTCGGTCTTATTGGAAATGATTTCCAAGTCAGCTCCTGGCCACAAACCCATTGGATGAACTCTAATGAACCAGAACTCCAAAGCTCTGGCCGACTTCAACTCAGCATACAAGCTGCTAGGCATCTCTGCCTCTTAGAAGAGGGCTGCAGCCACTCACCATCTTCATGGTTGAGTTGGGAATTCCACTGTGCTCTCCAGCTTGCTTTCCCATTTACATCCGCCTAATAATTTCACTTCCACTGGCTGATATAGAGGGTTGTTCCTGAGGGCTCTCAGCTGATTCTCTCTTAGGAAAGTGCCCTCAAAGGGAATTCCCCAGGGAAAACCCCTTTCTTACAGCTGCTTGTATCCAGGCAATGATAGGAGAGGACAAGAGCTTTGTTGTGGGACAAGGTTGAAGGGTTGTCCCAGCTTCAGATCTCCCTTTGTGATGGCTGAGGCTGTGTCTACCTATCCTCACAGCTCAAATCATCCCCCTGCCTGGCTATGCTTCCTTCATTCTCCCATTCTCCCCAATACACTCACCCCCACACACACCCATACACATTGACCTCAAGGGCCCTCCCCAGTGCATCTTTTTTATCCTTATTACCTCATCTTAGAATCCAAAGGCCCCCAGTAAACTTCTCACCAGTACGTCTCTAGCTCAGACTCTATTTCCCAGGGAACTGGAACTAAGACAGCGAAGTTCCTGCTCAAGTCAGTGCCATGTTTGTTGGGTTTTTTGAATCTAAAAAATTCCTATGAAAAAACTAGAACACTAAAATATTCACCTAAAAGGGTAGAAGGCAGACTTCCTACTTAACACTGGTGGTGCCACAAATAAAACTCCCTTATAGAATGCTGTTTGGGGAACTCAGAGGCCTGTTTTGATAAGAACAATATAGCCTAGGATCTTTAAGAAGAGGATTATTCCTTTCCTTCACAGCACATACCTGTTAGGGACCATAAATTCTTAAGAATAATATTTTTTATTCTTTGTGTCTTGCACCAAGTTCTAAGCTTCCTAACCAGCAGCATTAGCGTCACTGATGAGCTCAGTAGAAAGGAAGAATCTTACCACCAACTCCCCAGACCTACTGCATGAGGAGCTGCAGTTTATTGAGATCCTTAGGGGATTCATATTCACATTAAAGTTTGAGAAATCACTGCCTTAAACTCTGATGCTGCAGAGTCACATCTTAACTTCACTGAAAATACTTTGGGGATCCATTCAGTCATATTCATGGCGCCATGTCCCATTAATCACCAAGTGCTACTAAAGCTGTGTCTAAAAGGCCCCTCACATCCATTTCTTTCAGAGTATATTGCTAAGTCTGAACTCAGGTCCTCTTATCTTTTGTGGACCACACTTTGAGTACCAAGAGTTTCGATGACTGAGTGAATGGATGACATTACTGTAGCATTTGTATGCCATTTGATTTCTAAATATATAATTCTTTGCAAATCAGTTTCAAGACAGCTTTAATTCAAGTCCTTCAGTTTCTTCTGTCAGAAATCCTCAAGTTACCTCACAGCTACATCATTTAATTGACTTTGTCCTCAAGCGCCATTAATCATTCCCTGATTCATTGATATTTTCAGTCTTCTAAAACAAAATAACACCACACACATCAAAGGAATTAACAGGATTGTGCTGGAATCCGTAGTTAAATGGCAGGACATGGCCTTGAATTCCGAAAAGACCAACATAGTCAAATTTAGGAAAACAGGAAGCTTAAAGAAAGCTCAGTGATTTATTTCTTTGGGCTAATTCTCTTGTCAAAAGGAATGTTTCCAATGGTCTTTTTGGTTCTAAAGTAAAGGTGGTTTCCAACTGATGTCAGCTTTTTTCAGAGAAACAGCATATACATAGAAGTTAAGATTCTGGGCTTGCTCACAAAGGTCCATTAACCCATGGGATGCCACAGAATACCAGAGTAACAACCCCCCAGAACTCCACTACCCTGTGCAATTCAATGAACAGCACAGTCAATGCTCAACCTCAAATGTGAAGGAGGCATTTACCTCCAGCTAGCCAAGAATCGGCTTTTGCACATTACCCAGTGCTGGGAACACAGATCTCTTACCTGAACAATCTCTAATTAAACCTGCCCTCTACCATGACTTCTACCCAGCCAGCACCCTGAGAAACTACAAATCACCTTCCAAAAAGCATATAAATACCAGCACAAGTGTTTTTGCCCATTACAGCTTCCTAACTTATGTAAATGAACCCTCATGGCCACATCCCATATAAACCAAACCAGAAAACTTATTCTGTATCATGCGATTAAGATTGAAACACCCGGCTCGGCGCCTATAGCTCAACCGGCTAAGGCGCCAGCCACGTACACCTAAGGTGGCGGGTTCGAATCCCCAGCCCGGACCCGCCAAACAACAATGACGGCTGCAACCAAAAAATAGCCGGGCGTTGTGGCAGGCGCCTGTGGTCCCAGCTACTTGGGAGGCAGAGGCAGGAGACTCGCTTGAGCCCAGGAGTTGGAGGTTGCTGTGAGCTGTAATGCCACGGCACTCTACCCAGGGGGACAGCTTGAGGCTCTGTCTCAAAAAAAAAAAAAAAAAGATTGAAACACCCCTTTGGGGCTATTTTGGCAAAAAGAAAATGTTTAAAAGCAGAGAGAGAAGTAGGTAGATGCCATTCCATATTTTTAAAAAATTATGTAAAATGTTCAATTAAAACCAGAAAAGGGAGAAAACAAACCGTGAACAAATACAATGAATACAGAGTGATTACAAATATGATGGATGCTAATTCAACTATATCAACAACCCCTGTACTTGTGAATGGTCTAACTACATCAGTTTAAAGACAGAGATTGTCACAGTGGATAAAATACAAAACAGAACGATAGTTTTCTACAAGAACCCACTTTAATAGTTTAGAAACTCATTCTAATTTATGTTGCCCTGTTTTTTGTAGAGGGTCATTGATCTGCAGCATGGATTTAGCTGGGCTCACCCTCAAGCAGAAGTCTTCAGACTGGCCAGGGTCACAGTGTGCACTCAGGAGCAGGCCAAACAGCGCCTCCAGTGTCTCTAAAAGGGAGCATGCAGGTGTCCCAGTGAGGTCAGATTACTCTGCCTCTCATGGTCACATCAGTAGCTCAGGTTCCAAGGTCACTGTATGTGGCACCCTACCTCTGAAATTCAAAACTCTCCTGTTTCCTTTGGCATCAATTCTGAATGTATCTAGTCACAATTTGTTGAAAGACATTGAATTCATGTTATTAAATGGGCACCTCTTCTAAGGTGCTCTATACCTCAGGCAAATTCACAGCAATACCACAATGGGCAGCTAAGTTTTCAGAGCTTACATGTACAGGGTACCAGTAGGCCCACAAGGTCACCTGGAGAGGTGGGTGAATATCTCCCATCTCATGACAAGTCTGTACTGTGCTCAGGCCCCAGGGACACAGAGAAAAGCTAGACTTTTGGGAAGTGATCTGGAACAGAGAAGAGTAACTTCACGTCTCTCTTTTTATAAATGAGGAAGATATTTTGTAAAGTCCATAAGGAATGTTGGAACTCACTAATGTTCTCTTTCTAAAATCCAACTCCTATACTAGAGACCATGAAAGGGAAAGTGGTGAGACAGAGGAGCTGGGAAGGAAGGTACAAGGCAAAAGGGGAAAGGTCTTGCTTATTTCTACAAACGGAGATGCAGGGAGATCACCAATGGTTGTGAACACAGAGAAGGCCTAATTGATGACACAATTTCAGAGAAAGGTGGGGACAGTGGGGAGGGCAGGCAAGTGTCAAAGGTGTCACCTGTATCCTCAGGGGAAGAAAAATCTCCTGCTTTGGAAAGAAATTGCCTCCATGCTTTCGATTCGGGCACAATGTGCAAAAAGCCCTCATTAATATAGGGTCAAACTCATTATAACCCATGAACCCATTCCCAACAATTAGGCCATCCAACTACTCCCATTCTAAGCTGAGCTTCAGAAAACACAACCAGGCATAATTGGAATAAGCCATTGGTTCTCCTCTGGGGGTGCTTTCACTCCCCCAAAGTACATTTGGCAATGTCCAGAGTTTTGTTTTTTTTTGTTTGTTTGTTTGTTTGTTTGTTTGTTTTTTGCTCTTACAACTGATATTTACTGGGCACAGGCCAGGGATGCGGCTTACACATCCCACAATACACAGGACAACCCCCATAGCTGAGAATTACTCAGGCCAAAATGTCAACAACAACCAGGTCGAGAAACTGCTATTAGTGAACAAGAACTACAATTCGGGAAGAGCTAGAGACACAAAGAAACCTGTAAAGGGGAAATCAAAGGGTGTTAAGGACATACTTCATTAGGGACAGCCCTGGGGAAGAAAGCAGAGCCCTGGAAACACCCTAAAAGGGAAAAAGGTGACCCACTACAAGGGCAAGACACAACACTGGGAAGAGAAACTCAAAGAGGAGGAGGAGGAGATTTAAGTGTTGACGATGAACACAGGACAATGAGTGAGGGAACATGTTCTGTACAAAGCAGGGGACTTAGCAGTGTTATTGGCATCTGTTGGGTAGATGTGACAACATCTACCAATTGTGACAACCAAAAGCACCTGCAGACATTGTCAAATGTCCCTGGCAAAACAAAATGCTCCCAGTTTGAAAACTATGCTCCTAGAGGGAGCTTTTCGAATTTATGTATACATATTTTTCTCATTATTCCTGTCAACCTAGCCCTGTCTTCTGATTCAAGTTCCTTCTTTTCTAAAATAGGCTGTTAGTTATTCTTTCAGGAAGTGTGCACTTTCAGGAAGCACTTTCCCATCTTTTCCAAACATGTTCTTATTCTGCCCTCCCTCTCTAATGGTCACTTAGCTGGATTTGGAATTCTGAATTGACCTTCACTGTCTTCAGCATTTTGATGATAGCAATCCTCTATCTTCTGGTGTCCACTATGACTATTGGAAGGTCTATCCCTGATTTGTTTCTCATCTGCAAGTAATCCATCTTCTCCCTTTTAGATTGTTTCTAAGAAGTTTCCATTTGTTTTTTGCTAACTTACTGCCTATTTACATATGGATTTATTTGTATTTATTCTTCTTGGCACTGTTTCTCGAATCTAAGGATTTATGTCTCTCATCCATTCTGGAAAATTCTCAACCATTGTGTTTTTAAATGTTCTCTCTCTATAAATGTTTTGCTTTTCATTCAGAACAGGATTTCTATTAAATGTATGTTGGACTTTTTCAACATTTCAACCTCCTCCTTCTCAGTTTTGTATCTCATATATGTCTATACTAGTATTGTGGTAATTGCTTCAGATCTGTCTTTCAGGCCTAATTCTTTAACTGTGTCTGATCTGCAATTTAAATGGTCATGGAAAATATACTTCCTATATGCTTAACTCTGCATTGACAAAAAGGAAAGACATGATTAACTAATTCCTAACTCAAAAAATTTTACATCTATTATGGTAGTCAGGCATATGGGAAAAAATTATATATTGCTGTATAATAAGAGCAGAATTCAAGATGTCTATAAGAATTGCCAATGGAAAGAAAGAATATCTAAATATGCTGAGGCAAGAAGGAAAAAAATTCACATAGGAAACCCAAAGGAAACTCGTAGCTTGGTTGAAAAAATAAATAGGAATGTTTTTAGGAAGTGAATACAAGGGAAGGCCTCCAAGTAGATGGTACAGCAAGTGAAAGTCATAAGTTTTAGGAAACAATAAGGAATTATGTGCAATGATGGTGTGTCTGTGTCTGTAGAGAATGTTGAGAGATGTAGGACAGTCAGCTAAGCTAGTTAGGGAAGTTCTCATGGACATGTATGAATTGTTTAAATTTTATTCTACTGGCAATGGAGAAGCAAGAGCCATTTTTAAGTACGGGTAGGGAAAGGTGGGAGGAAGAGGAATGAATAGATGGGGAGGAGAAGAATAGGAAGAGAAAGGGAAAGAAAGAGAGAGAGATTGAGAAGCTAACCCTGCAGACATAGAAGACTTAAGATGCACAGAGACCAGTGTCAAGACTACCAGGTGAAGATGATGAGACCTTAAGTTGAGACAATGTCAGTAAGGATGGAGAAGATGCTTTGAAGTAGAGACATGTCTAAGGTAGACATAATGAACATCTTAGTCTACTGACTGAGAGGTTGATAGTCAGAAGAGCATGAGAACACTGAAATTTTGACTTGAGAGTCTGGATGATGCAATAGACTGAATACATGTCTCCCCCAAATTCATATGTTGAAATCTCAATTCCAGTGTACTGGTATTTGGGGGTAGGGCCTTTGGGAGGTGATAGGTCATGAGGGTATACCCCTCATGAATGGGATTAGTGCCCTTACAAGTAGCCAGAGAACTAGCTCTTTCCACCATGTGAGGGAGGGTACAGTGGGAAGTGTATGGTATGTTTGTTATAGCAATCTGAACTAGGCCAAATGGACTGTGCCATCATTAACAGAGTAAGAACTTCAACTTTGAAAGCTACCAGAATAAAGTTCTATTCAAGGCACATAAATTCTGAAACATCTGGGATATAGCCAGGCTAAAGGTCTAATAGATAGTTATAAATGCCTATCTAAAATTTGTCAGAGAAATTATAATAGACCTGGAAATATCTCTTTGGGTCTTCAGTATTGCAGCTGGGAATTAAATACAAAGGAAGAAAGTGGTTGAGGATCAGTGGGGGAACAGAAATGACCAAAATATAAGTTGTGAAGTGATGGTGAGGCAAGTTATAAAGTTCAGTATCAAAGATTGGGTAGCAAACCTCCACAGAAATCTGAAATAGAGACAGTTTCCAAACTTTCCTCCTAAGGTTGTCTCAAATTATCTTCTTTTAATTGAAGAAAATAATTTAATAACATCTTTTGCATCCAATATATTTTGCCACTATTTTAATGATCTATTTTATAATAGTATATTTTAACACTATTAGTATTTTTAATAGTATATAAAGTCATTTAATAGCAAACTAGTGTATACAGTCACTTAATGTGAAATCTTCTATCTTAACATTTATCACACTGAATTAGACTATCTGGTGTATTTATCTGTCTCCTCAACTAGACTCTGAGCTGCTTGAGAGAAGGGAAGATATCTTACACAATTTTCTGTCCCAAGGACTTATCACAGTGCATGACCCAGAGTGGGAACTTAGTGGGAAACAGATGAATGAATGGCTGGCTGGCTGGCTGGATGGATGGATGATGGCTGGCTGGATGGATGGATGATGGATGGATGGATGGATGGTTGGATGCATGGATGGATGATAGATGGATGGATGATTGGATGATGGATGGATGGATGGATGATAGATGGATGGATGGATGGATGATGGATGGATGGATAGATGGATGGATGGATGGATGGATGGATGAATGATGGATGGATGGATGGATGATGGATGGATGGATGGATGGATGGATGATGGATGAATGAATGGATGGATGAATGGATGGATGATGGATGGATGGATGATGGATGGATGGATGGATGATGGGTGGATGAATGATCAGTGGGTAGATGGATGGATGGATGGATGGGTGGATGGATGATGGATGGATGGAAGGAAGGGAGGAAGGAGGGAAAGAGCAAGCCTGACCCTAAAGACTAGTTTTTTTTAACTTAACCTGCTATGGTTTATTTACTGATTCAGACATTCTCTGTCATGAGTAAAGATCACTGTGTTTAGGAACACTATGCAAAGTTTCATAGGGTGGTGAGCAGGGTTAAGTAAAGTCTCATAGAAGAGAACCAACTGTACTAATTAGTCAGATAATGAAGGGACAGGATGATGGAACAGGACGGTGGACAGAATTAAAACAGTTAAATAAAGTGAGAGACTCAATAAGCTCTCATCATTTTCTGGCATCTGCATTCTTTCTGGAATTATAGAGTGGTAGGGGTTAGAAAAATGGGATAATGATTTTTACAAATATCTTTGGGAAATTCTTAAATGTAAGAAAATTTTAAATAAGAAATAATTTTGCAGTTACAGTGTACCTAAAACTCATCAACTCTCTACCTCAGTCCTAAAAGTAGAAAGTTAGCTAGAAATATAAAGGGATACACCTGGCAAAGTTCTAAATTTGTAGGATGTTCTGGTATCACTGAAATCATTTATCTCACCTCAGAGTTTTCTTCTAACTAGAAACAGAAGCAAAAATAAAATATAAATAAGTAATAAAATTAACTTTATTAAAAAATAAATTATAAATGATAAAATTAACTTTTTTAAAGAAATAAAATATAAATAACAAAATTAACTTTTCAAAAAATAAAATATAAATAACAAAATTAACTTTTAAAAAATAAAGAAATAAGTAAACCTAAGGTTTCACACAAAAATACATATTCAATCAATAAATTGCTGTAAGAAACCAAATAAATGCAGTTACTGGTCTACATATAATCTTTTTTTTTTTTAAGAGACAGAGTCTCACTTTATTGCCCTCAGTAGAGTGCTGTGGCATCACAGTTCACAGCAACCTCCAACTCCTGGGCTTAGGTGATTCTCTTGCCTCAGCCTCCCAAGTAGCTGAGACCACAGGCACCTGCCACAACACCCAACTACTTTTTTTTGTTGCTGTTGCAGTTTGGCTGGGGCCAGGTTTGAACCACCACCCTCTGTATATGTGGCTGGTGCCCTACTCACTGAACCACAGGTGCTGCCCTCTACATATAATCTTAATCGAGGCTTATAGGAATGACACTACCATCCACAATTTTCTATAATAAGATGTTAACACATGTTTGCACAGTATATCTTTAGAAGTTCAGTCTTACTTAATAAGAATACAACTCATAATAATAATAATAAACCGTTGCTTGGGAAAATTCAGTATTTTATTGCTAATTAGAAGCTCCCCGGAATGAAGATAATTATGGGCTCTTATTTTGTTTTTGAAAACCTACACGTTAAAAATAGAAATCTCTTTCAAAAATCAGATTGCCTCTGAGTATCATGTTCTGTGGAGTTTCCCTCTATAGAAGGAAAGCCAGTTCAAAGGGAAACATCATAAAACTTAACCTGATAGCTGCCATATCACACTCCTTTTTGCCAAAAAAAAAATGCCATAGCCTTTCAGCTGCCCTGGCCAAAGAACGCACTTTATTTCTTGACTTCCAATTTTATTAAATCAATGCAAGCAGAGTCAGTTTTCCTTCATCATAAGATCAAAACCCAATAGATTTCAAATGTACTATATATAGAAAAATTTTCAAGCCCCAGGTCATGATTTTCCTGCTGTCAAACTGACCACTCATCAGGACACTTAGAAAGATGGTTAGTTTTGCCATGGTCAGAGCTGATGTTATGCATACATTCCCCAATGTTCTTCAATACCAATCTCTTCTATTTCTACTTGGCCATTTAACTCAAGACACTTAGGAAGGGGTCCCTTAAGGTATATATGGGAACCTCAGGAATCAAAATCCAAGAAAGCAAGATCCAGAAGAACATAGATTTCAGAAGGTCACCCTGTGCCATGAACATAGCATCCCCTGGGCTAGGGCCAAAGAATCTTCATTGTTAAAAAGTTCAAAGGCGATTTTAACATTTAGTGAAGTCTAGGATCTACTTCAGAGATTGCATCTGATTTATTTGGAACTTCGGCAATATCAGCATCTCACCTCTAGGTGGCAGCATCTGTGAACTGTTGAGTGTCCTGGAATCTCATCATTCAAAGGTTTAATTCCAGATTAGAAACCACACATTGAATTTGGCTGTCTATGCCATTATCTCTAAGTGCTGTATCTATAGAAGAAAAACGTGCCAGGGTAGACTTTGCATATCTAAATCTCCAATTCAGACTTCAGAAATTTAAAAAAAGAAATTAACCTGCTACCTTACTATAAGCAACACATTCCTGAGCTGATCTTAAGTATGATGTAAGTGAGAAACTTTCAGGCAGGATGCTGTAAGCATTCTTCTTGCCCTGACTATTTAAGTCATACTTCCAAGCATCACACAGATTATTAGTCAGCAAGCATTTTGTGTAAAGGGCCAGACAGTAAATATTTTAGGCTTTGGGAACCATATGGGATATTTCACAATTACTCACTCTGCCACTGTGATGCAACAGTGGCCACAGACAGTACATGAATGAATGTGTGTGGCTGCGTCCTAGTAAAAACCTTAATACAAACACTGAACTTGAAATTTCACATGACTTTCACGAGTCTCAAAATGTTGTTCTTCTTTTCATTTTTTTCTAATCATTTAACAACGTAAAAATGATTCTTCGGCTTTACAAAAACAAGTGGCCAACCAGACTTGGCCCATGGGCAGTAGCTGACACCCCCTGACAGGTCAGTTTAATGGAGCAACATGAATTTCTATTAACTAAGGTACTCAAAAGTGGCTTTTTGGTGACTTTTTTGAGTACAAGAGTTTAATCCAAGATAGCTATCTTGTCACTAAGGAAAGCATTGAAGAAATCAAGCAAAGAAAAAAGTCATAGATTTAGAGTTGACTTAGAGTCTAAAGTTTGGAAGTTAGAGTTGACTTCCAAACTGATGACAGTTTGCCAAATAGAACTAACACTCAGGTCAAATATTTCTAAACACATCCAGCTTTCCTTCTGGTATAACCAAGCCATTCAAAACCAGTGAAGATGGTGTTGTTTTGAAGTCCATAGCATCACACAAGCAGAAATGCAGATGTCATTTAGTCAGCGGGCAAATGCCTTAGATACACTGATTCCTGAATGTCTGAGAGGAAGCCCACAGTTACCTGTTGTGTCTTGACTCAGGGTTTCTTGGCTGCTGCTGCTGTAGGAAGGCACTGGAGTGATTGACAGTGAGGCCGGGCAAGACAAAGGCGTGGCCAGGTCAGTCTTGCGGGTGAAAGACTGGTGGTACACGGGGATGCCTGCATCTTTGGAGAGGAAGAGAGGCAGGTCTGACGGGAGGGTGGGTCTGCCTTGTGCATATGGATTTCTCCAGTGGGTAAGCCCGATTGCAACAGGCCCAGCAACATCGTAACCTAGTGAGAAGAACACAGTGGGTCAGTCGAAGCAAGCAAAGCTTTATACTGGGTTTGTTTTTGTCTTTCCCCAAAGTCTCAGCTATGAGTCAGATCAAATACCACTTGAGATAAGGACGCATGTTTGTAATAAATAGGCATTAGAATCACACTTGATGTTTCACTTATGTTTATATGAACTTGATGTTCACTTATGTTTACGTGAACTTGATGTTCACTTATGTCTACATGAACTTGATGTTCACTTACATTTATGATGTTCAACATATGTTTATGAAGCACATACTAAGCACACACTCTTTGCCCTCAAGGAGCTCAGAGTCTAATAAATGATGTTTTTATTATTAACATTTTATTAAAATTATAATTTTATAATGTGTCGATAAGGAAAGATTATGGACACATAATAGTAGGAAATGTCCTACTATAATCTAAGCTAGACCCTCTGCATAACTGATCTCTAATCCTCATAGCCGTTGTACAAGGGGACCATCATTATTTCAGTTTTACAGATGAGGAAACTATTGCTCAACTTGCCCCAGATCAAGCATTTATTAAATGCCAGGGGCAGAATTTAAACCCAGATCTGACTCCAAAATCTATGTTCTTTTCCCTAAACTGCAACTAACTGCAGCACAAAGCAAGATGAAAGAGAAAGTTTAAAAATAGGACAGAAAGTGTCCTTGAGGAGTTCAGGGGAGAGAGACTTCCTAGGTGAAGGGACTAATTCATAGACAAGGAAGCACAAATTTGACCACAGAGACAAAGTTTGCAGCCTACAGGCCAGCAGGACAAAGTTGTTCTGCAGAGGTGATTTTTCTTTTTCTGCAGTTTTGGCCAGGGCTGGGCTTGAATCTACCACCTCTGGTATATGGGGCCGGCACCCGACTCCTTGAGCCACAGGTGCTACCCTGCAGATGTGATTTTTTTAAAACACATTCTTTTTTGAAATGTGAAATAAAATTAAAACTGACAATATAATAAAAATCTAGAGCGTTCTCACTAAAATACAGTTTTCTGGCTTCTCTTGAAAAATCTCCTGAAGATTAAGTAACACTGGACCACAATCCCACATGTCCAGCAACTGTCAGCTGGAGTGATGGCAGCAGCCACCCCTTGAGGTGGGTTAAGGAAGTTCCAATCTGCCACAGTCCCCACCACTCCCTAACACCTTATTCCCTGCTTGCTTTATTCATTTGCCTTAGAAGCCTGGGTTCTGCAGGCCTTTGCATTGTAACGTACAGTATATAGCAATAGGGGTGCAGTCAGAAGACACCAAGAATGGAAAGGTGGGTTTATACAAGGCAATTGATACAGGACCTTAAATGCAAAGATAAGAAAACTCGGTTTCATTTGGCAGGCAAAGTAATATCCCTAAAGGTTTGCAAAGTGAAGACAGTGATAATCACATAATGACAACAAAGGGAGCCAGTCTCTCTTACTCTGCTGGTTATTCTTCTGGGAAGCCTCCCATGACTCCCCCAAGCCGTCTTTCCCTGGGTGATGCCCAGTGAAAGGTGTTGGTGTGTAGGACTAGGAATGAGTGTATGAGGGGTTAAGTCCATATCTGGGAGGTCATGTTGAGGACCCAAGAAAATCTATTGGGGATAAGAAGGGAGGAGGCCTGTATGGATTCTGAGCAATGCTATCTGAGGCAGGGTCAGAAAAAGTACTTAGGACAGTGTTTAGCAAAAAAGAAAGCTTCCCAAGTGTTAGCTATGACATCACCCTTACAATCTAACCCTATACTTACACTGAAAAGTGCCTTAAAAGAGAAGCCTCTGCTCACAGCCCATCCCTTCCTTATCCAGAGCTTCGCAGCCTGGCTGGCCATCCCCTCCAAGTGGCTCTCAGGATGTCACCTGGGCAGACTCTAATTTTCACCCTTCTGAATCTCCCCTTGTGGAAATTCTCTGAGCTTTCTGAGCAATGTGATTACTCAGTTTTCTTACCTCTGTCTTTATTTCTACCCCAATTGTGCTTCCCTCAAAGACTGGCCTTTGAACTTCTATGTTGATTCAAGGCACTGACTCTCACTTTAATTATTTTGTCCTCTTTCAAAGATTCTACCATGCAGGTAGCACCAATATCTTTATCTCCTGACCATTTCTCCCACATTCCTAACTTCCTGTGAAGTGTTCTCAGGTGGGGAATCTCAGGGGCACCTCAAATCCAATATGCCTAACCTATCCTCATCACACCCTTTTTCCAACTTCCACACTTCTGGGAATGGCTCTAACTCTCTGTCATCCTGACCCAAAACCTTAGGACACATTTATCTGTCCCCACATCAGCCAATGACTACTGTGTTTCCCCCCAAATAAGACACTGTCTTATATTTATTTTTTCTCAAGAAGACACACTAGGGCTTATTTTCAGGGATGTCTTACTCTGCACAGAGATACACTGCATAGCCACGCCCATCACTAGGTCTTATTATCAGGGTAGGGCTTATATTTAACAAATGCATAGAAATCCTGCTAGGGCTTATTTTGGGGGTAGGCCTTATTTTCAGGGAAACACGGTACTCCTGCCAGTAATTCCATCTCTTGTCCTCCAAACCTGCCTCTTTATCCACCTCCCTAGTTTATTTCTGCCTCATGTCAAAACTGCAGTCCCAGCCCCTAACTCTCCTGCATGGACTCCACTCTGCTACCACCAAAATAATCTTTCATCTATCTGTCCATCTTGCCACTCCCCCTCTCTGAACCCTACATGACCTCTTACATCTCTAGAATAACATTTTAGGTTATTCAGCATTTTCAAACCAGGATCCATGAACTCTCCATGAGAATTTTTACAATGTCTTCATTTTGCCTTTAGAAGTTAATCACTTAAAAATGAACACACGCATATGCTGGACCAAGCTCTTCCTTAATTGTAATATCTGGGTTTACTTTTGTGTTCCCATCAGGCTGGCACCAACTGGTACACTGAATGAGGAAAAGAAAGAGATGGCAATGCCAAGGTACATTCATACCCAACGAAGGTCCAATAACCTCACACCAGTGAGCATTAACAGATTTCACAGCGGGTTGAGCAGAGCAAGGTGGCAGAAGTGCAGAGTTATCATAAGACACCCAGCTAGGTAGCTATACTGAGCTCAGAGAACCTCATCACTGCAGCTGGCACCACACTGTATTATTACAAGCAGCGATTCCCTTTCAGCCAAATAACAACATAAATTAAGGTCAAGTGGTGAATTTTTGTTTTTTTAATTTGGTTTACAATGTTTTACATTTGACTTAGAAATTTGATTTGACTTTCATGGCTATATTTCATATATAAATATACTTAACTTTTTGTTTGACCATGTTTAAGTAACCATATAGTAAGAGTCGTTTCATTCAATTTTAGAGGTTCATCATTATTTCTCTTTTAGGGTTCACATTGCTAGAGTTTAGGAAATCATAGCGTACTGTCTAAGAGCATGAGCTTTAATGTCAAACAGTCCTGGATTGAAATCTTGGGTAATTAATTTCTGGTTAGATGGCAAAAAGCAAGTTTCCTTATCTGTAAAATGGAGAAATAACAGAACCTTCCTCATAGAGTTCTGATTACAGTATCTGGCAGATAATGACTGCAAAGTAAATGTTGTCTGTTACCATCATTATTTTTTTTCTCATCTCTTAGTCACTTTTCGGGATTCTAGAATCAACAAAATTTTGAAAGGAAGTGAACAAAAAGTGAACAGAAAGTGAACAGAAGTGAAAATTTTGAAAGGAACCAACAGAAAAATATACTGAGGGTCACTCTTGTCTTGGGGACCAAAATAAACCACGTGTAAGCATGAGTGATTGTAACATGAGGAAAGTCTTGCTTTGGCTTTTGACATCACTCTAACTCCTGGTTAGCACACTCTTTACACAGGAAAAAGTAGATTTTTTTACTGTATATTTTCTTTGCAGTTGTGATGCAAAATTCATTTTTAAAATAGATTAATACAAATTTTTAAAAGTAGCTCTATTGTAATATTAAGTGCATAGTAGTACAGGTGACAGTGAAAGAAAGGGTTGCCGGAGTCTCTAACCTTCAGCCCACCAGCCATGTGCTGCTTTTGTGAGGACTCTATTCGCTCATCCGTGATATCGTGACAAGTAGGAAGAGACAATTTTTTTTTTTTTTTTGCTCATCAGCTTTCATTAGTGTTTGTGTATTTACTGTGTGGCCCAAGACAACTCTTATTCTTGCAAAGTGTGGCAAAGAAAAGGTTGGATACCCCAGCAAATGATGAAAATTTGGGGAAGACAGGTCAGTCCACAGAACACACTTGAGTTTTTCATCTCTAGATTAAAAGGGGCCTAGAACGTCTTTCCTCTAATTCTGTGTAACAGCTGTAACTCTCCACAAGAGGGCGCCCCAGAAAGACGGGTCCACAAGCAATTGCTGATTTGAAAAATAAATGCTTAAGCCCTTAACATTTTCTTCTGTCTCCTTCTTTAGCCTCACCCCGCTCCTCCATTTTCCGGCAATAATAATCTTTCTAAAACAAAAATGGCATGATTGCTCACCTATGGTGATCTGGCTGACACAACTGTAGTAGCTGCCCGTGGTCGCAGAGGAAAGGTTATAACTTGCGCTGCTCACATCTTTGTCTGCTAAGAAAATACAAGACAAGCAGGTTAATGAAAACCCGGTAGACACCATGACTACAATATAATCATACGACTGGCGGTAAATAAACCAGCTTTCTGTGTCTGACACAGGCACTCTCGGACTCATCCGCGGGTTCATTCGCCAGCGCTGGGGCAGCACCGGGTGCCAGGCCCCGGGATAGGCGCTCAGAACACCTCGGTGACACCCCGATGGCCACCCAGGCGACTCAGCTGGGCGTCACTGCTAGAACGGAATGGTGAAGGGTGCCTGGGCAGTGGAGGCTGGGCGGACACCTAACCCAGACCATAGGGCATCACGCAGAGCCTCCTGGAGGCAGTGACATCCAGATGAAAATGAATGGAGAGGAAAGATCCAGGCCTGGGGCTGCCATCGCGTCTGAATGCAGCAAGACCAGAGACGAGCAGTCATCACACAGGGTCTTGTGAAACACGCTAACCAGTTGGATTTTGTCTAGAGAGCACGATCCCATTTCCACATAGAAAGATCACTTGGTGGCCGTGGTAGACCCCGGAGGAGGGGAGATGAGGACAGGAAGGCTCACGGCAGTTAGGGGCAGGAAGCTGTGGCAGTGACTCCTGACCAGAGACGCAGGTGACAGACCAGGGAGGCCCAAAGAGCAGCGCAGGGCACTGAATTCTTCGCTCTCACAAAACATAGGGGCGGGTTGGGAGGTGGGAAGCGGAGGAAGAAATCAAACCTCAGAGGAAGGTGGGTCACACTTCCGCATTTTCACTCCCATCGTTTAAGGCACGAGGTGGGTACCACAACCGCGTCTCTGATGGAAAGGCTGGGAGTCCCGGCGGCCCAAGGCCTTGCCCAAGGTCATGCTCATAGCGCAGAGTAGAACAGAGCTCAAGTCTATACAAGCAGCACTTCAAACTGTTTGTGAAACATTGCAGGAATGTAAAACTAAAAGACTCTTCAGAGATAAAATAGGAGAAAATCTAGATGACCTTGTATATGGCAGCAATTTTTTAGATGTAACCAAAGAGCCATGAAAGAAATAATTAATAAGCTGAACTTTACAATTAAAACCCTGTGCCCTGAGAAAGATAATATTAAGAGAATAAGAATAGAGGCCACAGACTGGGAGAGAATATTTGTGCAAGACGTATCTGATAAAGGGCTGTTATCGAAAATATACAAAGAACTCTTAAAACTCAGCAACAAGAAAACAATCTTATTTTCTTTAATGAGTCAAAGACCTTAACAGATACCTCTCCAAAGATGATATGCAGATGGCAAATAAACACACAAAATGATGCTACGTCTCATCCATCATCAGGAAAATGACAAATTAAAACAAAATGAGATGCCACTATACATTTATCAGAATGGCCAAAATCCAGAAAACTGACATTGAATGCGGCAAACCTACAGAGCAACAGGAACCCTCGTTCACTGGGAACACACAGTGATGCAGCCAGGGTAGGAGACAGTTTGGTGGTTTCTTACAAAACTAAACTTATTCCTACCACATGACCCAGAACACTTGCTCCTTTACATTTACTCAAAACAGTTGAAAACACGTCCACATAAAAACCTACACACAGATGTTTGCAACAGCTTTATCCATAATTGCCCAAACTTGGAAGCAACCAGGACGTCCTTCAGTAGGTTAATGAATAAACAAACCATGGCACATCCAGACAGTGGAGTATTACTCAGCACTAAAAACAAATGAGCTAACAAGCCTTGAAAACACGTATGGGAAACTTAAGTGTGTATTATTAAGTGAAAAAGCCAAACTGGGCAGCACCATAGCACAGTGGTTTCAGTGCTGACCACATGCACCAAGGCTGGCAGGTTCAAACCCAGCCTGGGCCAGCTAAACATCAATGACAACTGCAACATCAACAACAACAAAAAATAGCCGGGCCTTGTGGCAGCTGTAGTCCCAGCTACTTGGAAGGCTGAGGCAAGAGAATTGCTTAATCCCAAAAGAGTGTGAGGTTGCTGTGAGCTGTGATGTCACAGCACTCTACTGAGGGTGACATAGTGAAAAGAAAGAAAAAAGAAAAGAAAAAACCACACTGAAAAAAAGCTACACACTGTAGGATTCCAACTCTTTGTCTGTCTGGAAAAGGCAAACCAGGGGCTGGGGTGGGGACAGAGATGAAAGGCAGAGTGCAGGAGATTTTCAGGGCAGTGAAACTGTTCTGAGTGGGAGAGTAATGGTAGATAGGTGTCATTATACACACAGTCACAGCCGCAGACTGTACAACGCCCAGAGTGAACTGAAGGCGAACCCCGCACTTTAGCTGACTGACAGTTGATGTAGGGTCATCGGTGGCAACAGATGCATTATTCTCACGAGGGATGTTCATGACGGGAGGCTGTGCCAGTGTGGAGGTGAGGAACGTCTGGGAGCTCTATACTTGCGATTTTACTGGGAACCTAAAACTGCTCTAAAAAAAATTAAGTCTTAACAACAACATGGCAGGGTATACATGATTTTACAATATCAAAATAAATATATGTATCTAATATAAAACCCTTCAGGTTAAAAAAGTCATTGTAATTGAATGGTAGCAAAGCTGGCCTAAAGAAAGTCTTCAATACACTGTGACGAGAAAACGCTGATCTGTAATGGTGGAAATTATAGGTCTGAGGGGAAAAGGTAATTATTCAGAATTAGTTAAATGCATCCAAAGAGAAAGTGTGCCTAGAAACACAGTCAGTCAGATGTTAACAAGCATGTGGTGTAGATTGGTAGAGGAGATGGCTTTGTAGGTGACGGTCCCTAGGAGGAAAGTACAGCAGGTACCTGGACAGAGAAGCCAGGAGAAAGGAGTCACCTGCAGGGTGTGGTCTGCACACGCCCTGGGTTTGAAAGGTGTGAAAAGTATTGATGAGAGCAGATGGGAAGCAGAGAGCAGAGAAATGGGGGAGCTCTCAGAGCTCAAGGCCACTGCAGGTTCACAAACAGGAAGTCAAAATGCTAACAAGTCCTTTCAAAACTCTTTTTCAGTGGGAAAAAAATAATTCTAGTAAGTGCAGGTGGCTAACTCCTCCTCTTTGCACCTCCAACCTCCAGGGTGCTTCCTGAGCAGCTAGCCTCACTGATGGAGATGGCACGGCTTGACACATCTCCCAAACAGACCCACACGTCATGCAGTCTGCAATTTCCAGAGCTTACAGCTGTACCTGGCAAAAGGTGAATGCTCAGTAAATGTGTCTTCATCACAAAAAATAAAATGAAATGAAAGAAGGAATAAACAAATGATTATTTGGTTTCAAAGAGGTGGCTGTGATCAAGGAGAAAGCACAGGGCTGAGAATCAAAAGACCTGGGTTTGAAGCCCATCTTGGCTACACATTAGCTCTTTGAACCTGGCCGGGTGTTTAACTTCCTTTAGTACCAGTCTCTCTACCTGCAAATGGCGACAATAATGCTCATCTCACTGTTTTGGGTAGTGGTGAGGGATGAGGTAGTATGGTTAGTAAAAATCAGCTACACAAAATGTATAGTTAGCAAATAATTCTGTATGTATTTGTGGAATCTGCTGAATCGATAGAATCTAGACCTAAAACATATCAAACTACCCTAAAGTTGTCATTCCTAATCCTTGTTAAGCCCTTCACTGGTGATCTAGCCTAAAAAAAAAAAAGAAGAAGAAGAAGAAAAAGAAAGGAGGAAGCCTACATGGGGCAAGGTCAAGGGCATCAAAAATGTATACTATAGGGAAAAAAGACAAAGAGAGAGTTATCTACAAGCACAAAAATGGCTTTGAATGGGGAGCAGGAAAAGGAATCAAGGAGAAGAGGATACTCTGAGAAATTAGTCATCAACAAAGAGGCAGAATGCCTGAATTAGAAACGAATGCCTGGGAAGAGGCTGTGAATAAATTTCAATGGCAACATTATTTCAATTTGAATCCAATCTGAATGGGAAACTAGGGCAATAATTTTGGTGGCAATAGTTTGAAAAGATTCCAAGAGTAACAGTACAAAGAGCCCCAAGGGTGGTGGTAATTGTATCTCAAAGTGAAGGAGAATGTTCTTACCTATCAGAATGAAAACAAACAAAACCCCAATACTAGATTTTATGGAAGAGCCTGAATATCCATTTAATTATTTAGAAACCAACTGCAGTTAAGTGAAAAAAATGAGGTAACTAATAGACAAAATTGAAACTAGGATTGAGATGAACAAACTTTGTAGGTTCTGAGTATCTGGATGAGACAATTGGTTCAAGGTTCAATTCTCCAGGAAGATATAAAAATGTTAAATCTATATGCCAAAATAATGTAACCTCAAATATAAGAAGCAAAAATTGATAGGAAGATTGGATAGGAAAAATTGACAGGAAGAAAATGACAAATCCATCATCAAGGGTGAGATTGTAACATACTGAATAACTGATAGGTTGGGCAAGCAAAAATTTAGTAAAACCACTTAACATGGGAAGGGCACCATTAACGTCAATGTAATGGACAAATGCGGAACTCTGCATCTGACAATCAGAAAATAAACATTCTCACAAAAATGGGGAGGCATGAGTCCTATGTCCTCGATTTTGATATGAGGACAATGAATGACCTAGTACACAGTGGGGGGGGGAGGGGAGAGCAGAGAGAAAGAGAGAGAGAGGAGGGAGGGAGTGGGAGAAGGAAGAGCAGAGAGAGCAAAGGGGGGTAGGGGTGGGGGTCTCGGTGTGTGACACACCTTTTGGGGGCAAGACATAAGTATAAGAGGGACTTTACCTAACAAATGCAATCAGTATAACCTGGTTTCTTGTACCCTCAATGAATCCCCAACAATGAAAAAAGAAAGAAAGAAACCTCTGGGGGGAAAAAAAACTTTCTTCTTAAGCCCATGTTTAACTATTACCAAAAGACCACCACACTTTAGGCCAATAAAGCAAATCTCAACAATTAAAAATTAAATCTCATTATAGGCCATGTTTTCTACCCTTAATTTATAACGATAGAAGTCCATTTTTAGAGAAGGCGGACGTTTATCATTACCTGTGTACATGTGTGTATGTAAATCAAATTTTAAAGAGGCAATTTTTATTTTTTTGAGACAGAGTCCTACTTTATCACCCTGGGGAGGCTGCCATGGCATCATAGCTCACAGCAACTTCACACTCCTGGGCTCAGTGATCCTTTTGCCTCAGCCCTCTGAGTAGCTGGTACTACAGGCACATGCCACAACGCATGGCTAATTTTTCTATTTTTAGTAGAGTCAGGGTCTCGCTCTTGCACAAGCTGGTCTCGAACTACCCACAGGCAATCTACCCATCTCAGCCTCCCACAGGGCTAGGTATGAGCCACTGCACCTGGCATTGGAAATTTTTTTAATGTTGTACTACTGGCCAAATAGAGTATGTAGCAGATTTCTATCAAGCAAAACACTACCAAAAAGTTTAAATTAAAAGAAATAAAATTCCAAGTCTAGTTCCTTTAGCCAGGGCCACTTTCTATAGTTTTAACATGAATCACTCATGTTAACACTTGCTGTTTAGGGACTAACTCAGTGGTTGTCAACCTTCCTAATGCCAAGACCCTTTAATACAGTTCCTCTTGTTGTGGTGACCCCCCAACCATAAAATTATTTTCACAATGAAAGAAAGACCCAGAAAGAAAGACCCAGAACTCCAAGCCTACCCAGAACCACTAAATTAAGATCTTCATTTTAAGAAGAAGCCACTTATAGACTCTTTAAAATGAAAAGCTCTGATCTATAGCCCTAACTCTAAAGTTAATAAGCAGAACATTCAAGGGCTTAGGAATTAACCAGACTTTTTTTTGAGACAGAGTCTGACTTTGTCACCCTTGGTAGAGTACTATAATGTCATAGCTCACAGTAACCTCAAACTCTTGAGCTCAAGTGATCGTCTTGCCTCAGCCTCCTGAGTAGCTGGGACTATAGCCACCCGCCACACAATGCCTTATTTTTTTTTTTTTAGAGATGGAGTATCACTCTAGCTTAGGCTGGTCTCAAACTCATGAGCTCAGCCAATCCACCTGCCTTGGCCTCCCAGAATCAAAAACTTTTAAGGCCCTGTGTGATCTGCCTTGTGCTAGAGACTGGGAGAACTAGAGCAAGTTCAGGAAGGGAGAAACACAGAGCAGACATCAATGTAGAATATGGATAGACTGAGGCTGGGAAAAGAAGTGGGAAGCCCTGTCTGAGGCAGACAGCTGTTTCTGAGAAAGTCCTGTCCTGTGGGCCAAAAGGCCTTAAGAAAATGAAAGAAACATTTTTAAAAATTGAAGTTTCATACACATACAAGAAAATGCCCAAATCCTAAGTATGCAACTCCATGAAAATGATTACAAAATAAACACGTCACACAACTACCCTGAGGAGAAAGAAATCTGTCTCCAAGTAAATTCAGGGAAGAAGAAGTGACCTAAAAGAATTAACTGAGACTGCATGAGAACAGGATACGCTGAGTTCTTGCATCACCAGGCAGATGGCAAGTTAGACAGACTGGCAACCACAGTGGGCTCAGACTACTAGCAGTACAGGAATGACGGGAGCCTGCCCTTTCATGGTGATCGGGGTGGTGGCACCTGGAAGGTTAAGTCCGTCACCCTCAGTCCCACTGAGGGCAGCTGGGAGAAGCAGAACTCAGTTATCCCGACATGATGGAATTCTGGCCTGGTCAGGGAGCAGCATTCTCCTGAAGCAATTGTTTTAACGGTTCTCATCTTTATGTCATTCACTTCATTCTTCATTTGGAAAGTTTTATTAATTCTTATAACTGCTTGACAGTTGTTTATAAACTGTGACACTCCAAAGCCCTTACTGTGTGTCATTGGAATACAAATTAGGCGCAGCCAGGTGGACAGGCTTAAGAGACAGACTCCCCCACTGAGAGACGCAGGGCCTGGAGGCTGAGAGAAGCCCTTCCTTGGAATCTGCAATCCACAAAGCCTAGGACCCTAAGAAAGTAAGGAGAAAGTTTTAAAAAGAAAAGGTTTTCATTAAACCTTTACAAAAACATGCGGGGGGGAGGGGGGGAGCAGCGCCTATGGCTCAAAGGAGTAGGGCGCTGGCCCCATAGGCCAGGGGTGGCGGGTTCAAACCCAGCCCCAGCCAAAAACTGAGAAAAAAAAATATGCAAGTACAGGCGATTAAGCTCACAGACGCATCCTAGAAAAAATGCTACAGACCTTGCTGCTGAATATCACTATAGGCACCCTGAAGAACTTCCCTTGGCCATCTGGTGACCCATACGGACATTCAGCAATGAGGTAGGTAGCACTTATTCTAGGATGAGTTCATGAACTTAATTGTCAGAGGGTGATGACAGCTCTGATGGCCATTCCAGGGAAAGAGTTCCAAAACTGTTGTGAAGGGCAGACTAGGCTACAGTGTCAGTGCATAACTTCCCAAGGGGACTATGTCAAAGGTAACTGCAGTGATATTCACTTTGTGTAGGATGAATTCTCAGATTTAATTGTCTAACCTCATATGACAAGCCTGGTTACACAAAACTCAAGAACTTCCCAAACAGACAAATGGTGCATTACTCCTGACTTTGTGAAAGAAATTCACCAAGATTCCTAGACTAACTACCTACATTGGTGCACCAGGAACACCATTTAACTCACAAAACACAGTCACTGTGTAGAGCGAGCTGCACCTGCTTACTACATCTGATTTTTTAATCATTTTTGTTTATAAAAGGTTCTACAGAACCCACTTTTAGTAGATGGTTCCACAGAACCTACTTCCAGAGTGGGTTCTAATTCATAATAGGTTCTAATAGTAAGGGAAAAAATATATTGTGGTGCCCCTGTGTGCGTGTGCATATGTGTATGTACACTTGGTGTGTGTGTGTGTGTATTCAAGACTTCTCCTCTCCCCCTAGCTGGGTAATCTGTGTCTGCTTTTACCTGCCCTCCCTGGGGCTGGACTTTCTCTTTTTTATTATGATTGAAATTCATCTATTCAAAAAAAGAAACAGTAGACACAGACTGGCCCCTGAAAGCAACTAAGGTCTTAGGAGGTCTCTCTAAGGTACAGAAGAATCAATCAGGAGGCACGAAGTACGTTTCCACTCAACAGAGCTTATCCTATAAAACAGATCTTGGTATTACTATGATAAAGATCATAGTGCTATATACCGTGTTGCTATAGGAGTTGCCGGGTTACAAAATTTTAGGGCTCAGTGCCTGTAGCTCAGCAGCTATAGTGCCAACCACATACACAGGAGCCCAGGCCTGCCAAACAACAATGAACTAGAACCAAAAAATAGCCAGGCACGGTGGTGGGCACCTGTAGTCCCAGCTACTTGAGAGGCTGAGGCAAGAGAATTGCTTAAGCCCAAGAGTTTGAGGCTGCTGTGAGCTGTGATGCCACAGCACTCTACCAAGGGTGACAAAGTGAGACTCTGTCTCTAAAAAATAAATAAAATAAAATAAAATTTTTGCATTGGCTTTTTCGTGTGCTCTTTGCACTAGAAGACAGGCAGGGTGGGTATTCATTGTAGCAGTACAAGCACGAGTAGTGTCCTCCCTGCATCCTGCACCAAACCTGAGTAAGATCCAAACTCCTGGACGGCAAGACCATCTCTATTCATCTTCTGTCCACAGGGCCTGGCTCTGCCTAATGCATAGAAAGTACAATTAATGTTTGCCAAAGCCTCCAGTCAGCTTTCAAATACTTGAATCATTCTTCAAACCATTCCTGCATTTTAAATCCTGTGCCTGATACTTATTATCTCAGCTTCCCTTTGATTCCACTCTAGCAGCGGGCATTGTGACAGAAGCCCTTTCGTGAACTCTAATTAGAGAAAAGCCTTTCCTTTCCTACTTACACCCACTTGAGTCAGTGTTGAGAATCTTATATTCTATTTTCATTATCTTTAGAAGGTAAAGATCCATACCTTATTATTCTGATATAAAATTCATTAAACAGGCACTTTCTGCTTTTAATTCCAGAACCTACTGCACTGCCTGACACCTAGTAAGTGCTCACAAAACCTATGTGGGATTCTTTGTTCTAGAAAAGTCCTTGGGAGCTGTGGACTGTTTGTTTAGAACTACATTCTAATAGAAAAATCCATATGGCTACTTGTTACAAAAGGAATGTTTGTGCTCCTCCCCAAATTCAAATTTAAAGGCCTAACACCCACTGTGATGATATTTAGGGAAGGGGTCTTTGAAAGGTAAGTGGATTTAGATTAGCTTAGGAGGGTGGGTGCCCCCATGATGGGATTAGTGCCCTTATGAAAGGAAGACAGATCTTGGGTTAGCACACAGCAAGAAGGCAGCTGTCTGCAAGCCAGGCAGTGAGCCCTCCCCAGACACTGACTCTGCCAGCACCTTTATCTTGGACTTCCCAGCCTTTAGAACCCACAGAGATAAATATCTTCCATTTACTTAAGCCACCAGCCTACGGTATTATGTTATATAGCAGCCTGGAGCAGACTGACCCTATTACAAAGAACATAATGTTTTAAAGGAAAGAATTAAAATGCTTCTTCACGAGATCAAAATAAAATCATAATTTTCTTTTATTCCAGAAAAAAATAAATGTGTAAAATGTGAAGGGCTGAAGGTCAAAGAATAACCTGCACATGCTTTGCTGCATCTTCTTAATCAGAAGGATCCTAATCAATGTTGACCACGAGTGTCCGGATTGCATAATAACAAGCATGCCAGGTGGTGTGAGGACAAAAACAAGAGAAGTCATTAAAGAGCTCCTCGGGTTATTTGATAGCTAAAGCATGAATCCCAGTCTGAGCTCACCAAGCCAGGTGAATGCTTTTGCTCTTTTGTTCGTTGTTCTTTTGAGAATAGTAAAAGTTATTTTTCTTGCTATTTATTTAATACAATGGGAAAATGGAGCTTTAAAAAACTTGCACGTGGGATACCTCCCCCTGCAATACAGTCCATTCAGTGTTTCAGTCAGCTACACAGCCAAGTATTGGTCACCTACGATGTGCCAGGTACTATGCCAGGCACCTGAAACACAAAGATAAAAGGTATGATCCTTGCCCTCTGGAAGTCTAGAGCCTACAGAGGTTGGTACTCATGACAGTACAAAATGAGAATCTCTTAAGCAAAAGACTTACCCTAGGAGGTTCAGGAGAGGCACCAAGTCAGATAGGAATCAAGGGGAAGGAGGAGCCAGCCTCATGGAGGAGGAGGAGGGGTGTTTCAGAGCATGCGCCAAGGTCCAGAAACCCGAGAAAGCCTTATACTACCTCCCTCCATAAAGGGTGGGAAGTTACGGCCAAGGACCACAAGAGAGAGGGTGGGAGGTTAACTTTGACCTGTAGGCAGAGGGGAGCAACTCAAGAATTTTAAGCAGGGGAATAACAGCATCAGATTTGTAACTGGGATCAGAAGGGGAGAGGACTAGAGGTATAGGACTAGCTGGGAGGCAGCTGCTAGAGCCAGAGGGGGCAAGGACGGTGGCCTAGACCATCTGTCATAAGAGCAGCGGGCAAGGAGATAGAAAACAAACAGAGCTGAAGGATGTTAAGGAAGAAGGCCCAGTAGGACTTGGTGACTGAGAACAGACTGGCGAGGAGACAGAGCTGGGCCACTCACGCATTTGCAAATATTATTGCATTTGAACTTCATAGTGACTCCACTTTACAGATAAGAAAACTGAGGCACAAGAAGTGAATTAATTCACCCAAGGTCCCCTGTCAGTATGTGCTGGTACAGGAGGACCCAGCACAGGACTCCCAGGATCCTGGCCTGGGTGACTGGGCCGAGCACGCTGGCCCTGGCCAACCTCCCCAGCCACTCCCTGTCTCAGATGTCATGCTCCACCAACACTGTGTGCTGCTAGTGGCTGCCTTCACACCTCTGACATTTCTCCTCTTCTACTGTGCTCATGCTGTTAATTTACCCTGGAATGCCTTCCTTCTCCTAGTTGGTCTTTTAATATCATTTCCTCCAGGGACTTGTTCCTGGCCTATCCCTCACTCCTCCCAGCCTGTCCCCTACAACACTGCTGCATTATATAATAATTCTCCATTCAGGAGTCTGTCTCCTCCAGCTAACTCTACCATCTGGGAGAAAGACATAGTGAGATCTTTTTCATTCTGGTAACCCTGGATTCAGTCTAGAGCTTGGCACATAGTTCGAGCTCAGTATTTGGAGACAATCTATAGGAAATTGGTATGGGAGAGGAAGGTGGGAATTATTTGGACACATGGAGTTTGAGCTGCTAGAACAGCACACAGGCAGAGAAGTCTAACAGACAGCTGGATACACAAGCATAGCATATGCAAGAAAGAAGTTCTGAGTTGGTGATTTCTATGTATGAGTCACCTGAATAAAGTTGAAATCCCAGAACAGAAAATGATTCCTTCAGCTCTCCAAATTTTCACACCATTTGATCCCTACATGGGTTAGGCTTAACCCTGACTATATCCTGCCTCAGTAAGTTCCTTAATCTACCTGTGCCTCAATTTCTTCTAATATGGGGGCAACATTGGACCAGTATGTTAAAGGTTGTTGTGATGGTTAACTGAGCCAGGTCACATAATGTGCCATCATTATTCATATCTGGGCACACCTCATCCTTCTTCTTACAACTCAGAAAACTTCACTGCCCTAATTTATAAGCATCCCACTGTGGGACTATTGCCTAGGGTTTGGGAGGCATCTAATCAACATCATCCAAATGTTTAACAGTGAGATCATAAGAAGGTCAAGGATAGAACTCAGGCAAATGTCAACATAAATAGGAGGAGTCTGAAAAAAGGCAACTTAAAAGGAGGGAGGAAAATGAGAGGAGGAGAGTTATAATAATACCAGCTCCACTGTGTTTCCTTTCTGTCTTCTACTTACTCTCTCTGCTCTAGCCATGCTGACCTTCTAGCTGACTTTGAACATGACAAGCTTATTCCTGCCTCAGGGCCTTTGCACTTACTGTTCACTCTGCCAGGAATTTTCTTTCCCTATATAATGGAATGTTTTCATTCCTTTCCTTTATTTAGATCTTTCCACTGAGTATCTCCCTGAGAGGTCTTCCTTATCTGAAATGGCCATCACTGTGCTCTGTCAGCTCTTTGAGGCCCTTATTAAGTCTACTAAAATCTGAAGCTGACACCCTCCATCCCAAGCCTGCAGATCTCACTACAGGCCCTTCCTGGTTCAGGCCAGGACACAGCTCCTATGCCTCCCTTTGCCTGGCCAAGAACAAATCAAGTCTCAGTCATTTCTCTCTAAAGGAGACTTGTCACCCACCCTTAGTCTCGTGCACCTGCTTATATAATGAGCTAGAAGTGAAACCATTTAAAGCACAAGGAAAGAAATGTCAGCGTGAGTATAAAGGATTGAGGCTTTAAAAATACAGAATTTTAAAAATTTCAACATTTATTAAACACATGTTTATTAGAGGGCATTACAGTTATTGATTACCCTAATCTCATTTCAATTTCTAGACTATACGCGTCTAGCTGGCAGCCTGAATGTAAAAATTCATGCTAAAATACAGAAAAGCAAGATCTAATATGGGACCAAAAAATGCATCTTGGAAGGGAAGCTAATGGGGTTTACTGGAGGCTGCTGCTAATGAAATGTGTACCCGAGACAGTTTTCTCTCTCTTCTTAAGAACCTAAAATTTACAGTCCACAGTATAACTGTTCATTCTCTTGGCAGCCCCTGTGCTAAAAGATAGGGCTAAGCCATTCATTAAATCAGTCAAGGAAATATAAAAATTGAACCCTATAAATTCCAGGCAAAAAATAGAGATCATCTCCCATCATACTGAAACCCTAATCCAGTAGTGTTTGAAGGGGGACATTTTTTAAAAGCATTGTCAGAGAGACGATTGTCAGAGAGATGATTTGTGGAGAGTTCCAGAGTAGGGCCAAGCTCTCATCAGATAACGATACCAACAGCTTCCAAAAGGTGAAGAATACATTGAATGTGTTCAAATGTATTTTTCCTTTACTTGTTCACTAGGTTGAAAACCCTGATGAACTAACTTACTTCGTCGTGTCTTGATATGGCTATAGCCTAGGAATTAATGTGGACCTTGTGGCCAAGTTTATTCACCATTTTGGGGATGGAAGCAGGGGAAAAATGGGTCAAGAATATAGTAAAATAGCACAAATTCTAATTGATATCTTTCTTTAAATCTGTTTCAGTTCCCTTTAAGGTTCCAAAGAGAAACCCGTATAACTCTTAATTGCCCCCCCCAAAATGGTCTGTCACACTTTTCCTTTAATTACTGAAATATTCTTACTTTTCAGAATTATTTCACTGATTCTGACTTCATTTTCTTCACTCAGGTGCTCAATTAAGCTTTTAAAGCTTCTAGAAGTTTATAGAACTGTAAACCTATTACTGACCATATCCATGGGGCAGTATGCGAAATCTAAAACGATAAAAAAAAAAAAGTCAAATCCCTCTCATAGGAAAAGGTGTAAATATATTTTGCCAGTGACTATGTCTAAAAACACCATCCGAAAATTGAATTATCCCCAGATGGAAACCAGGAACGATGATATTGAACGTTAAATGTGCAGGTGGGTGAGAATAACTTATATCCCAGCAAAAATGCTCTGAGTTAAAAAAAAAAAAAAGCAAAAGAAAGAAAAATAGGCCACTGGTATACAATTATTAATCGGCTCCCAATTTGTTATCGGCTCCCAAGCATTAATGGCAAACCCGCACAGCCACGTAAATGATCATTTTAAACAGTTTACACCCAGAGAAAGAGAGAGACCGACCCCTTTAACCTTGGGACAATGAGCAAAAGACATCATTGGCCTGGCAATGGAGCCTCCACCAAAGAGCAGAGATTTCCCTCCCACCAGCCCTGGCTTGGGGACGCAGGTGGGGAACACTGCCCAACAATTGCTGGGAACCTTCCCATTTAAAACCACACATCTAGACATTAGCACAGCATCTGATTGCAAAAAAGTCGAAAAGAGGGAGGTCTCCTTGAGTTTCTCGCAGTATGTCTGATAAAGGGCTGAAGAGAATTGCTTTTTCCACACAAGCAGAAATATTGATAAGAAGGCTTCCCCCGCAGGCCGGGATTTCTAGCTGAGTCTGAAACCTTCACACTGTGATTCTGTTTGCCTTCAGAATTGTGCAATGATTTGCCACTCTTTTCCTTTCATTACATAAGTATATTTGCTCTGTATGTATACCATATGTAAATTATTATATATATATAATTCTTTAACCAAAAAATGGGAGTGGGGGCAGGGAGATAATACCTTCTATTTCCATGGAACTTTGATTTCCAAATTGATTTCTGTTTTGCATTAAAAACATATTTTGGTGCATATTATTTTAACTCCATAGCATCTGTCAGAGAAATGCTTTCCTCTCTCGTTTACAGATGGAGACATGTGGGAACAGAAAAGTTTAAATAACTTGCCCAAGGTCAGTCAGGGACAAGCCAAGCGCTGACTGAACGCCGCGCTTCTCCCGACTCCAAGCCTCGCCGGGCTAGAAGGATTTTCCTGGAGTCCGGAAGCTCCCAGGTGTTCCCAAATGTGAGGCGTTAGTAAAAACAGACTCCTCGCTCAGACCCCCCTGCCCGGGTGACCCGGAGCCCGCAACCCCGCTGAGCACCCCCAGCCCAGCTCCAGCCCGCTCCCTCCGTGCCAGACCTTCCTGTGGGGCTGAACCCTGAAGTTTCCCCGGGGTGCTCCGACGGCTCCCGGGCCCCTCCCTGTCCCCGCCGCCCGGGGAGGCCGCGCCGGCCCGCCGTTGCCTACCGTATGCAGTGAGGGAGGCCATTCTGGCCCGCGTCCGGCCCAGGCT
>NW_003852402.1:20109247-20149184 GCF_000181295.1 Otolemur garnettii
CCCGCGGCGCCCGGCAGCCCCGCCGCTGAGCATGCCCAGTCGGGCCGCCGCGCAGGTGCCCCCGGCCGGGACTCGGCTGCAGAAGCCGGAGGAGCAAGGGCGCAGACCTGCCGCCGCACTTCGGGTCCCCGCGGGGATTGAACCCGCGACTGGGGACGCGCGGCCGGGAGAGAGGCGGGGCGAAGCTGGCGGTGGGAGGTGCCGGGCAGGGCAGACGTGCGCTGCGGATTTGGCCCGGAGCAGCCAGCTCCGAGCGGGACCCTTTCTGGGTCTACGCCAAGGAGGGTGCCCCCCCAAGCAGGGTGGGAATGGCAGGGGTGACCCGGCGGGGATCGGGAGTCCCGGGTGTGCCACAGCCTCCAGGGACTTGTCTCCAGCTCCCTTCCTAGAGAAGTTCCACTGGAGAGCACGCCTGGGAGGCAGGGGGTGGGTCCGGCCGCCTGGGCTCTGGGCGCGATTCCCAGCCAGTCTTGGGAAGGGTTTGCCTTCCAGACCGACACCCAGGAGAGAGCGGCCACCTGGTCCTTCGGACTGGCATTAATGAAGTTGTTGACTGCTAAGTACCGGGATCTGGCCCCAGCAGTTCTGACCCGTCCCGGAGCAGCTTCTTTCACCTTTATTTGTGCTGCCGTCTTCCCACGAGGCTCTTACCAGTGTCCTATTCCACTCTGACTGCCCCGAATATCACCCAGGGCAGGAACTTAATGTTTGTTGAATGACTGAATGACTGAGACCTTCTCGGCCCCCTCTACCTAGAAACCCATCCTATTGTGCTGGATCTCTGGAAACAGCTGGGTGGGAGAAAGGGGGTGGGAGAGGGCGAAAGAGACCCGAGAAGGCGGTGGTACCCATGAGGCCAGGGAGACTGGAGAAAGGAAAGTTCTCGGAACTCCCTCAGGACGGGAGCACCCAAGGCTGCGCAGTCCCCAAGTGCAAGGTCGCTAGAGCACCCTGAGCAAACCCGGGGCTTCTAGGCTTGGGGCTGAGGGTCGGGGTCACTAGGGAGTCTCGGCCTTGTAAGACTTCAGCCAGCTCTGGATGAATTGGGGGCAGATGCTGTCTAGGCTAATTAACTCCGTGGGGGACTGTGCACTGGGGACAGAAATCCCGCCGAGGCAAAACCGCGCGTTCTCAGGGAAGCCTCCCGCGCTCTCCGGCTCTCAGTGCCGCCAGGCCTAACCCAGCCTTCAGATTCTGTCACTTCCAGCCGCCGCGTCCTCCCTCCCTCCCCTCGCTCCGGTGAGGACAGCGAGACGGCGGGTGACCGGTGGGCGAGACTGTAGAAGGTAACGGTACCCACACTTCCTGCATTTAAGCTGCCAGGCTGAGAATTCGCGGGCGGTGGAGCCAGGCGGGGAGGAGGCGAGAGCTGCCCGGGGTAGTGAGGGCGTGGATCTGCGGGTTAATGCGCGCTTGGTCAACCAACTACCAGCCCGGCAACTCCTATTCGAGACACCTTTCGGGTTTCCCACCTGTAAAGTTTTTTTTCCCCACCTGTAAAGTTGACAGTGATCATTGCCGCTGCCGCCCCCACCTTGCAGGAAGGTAGCAGGCATCTGATGGGACCACGGACAACATGACCTGTGAGGCTGCTCCTCGCCTTAACCTCACCCTTGAAGGCCCCACCTGCTTCTTTCCCCAGGTCCTTTCCACTATACGCTCCGCCTGACCCCAGGCTAGACGTGCTGTCCCAAATCTAGACTCTTTTGGAAACCTGCCCTCTGCTCCTGCTGGTCGTACGTAGCCCGCCTAGTCTGGAGGCGGGGCTGTGTGCCAGGCCCAAATCCCCTGGTCGCCCACCCCTCCCGCCTCCGCAGCCCTGACGGAGCTCATCTTAGTCTATTGCACCCCACCGACTCCCCTTCCTGAGCCTGGAGCTGCTGCCCAAGTCCTCGCTGTGCCGGTGCCGGGCTCTAAGGCTATATGCAATTTGTGTTCTAATGTCCAGCTCTTTCTCCCCGCTTTCCCACCGCTTCAGCTCCGGTAGAGTCATGAGTAAGGATGATCATAAAATCATAATGATTTGCAAATTGCACTTTAAATTCTTCTTGGCAGTTTTACTAATGAGCAGGAACTCAAGTGGAGTTTAATTAATTATCGTCTCTTAAGGCTACCTGAACTTCTGCCCCCTCAAGTCCTTGAGAAGTCCCCCTGAACTTCTGCAACACCCCTCAAGTCCTTGAGATATTCAGTCCCCTCAATATTGGGAGGCTAAGGCAAGAGGGCATGAGTTCAAGACCAGCCTGGGCAACATAGCGAGAACTCCCCCCCCCAAAAAAAATTGTTAAATTTTAAAAAATTAGGTGGACACACCTGCTCAGGAGGCTGAGGTGGGAGGATCACTTGAAGCCAGGAGTTCTAGATTAGCCTGGGCGATAAAGAGTAAGAACACTTGCCGTTTGGGGAAGAATTGACAGACTTATGCTTCATTTCTCATTAGTGTGTTAAGAGACTTCCAGCGTTCTCAGCCTCTGTACCGTCAGGTGAGAATGAGATCTTTGAGCAGCCATCCTGATCCCTTCTGCAGCAATAGAGAGTGGTCTCCACCAACCTCACGTTGTCAAGGGGGACAATGGCAAAGGAAGAAAATTAGGATACTGGTAATGAAACAGAAGGTGTTACAGAAACTCCAGGGGGAGCAAGCGGGCCTGTCTTCCCAGGATTCCCACAGGACTTTACTAAGGCAGTGACATTTGAAAGATGAGGTCTAGGATTTGTGTTAAGTTGCCAGTAAAATTTCTTAAAGACAAACTTGTTCGAATTTTCTTATGTTTTATTCATTCTCCATGTTTTAAGGAGTAAAATATGAACTGCCACAACCTTTAGGACAGCTGTGTTCTGAATCTTTCCAAGGAAATGCCTTTTTTCCGGATGATTGAAGGAAATGAGTTCTCCTTCCCTTCTCAGCATGCTCCAAACTTGAAGGACTAATCTAACTTCTATCAACGTCTCTGAACATTATATTGTATGTGATGCTAAAAGATGACGACTTTCTGCAGTTAACATTTTTAATAATTCATTTCAATTTTGTAGTTTAGTAACAATTCTACAGATACTCTTTAATTCTAAAGAGCATCTCCGAAGTAATTTAGTTTCCACTTGCCCACAATGAACTTGACTTACAATTTCATCCATTATTAAAAATGTAACAAATCAAACATTTTAAAATATCGCTGCTGTTGTCCCCCATATACCCATGAGATTTAAAATCTTTATTATAGAATTTATCAGAGCATATGATAATTTATCTATTTACTATCCATTTCCCCACTAGAAATCAGGAACGGTGTCTTGTATTTCAAGGGTATCCTAACACCTAGCATAGTACTAGGCCCATATTGAGTACTCTATAAATATTAGTTGAATGAAGAAATGTATAGGAAGAAAAAAGGTGTGATTATGGGAGCTGGGAAAGGGCCATTGCTTAGGAAGCCTGCATTGGGGTGAGTTTTGTTCTGTAGAGCTCAACTATCCTTCTCACTCAGGGAAGCTTTTACAAGCTGCTCTGGTAATGCCAGAGAACCATGTCAGGATTGTAATGTCTGTTCTGTGAAAGCACAAAAAGGGGTTCTTATCCTTAAAACTCTTAGCTTAAATCCACAATCCCCCTGAACTGGAAGGTTTGGGAAAGGACCCCTGGATAGGCCTCCTGGGGTTCATGAGTCACCAGAAAATTCCATTCAAAACAGTTAAGTATATGTATTTTTCTGGGAAGGGGACCCATGGTGTGATTTTTTTTTTAAATTGAATGGTAACTATGTACATTAATGCACTTCTGGGGTACAGTGTGGGGTTTTCACATGCAATCTGAAATACTTCCATCAAACTGGTCAACACAGCCTTCATGTCATTTTCTCAGTTATTGCTTTAAAACGTTCACATTCTACTCTTAGAAAGATTCACCTGTACCCCTATAAGGTAAACCTCAGAAGTAATCCCTCCAAACCCCCTCCCTCCACCCATTCCCCATGGTGTGATTGTTAATTAAATTGTCAATTTGACTGGGCTGTGGGACACTCAGATATCTGATTAAATATCATTTCTAGGTGCATCTGTGAAGGTGTTTCTAAAAGAGATTAGCATTTGGATTGGTGGCTGAGTAAAGTGCATGACTCTCCCCAATGTTGGGGGGTGGGTGTAAGCCTCATTCAATCTGCCAGGGGCCTGAATGGATCAAAAGGCAAAAGAGGGATGGATTCCCCCCTTCCTTTCTGCCTGACTGTTGAGCTGGGACATGTAGCTTTTCCTGCCCTCAGTGTTCCTGGTTCTTGGGCTTTCAGACTGGAACTGAAGCCTACACCATCTGCCCAGCAGTTCTCAGGCCTCAGAACGACATACACTGGCTTCTAACTACTGCAGGCTTTCCTGGGTCTCCAGCTTGCAGATGGAAAATCATGGGACTTCTCAGCCTCTGTAATCACATGAGCTAATATCTTATAATAAATCAATTAATCTATCCATCTATACACATACACACATACACATCCTATAGCTTCTGTTATATTTATACATACTCTATTATTTCTGTTTCTCTGGAGAACCCTGAATAATATACATAGTTTTCAGCAGATTTTTACTAGTAAGCCTGACCCAACAGAGATAAAAAATAATGACATAGCAAGTATTTCATGTCTGAAACGCACCCTCTAAGGAAAACTAATTACGATGATGGAACATTATAGCTCAATATTATATCCTTTTGTTATAACAGTAATGACCTCCTTGGAGCCAGGCTGTAATTTGCTATACCTGAAGAAAAGTAAAGAAACAAAATGACCTTTGTTTTTCAAAGTTTACTGTGAATTTTAGTTATAGACAGCGGTGAGCCCCTCACACTTAGATTTGGGTTTTAAATGAAAATGTCATAAAATCCTCGATTGAGCTGTTTTCCTAAAAAAATAATATGTCAAAGAAGCAGATAGATCCAGCTTGTACTTTGAGACTTCAAATGTTTTTTGTACCATATTCTTATAAAGGTTTTCAGATGTGCAACGATGAAAATAATTAAAATTTGCTGCGTACCACAAAACTGTTCTAAGTTATATATCTATAGAAGTACAAGCACATATGTATATTTCACAAGCACAGTGATGAAATCGATTCTGTTGTTACCAACATTGGTAGATAGGGAAACTGAGGCACAGAGTGGTTAATGAACTGCTAGTAATGGGTCAAACCAGGATTTTTAATTGAATGCCATTTCCCAATCTCGTTGAGTGTACATAAGCCACCTCCTAATTCTTCTTTCTACTTGAAGTATTATCTTTTGAGATATTTTTCTTTAAAAGTTCATAGGGAAATTGTATTGAACAGTAGTAAAGAAGAGGCTAGATGAGGTTTTCCTAAGAACATCAGGACCAGCCAGTTGAGACAAACCACATGGAATAAACAAGAACAGTGAGTTCTTATCTCAAGGAAGAGAATGGATTATTCTGGCTTCCTGGTCTTCATTTCTCAAGTGTCATGAAAATCTATCTTTAATTTATAACAGAAAACGTTTTTACCTTAATATCGGTTTGGTGACCACTTCATGAATTCTGTCCTTGTATGAAAGCCTTCTATGACAAATCACACTAATTGTCCCCATGACAATTTAACTGAATTTATAATGGAGTTTAAAATAGATACAGTAGAGCTTGCTTTGGGGGAACACTGCCTTGGTATCGAATCTCATACAGTAATACAGAAACAAAATTTATAAGATCCAATCTTATTTACCTTAAATGTGCTTTATTTTATATTTTATAAATGACATTTTAAAAATGAAAGCATTTTAAAAATGAAATGAGATACTGTTATCTCATCTTCAAATTCTGGGTGTTGCAATGTCTGAATAAATGAAAACATCTTATATTCAGAACCACTTGGATGGAATTCAAGTTGATCTGCCTTATTTGGAATTCATATTTATCAAAACATTATTACAATAATGTGTGTGAAAAATAAAACTTTCTGCATGAAAATGTGTATTTCATGTTCTAGAAAGCAATCTAGAAAATAATGCCTTTCCAATTTGCAATAAACAGTGTTAAGGAAGAGTCCAAAACATAATTTCCTCTAGAATTTGCCCATTAAATGGTCCCTTGAACATGGAAAAGGATTGTGGGGGACTTACATTACCCAGAACAGGAAAGGACAAGATGTGGAAAGCTTGACCACATTCACTAGACAATGAGAACAAGTTTTAGGTCTTCTTTATCTTCATTTCACAAATAGTGCTTTGCACAGTACAGAGGATAGAAGCCTCATAAATGATATTGTCAGAGATTCACTGGATGTCACAGCCACGGTAATACTGAGAAAAGAGCACTGCTTCTGGGATCATGCTAAGTTCCAATTGCAATTCCACCACTGAGTATTTGTGTGATCTTGGGTAAACAATTTAACCTGGGCCTCAATTCCTCATTTGTGAAATGGAGGTGAGAGTAATACCTACGGCACAGGTAGGTTGAGAATATTGAACAAATTGGTACATATAAAGCCCTTAGAACAGCTCTAAGCAGCTATCATCCGCTAGTACTAGTGTGTCCGGTTTTCCAGGATTCCCTCGAGGAAGCTGAAGAATGCCAACCAAGTAGTATTTCCTTTCCACTCCTTTCACCAAAAGATGACATTCCAAGCACTTAACAGCTAACATTGCACCAGGCATCATGGATCAAACAAGGTCCTAGATGTGCCCGGCTTAACTCTTTACCCGTTGAGTTGTTAAGAAGTCCAAGAGAATCAAAGTGCAGGCACTAGGGAATTTTAGGGGGTCTTGGAGCAGTGCCAGCTTATTACTAACCATGATGGAGATATTGCAGTACTTTAAATCTGGTACCAGGGTATAACTCTAAACATCTACAACACTAAACATCCTAATCATTCCATAGAACAAACTAGAACTTCTCATCTCAAACATTATTTTAGCTTCTAATTCCCTTCTGAGAGAAATGAAAGCAAACATAATGGCATTATCGGAAGGCAGATGATGAATGAATGTGAGCCCTCTGTTTATGAGGACTCCTTGATAAGAGATACTTTAAATATCTATTTAATGGACAACTATGGAAGAAAGGGCCATGAGCTCCAAGGGATTTGAAAATAACATCAACCAAATCATCCAAAATAAATAGATTAATAACAGGAAAAGTGCTGAATAGATTTTACTAGCTGCCTACTGAGAATAGCTTTCATGTGAGAAGAATATGGTGATTAGGAAGGAAAATATTTGCCTCCACTGCAGAAAGGCAGGCTAAGAAATAAAAAGTAAACAAAACTCAGAGAAGATATAAAAAAAAAAGTGGCAGTAAAGTCCTTACATAAAAAGAACACATTAAATGAAAGAACTCCTCGATTTTCCATTGATTGACTTGAACTGTTCCTCCATTTAGGGAAACAATCTACATAAAGTCCAAAGAGCTAACACAGGATTGCAGCAAATTAGGCCTTTAATGTCAGATTATAACTTTCTCTCATGGGCATGTTTGTAGGTTGAAAAGAACCCCCCTGCCCCCGGTAATATCCATCTGAACCTCCTCTGACACCAGCAATGCATCTCCTCTTAGCTGGCTTCTTGTGGTTCTTCTTTTAGCCTCAGAAGTCTCACAGTTCATTCTACTCAGTGTGAACCCTTTGCTTTCTTGAGGTGAGTGGTCGCAAAGCCTGTGTTTGACCATGTCATTTGCAATCTCTGGGTGAGGAAAGTGATATTTATTTTTGGAATGGAACATTCTCTTCTTATTTTGCTTATGACTGAGAATCAATTAAAAAAATTAATAATGAAAAATCAATGCCATTTTACTATTTTATGTTAATAAAACTTCTTAATATAACTTTATGAAAAGATATTTGTTCTACATTTCTTATATTCCCAGTCATGCTATGCAAAGTAGTGAGAAACTTTACCTGCCATTCCATAAAATTAATTACATAGCAATTCACTTAAAAATGCATCAACTTGGATGTTATACAATAATAATGTTAAACCGTATCAATGAAATATTCTCATTAGTCAAATCACACACAACTACCCCTCCTTAGAGTATATCTGCATGAGTTGGTAAGGTATGACAGCCATTTAAAGTAGTGGACCCAGAACCATTAAAAATCAGTAAGGAAGTAACTTGAACCAGTAGCCATTGCTGGTTACACAGACTATATCAATTGTTCTCTATTCCCTTTTTAAAATAATCAAAAAATGTTTTTGTTTCTTTATGTTTCCATCTCTTCTTTCTAAATTCTATGTATTACAGGAAAAAATGTGTTCTGTTTAGCATTTCTACAGGCCTAAGTGGTGAAAGATAAACACATTCTCTTGGACAATGACTGATTCAGATAACTAAATTAAGCCAGTTCATATCATTCCACTGGACATAGGCTAATCTAGGAATGAGAATAGCAATGTATTATAGGAGTTACAAAGTTTATAGATGGGAAATACATACAACAATAGAGCAGAGGACAAGAAGGGATAAGTAGAACAAGCATTGTTGAAAGACTTTTGTATTATATGTAAAGTGTTATATTATCAATTCATATTAGAATGAGATAAGTTAAGAAAGCATGTTGTAATTCTCAAGGAACCCACTACAATGTACAACCAAGAGGTATAACTAATAAGCCAATAGTGGTCATAAGAGAGAATGTAAAAGAAATATTTATTTCGAAAGAATGAAGGAAAAAGGGAAAACAAAAACAGATAAAATAGATAACAAATAACAACAATGTAGATGCAGAAATATAAATAGTTACATTAAACATAAATGTGTTATAAATGTCAGTTAAAGAAAAGAGATTTTTAAGCTTAAAAAAAAGAAAAAAGATCCAACTACATACTGTTTACAAGAAATACATTTTAAAGATGAAGATACCAATATGTTAAAAGTCAAAGAGTGAGAAAAAAATAACATGCAATCACTACTAAGAAAGCTAGAAGAGGTATACTAATATCACATAAAGTAAAATTTAAAACAAGGAGTATTACCAATAATAAAGATAAAAATTTTCTTAAAAAGGTCTATCCATTACGAGAATATAGCAATCCTAAATGCACCTAATAACAAAGCTTCAAAATATATGAAACAAAAACTGACAAAACTAAAGAAATAAAAAATCTGTAATTATAGTTGATTACTTTAACATTCCTTGTCTTGGTAATTGACAGAATAAGTAGACAAAAAAAAAAAAAAAACCCAGAAAAGGTATTGAAAATACCCCCCCCCCCTTTTTTTTTGCAGTTTTTGGCCAGGGCTGGGTTTGAACCCACCACCTCTGGCATATGGGGCCAGCACCCTACTCCTCTGAGCCACAGGCGCCATCAGAATACACATTCTTATCAGTTGCATATGGCCCATTCACTGAGACCACATGCTATGCCATAAACAAGTCTTGACAAACTTAAAAGCATTGAATCCTACAGGGTATGCATCCTAATCATAATGTAATTAAATTACAAATCAGTAGCAGATAGGTACCCAGAAAATCCCAAAATATTTGGACATGAAACACATTTCTAAACAAGTTACTTGTCAAGAAACAGATACAAATAAATTAGAAAATATTTTGAACTGAATAATTTTTTATACAGTTAAGTAAATTTTATGACCATCTAAATTGCATTTTAAACTTTAGCAATACATCTGAACATTTACATTCAATTGTACTGAATGCAATTCATTTCATCTTAAAAAACACCACAAAACTATAGAGATGAGCACATGATTGAAATGCTCTGACCAATTCTATAACTGTAATAAATTTAATACCATAAACACATTGAACAAACACTGTGAAAGATCTTCAGTTGCTTCTTTATATTTTTATTATGATTTTTAAGAGCTAAAAGAGTAGAGGCAAGTGGAATTATTAGAACATTACTTAAAAATAGATGTTAAAGACAAAGATTCCTAACTCATTCTTATATACGCACACAAAAGTTCATCTGTCACAGACAGCAAATGTTGAATTTATATACTGGAGTTTATGGCAGCATCCTGCACATTTAGAACTAAAATAAACAAACAGAGCTGAGATAGATTGTTCAAATCTGTGCAGGACAGAGCGCAGCTCCTCTGGGACTACAGCCTATGTGCTCACTGGGGCTTCTTAAAAGTAAAAACCAAGTAAACATTGCAGCTGCCCATTCTGATTTACTTAAGGCTCCCAAAGGTAACCTTACTTGACTGTTCTTCATTTACTTTGCTGTACATTCATAGTCATCCACCTTCTCAGAGGCAAGTTTAGAATTTTCATTTGCAGGATATGGGTCCAGGGCTTGCATTCATTTGTTTTGTTTGTTTGTTTTTGTTTTTGTTTTTTGCAGTTTTTGGCCAGGGCTGGGTTTTTGAACCCTCCACCTTCAGCATATGGGGCCAGTGCCCTGCTCCTTTGAGCCACAGGCACTGCCCACATTCATTTCTTTTAAGTGCATTTTATTTTCATTGTTCTTAATCTTTTCTACATAGAATCTCAGAATTTTTTTTTCTACAGACTAGTTTCATATTATACTTCTTCACCATTTCATTTAGCAATGGAAATAGACCAAGAAATCAGGGACGTCCATAACATCTTCCAAGTTGAAGTCATAATTGCAGCCAAGTAAAGGATAATCTCCTTTTTTTCCTGAAATTTCACAGTACATATTTCATTTCCAAATGCTTCTGTTTCTTAAGCTCAAGGCATCTGATCAGTTTGAAGCTATGGGGAGTAGTACCAATCAAATAGCCCCCAGGATTAAGTCTCTCACAGGCATTTCTGAGCGTCACATCAGCCTGTTCAGAGGACTCAAATGAGTAATGCTGGACAAACTGACAACTGCAAATGTGAAAGCACCTTCCTGGGTCATGAAATTTGTCAATCAACAGTTCCTTTGAACAGTCAGCAGTTATAAATTCTCCACTGAAAATTTTTCACGAGGATTTTCCATGTCCTCATACTGCTGCTGACATTGTTTGATAGAAACATTAGCAGTATCTGTGCAAACTTGTTAATTCTACTCTTTTATCCACTTCAGCGAATCTTCACCTTTACCACATCCCAGGTCCGAAACAGTGATATCATAATTTTTTTTTTCTGTCATACCTTTTCTAAAAATTCCCCAGTGAGGATACTTTTCATCTAATTATTAAAGTTTCTTAGATAAAAAATATGACTTTGACTACACTTCTCCAGACCAGCTTCTGGAAGTTGCCGTAGTGGGCAGCTAGGGCTGAGCTTGTCCCCCAAGTTTGTCTGGTTTTCAGGAACATTCTCAAGTTCTATTGCTCTTTTTGTGAGTGCCATCTCCAGCGGAAGGTTCATCTTTTGGAACATCGTCCCTTTCTCTTTTTCTTTTCTTTGAAATAGCTTCATCATCACCAGAACCTTTTTCCTCTGGGACTATTTCATCATCAAGTTTTCTTTTCTTGGGTAGCCATCTGGAACTTTCCTTTACAAGATCATCTTCAAACTCTTCCCCTTTTTATGGTGTGTCCACTTGCTCACAAACAGAAATCTTTTCAGAAAGCCCAGTCCCAGAAGCTGTTATATTTTCATCAATAACAAGTGAAGACTCTGTTTCAGAATTTACCAAGGATTTTACCTGTTCCAGAGACATCTTTTTATATTCCTCCACATTTGCATACTTTTCCATTTTTTGATTACTTGAATTGATGGCAAAACTTCATAAACCAACACAGCAGTCAGCCACAGTTCTGTTTGTGGAAACTGTGGCCTGCCGCCGCATGTGTCTTGTTAGGTAACTTCCAGGGAGTCTGAATAAAAAGTTTAAAAACATTACATCAAAAGTGTAGTATATGGACAAATAAGCATTTAAAGGGAAATCTATAGCTTTAACAGTTTATATTAAAAAATAAAAACAGTTGGGCAGCACCTGTGGCTCAAAGGAGTAGGGCACCGGCCCCACATACCAGAGGTGGTGGGTTCAAACCTGGCCCTAGCCAAAAACTGCAAAATAATAATAATAATAATAATAATAAAATAAATAAAAAAGTTTTCAAATCAATGATGTAAGTCTTCACCTTAAGATACTACTAAAAGAATATATTAAATCCAAAGCAAGTAGAAGGGAGCACATAACAAAGAAACTATAGCAATTAAAGAAATAGAACCTACAAAACAAAGAAAATCAATAAAATTAAAACCTGTTTCTTAGAAAAAATTAACACAATTGAGACCACATAGCCAAACTGATCAAGAAGAAATGGGAGATGACACAATTGCCAATGTTAGTAATGAAAGGAGGAACATTATTACACATCTTACAGATAAAGGATAATAAGGGAATATAATGGTAACTTGATGCCAATAAATCTGACAATTTTAATGAAATTGACAGATTCCTTTAGAGACATTGATTACCAAAAGTGAGCAAAAATTAATTCTATTTCTATATACCAACAATTTTTAAAGTTTGATTTATGATAGCATAAATACCTAAAAAATAAATTTAATGAAAGTTATGCAGAATCTTATTCTTAAAACTAGAAAACATTGCTGAACTAAAGAAGACAAACTAGGCTCGGCACCTGTAGCTCAAGAAGCTAAGGTGCCAGCCACATATACCTAAGGTGGTAGGTTTGAATCCAGCCCAGGCCCACCAAACAACAATGATGGCTGCAACAAAAAAAAAAAAAAATAGCCGGGTCTTGTGGCGGGCACCTGTGGTCCCAGCTACTTGGGAGGCTGAGGCAGGAGACTCGCTTGAGCCCAGGAGTTGGAGGTTGCTATGAGCTGTGATGCCACAGGCACTCTACGCAGGGGAACAGCTTGAGGCTCTGTCTCAAAAAAAAAAAAAAAAAAAAAAAGAAGAAGACAAACTAAAGAAGACAAATGAAGGATATACCATTTGTGGATGAAAAGACTCAGTACTGTGATATTAATTCTCCCCAATAAATTATAGATTCATGTAATTCATATGAAAATCCAACAGACCTTTTAACAGAAATTAACAAGCTTATTCTAAAATTTATGACCTAAATAAGCTATGTATAAAGAGAAATTATTGGTTCGAGTTATTGAAAATTCCAGGGCACCAGCCATGGCTGTCTCCAGGGACTCAGTGCTATCAGCAATCTTTCTCATCTCCTCTCAGCCCTCCTTTATCACCGCCATTCTGGGAGGCTCTCATTTTAGTCACATGAAGCCCTTCAGCCAACGTGGATTTCCATCTTATTCTCTCAGCAACTCTAACAGAGAAAAAGGAAAAGTGGGATTTTCCCCCTTTCTCAGACAAAGCCTAAGACCAAGTCTTCATGGACTAACTAAAGAACCTAACTCTGAAACTACCTCTGTGGCCAATAAGATAGAAGAAGTCCTTGGTCACGCCCTCACCCTCAATGGTAAGAGATGGGAGCAATCCCATACAAATCACATGGACAGAGGAGAGGAGAAGCGAGTTCCTCGAGAAAGGGGACTGGATGCTGAGCAGCCAGACATGAGTTGTCCTGGGCTGTAAGAATGTCCTGATGAAAAAGATGCAGCTATGTTATAACATGTTTGGTAACACACTTCTGTTGCTGCTGCTATTAACCTACTGCTACTACTGGTCATAATGAATTGCTTTGTGCCTGGTACTGAGAACTTTACAAACTTTGTATCATAGAGTATTAGGGCTCTGGATAGAGAAAAGTTAAATTTGGATCTGAAGTATGCTTTATCCTAGACTTTGAGCTTGAAGCTGTGGTGCAATGGAACTTTGGTTGTCTCCTTGGGGATGAAGAAAAAAGCGGATTGGAGTAGATATGAGTGCTGCTTACCCAAAAAGTCCAGCTCTTCTTCTATTCTGAGTACACAGGAGCTTTGCATTTTTAAAAAGGGAAGGATGAGGGCTAAACAATTTAAAGATATAAAGATATCAAGGAAGAGGAGGACTATATAATTAATATATCTTTATGATACTAGACAAATAGTTATTTTATCCATGATAAGCACATAATTGATTTTCAATCAGTACACAAAATATAAATAAGATCAAAACAATTTATCTTGATTGTAATTCCTGACAAAGGTAATTGAATGCCAAACACTTGAGAAAAAAATTCAGACAGATACTCTCTTAACTTTAACAATTTCATCTAGATTTGAAGAGGGATTATTTTTGCAGAATCAGGGCCCAAAAGTTCACATTCCAGGCAGCTTCCTAAGAAACTCCTGAGGCATGACCTATTTTATATTGCACACCTCAGGACTCTAAGATCTATTTATATTCTGGTTAAGCTTCTGATGTAGTTTGAATCTTTTTAAAAACTTTGTAAATTTGGGGAAAATAAATAATCAGTAGATTACAACTGCCTTTCAGATTCCAGTATATTCTCTCCCCTAAAATATAATGCACTGTTTCAGAGAAGTGAGGAAATGTCAGAAGAATCTGTGTTACATTCTGTAATTCTGTAATCACAGATAAATTGTGTTACCATGGTGTTATTATACCAAACATTTCTTCAAGACTAAAAATATGATTTCTAAGTTTTACCACAAATATTTCTTAGTACAGTAGAAGTTTAAGTAGAGAGAGCACTGTGGACACCTCTGGAAAGTTTGCTCTGATGTGTTTTGATCTCCAATGTATTTAGTCCTCTCTTTCTTTGCAGGATGAAAAAGAAAGTGGATCCAAGTTACAAGGCAAGTTCCCTTCCTGGGCTTGCCTCTGAGACCAGATAGTGTTGGTTGCCTTCCTGATAAACTTTTCCCACTTTTCCTTACTAATGGAATCCTGATTTTACCCAAGATAGCAAGATGCTCAGCTAAGCAACTTAATTTCCCAGCATCCTTTGCAGCTAGGTGGGGGCCACGGTGCACAGTCCACGCCTAGGCTCTCCATCTGCTGGTACTGCTTTTCCTCAATGTCTTCCTTTTTCCTCTGGCCTTGAGTGTGGGCATGATAGCTGGAATTTCTGTAGCCATTTTTGGTCAGGGAAAAAACGATCCAAAGAATCCCAGGGATATAATGGTAGACATTGTCAAACTTATAAACCAACATCAGCAACTATCTGTTTCCTGATGTTGTTTTATATGAGAAAAATAAACTCATGTTTGTTTTAGTTGCTGAGGTCTTTATTACTTTCAGCTAATTCCAGTCCTAATAGTTACCCCCTCCTCAGTCCAGTATTTTTGTATAATCAGGTAGATAGCATAGCTTCTCTCCAATCCTCAGTGGAAATCAAGAATGGGGCTTCCTAACACATTAATTAGGAACAGCTGCCCTGGCACCTGTCCCATTAATGAGCTACCCCATAAGAACTGCTGTTAAATGCACAATCAGAACTCTAATAAATAATTTGTATTATTCTAAAAACTGCCATACCATAAAACTTCAAACCCTTAAATCTTCCTGAAACAGTTATTTATTTGAGATGGGTTTGTGCGAATTTCTTCAATTCTTCATGTTGCTATTATGGCCCTAGTCTGAAGATCACAGACAAATTGTCTGTGAAAGGATATTATACAGGGGAAGAAACACGAAGTACAAGATTATTCCAGACAAATAAATGAAAGCTCAGTTGGTTACAGAGATCTAAACTCAAAGTAGAGGTGCGTATGCAATTTCTACAGAAGGACAAACCGTGTAATTTAGGAAAAAGAGAAGTACTACCTCCCTTTCTGGTGATGTAAGAGTTAAGATTCATCCGATGGCAAAACCCACACATTTAATGCTGCTCTGTAACCACTGTGCATACTGTCTCTGCCTTGGAGTGAAGGATGACAGACCTGAGAGCCTGAGCGGGCTTCTAGCCAGGCGGCTTCCAGTATTTTGAAGCATGAAGACCCTTTTAAAATGCAGAGGTTGAAACACATGGGGTGATATAAGTAGCGGTAGATCCAATATGGCTCTGAAATGACTCAGCATTCCATTGATCATCCATATCCTCTGGGGAAGTAGCGGCTCAGATAAATGTGAGCGTGTTCATCAAAAGCACGAAATAAAGAATGTCTTTAGGACATTGCTTGTTGAACAGGGGAATTTCTGGATCCTCTGCAATGTTTTCTCCACCTGTCTAGGATACACATCATGGCAGTGCTGGTCCCCAAAGTAGCAGAAGCCAAGATAGGATTAGAAGTGCGAGAGGTGTATCGAGGAAAATTTGAAATGTGAAAGATGAATGGGGTGTGGGCAGAAAGAGCTGGGAGAGCCTTCAGGTCACCTGGGGAGGAAGAAAGGAGGCAGGATTGGGCAGAAAGAGCCTCAAACTTCCACAGTTCTGAGAAAGTCTTGGCCAGCTGATGGGGAGTCCCTGAGCTGAATTTTCCCACTAGGAAATCCTTCCTTGGGTCAACCTCAGCCCCCTATCATGCTCAGTCTTTGGCTGGGAGCTGCATGGTGTGTGTGCAGCCTTAGGCTCACAATAGCTGGGAGCTATCACTCAATCATGTCGCCCACAACAGGTTGATTTGAAGGAAATGAAGCAGCACATGGCCAAGGCAGCCACAGGTTAAGACTCAAGGATACAGTCCAATGCCCTCATTTTACAGGTTTAGAAAATTAGGTCCAATTATGTTAAGCCACATAATCAGGATGAGAATTTACTTGATCTAACTCTCATGTCTGCAAGTGTTTAAATGCTGTGACTTCAGAGTTAAATTCATTTACAAAATAGAAGACCTTGGCAAGTTACTTAATTTCTCCTAGCCCATCCTCCTAAAATTAAAACGATTAATAGCACTTAACTCAGATGACTACAGAAATGCTTAACACAGTACCTGATACACCCTTTTCAGTCCACAAATGACAGTGATTATTATTTCCAGTCCAATGTTTTTTCTACTAGATATAGTTTAATTAAAAAAGAAGAGAGCACCTTATCATGCCCTTATACTTTCTATCCCATTTATACTGTGCACTCATTGAAAAGTAATTCAATCCCATGGGAATTCGTTTTAAATTACCGATTTTGTAAAATTTTGTAAAAATCTCTAATGTTTAAGGATATAAGCAGTGTTCTAAATATTTATAAATCAAATCTCCTTTGTGCTCAGAAGCTACTGTATTACAAATAAACAATTTAAATAGTTTTAGGAGAACATATTCAACAAGTAAAGATGGTCTCAATTTAAACGATGTTCAACTCATGATGGGCTTATGGGGATATGACCCCATCATTGTAAGTCAAGGAATGCCTGTATTAAGAATTGAATCACTTAGCCCTTTCAATAGAATTTCAGTTAAGTTTTATACAGGATAAAAATAAGCCTCTGGTATTTAAAATCCAATTCAATGCCTTAAAATATTTACATAAGTGGAACAGAACAAATCAATGCTGCACCACCAAGGTCAAGGAGGAATGTGCATATTCTTAGAGAGTCAAGAGCTGAGCTCGTCTCTGGGCTTCCACCGAGGCTCCTGAAAGGCCCAGGCTGCCTCTGGGGTGCTCTCTTAATCATGAGAAATAAGAGTTTTATTAAAGAATGTGAGTTCTTGGTGCCAGGGAGGGCACAACTTTCTTCTTCTTGGCTTGAAAATGTTCTTTTCACTCTTTGAAAAAATATATACTGGAACAATAATGTAAAGGTAACCGAAACTGCTACTGAATTGTATACTTTAAAATGGTTGAGATGGTAAAAAGAATGGAGAGGTGGGGGAGGAGGTAAGGGAACTTTCTGTGCTTTCCGCTTGATTTCTGTAAACCCCAAACCTTAAAATGCTCTAAAAAATAAAGTTCATTAATTTAAAATATGGGGGAAAAAACTGTACTACATAAAACAAGCCACAAATACAAAGAGGTCACATGAAATGCCAGAAGGGCACATCCATAGAGACAGGAAGTAGGTAGCAGGGGCCAGGGTCTGGGGGGAGGAGAGAAAGGGGAGTAATTGTTCTAATATGAGGAATCTTCGGGGTGATGGAAATGTTCTGGAATTACACAGTGGTTACTTCCCACAGTTCTATGACTATACTAAAATCACTAAATTGTACACTTTTAAATGGCAAATGTTGGTATCTTTGCCTGCTCGCCCTGGCAATGGAGGCCACTCACTGTCTATGGCAAAACTTATCCTGCTTTGGAAACTTTCTTACTCCCTAAGCTTATCTTTCTCTTCCTCAATAAAGTGTTTGACACTTGCCTTTAAAAAAAATAAATTAATTAAATGGCAGATTTTCTATTACAAGAATTCTATCTTGGAAATACAGAATTTGTAATACAGAATCAAGCATATACTAGGTATGATGAAGATCACATCTTTTTACATTCCATCAGGAGACAGAATATAGCACAGTGGAATAAAGAGGGAAAGGAAGGAGCAAAGGCCTGCACCGAGATGTCAGCTGCTGAACCACCTCTGACCTTCCCTACCCTTTTACAATCCCTGTGCTTAAGCGTTGGAAGGGGATGTGGTCTGCCGAGGCAAATAGGTTTTTTCTTTATGCTCTTATGTCTGTCTGTTCTTGATTTATCTGCTAGCTACATTTTTCCATTATTTCTTGATGTCTCTCAGCCTGACTTTGTGAAGCTTGACCCTCAACAGAAGCATCATAGTACTCAGCAAGGATTTTTGCCTCTGGTTTTCAATCCTATTCTATAGAAACACCTTGAATACTTCATTACCTATAGTCAGTGCTTACTTTCAGGGAGACACCTGTGACATCTGCTTCAGTCAAGGAAACGCCCCAGAAGGCAGCTATTTTGCATCCATCATGAGAAACCCTGAGTCATTTCTTCCCCTCCATTTCCAACCCTGTGTGCATTTTTAACACAATTTCTGAAGCTAGTTCTAAGCTTAATGGAAACACTATATTCTTGCTTCCTGCCTGTGAGTGACTGTGGTTTGCAGCCTGAGGTATGTGCACCCTCTCACCTTACTACTTTGAGAAGGTGATTTTTCAGATCAATTGCGAAGCTGGTGAAGTTTGGCCTTTTTCCCCAGTTTGGCCAACATCATTTATGGACAAGGCACATAGTCTTTCCCTCTTTCTTTGGAAAAGCGTGCTGACAGCGAGGCGACTTGATTTCTTGCAAAGCAGTTTTATCTCTTTGAGGAGAATGATCTCTCAATTTCCTAAAAATCTTCCTCGAGGTCACACTGTGGCAGAGTTAACTAGCCTGCATTTGCTAAGCAATAATTCCAGTCATTCGCTCCTCTTGCGTTTACTGGTTTGGCTTACTAAACGGAAGGCTCTTAACATGGAACTGCTTAAAGAAAACTGCGCTTAGCAACTGTTAAGCAAATTGGGAGAAGAGGAAAAAGAGAGAAAAAATAAGGAAATTTGGGGAAAAGAAAAAGGAGAGAAAAAAATTAAAACACAAAAGAAAAACTAGCCAAGTGCACAGACCCATCAATTGTAATATTTGCAGTGTTATTCCCACTTTGCTACCCCCCCCCCCCGCCTTCATCACAAAACTCCCTTTAGTCAAACTGTAGGCAGAAAACAATTCAAGGCTTATGTGACAACTTTAGACATCCTAGAATGTTTACTAAATGCTTATAAGATGGTAAAAGCTGCCCTCAGCCGGTATCAGTAATCTTCTACATGAAATATTCCATTCAAGGTCTCTAACAGCAACAGACAAGAGACTTCATGCGTATAATTGCAAGTACTCCCATAATTTCCAGATTAATAGAACTCTCTTTCAAATGGCTCCATTTCAATGGCTCTGTCCTTATCCTTCCTAAGGCTTTCAAAATCTTTTAGGATCAAATAAGATGACTTGTGAGGATCTTTTGTAGGCTCCAAAGTTACAAATAAAATCTAGTGATTTTTGTAATATGCATTTAAAATTTTACCTTTATAGTGAAAAATACGAGCAGGCAGTTCACCCAAAAAGATACACAAATGGCCTTTAAATATGTGAATAATGATCAATTTCACTCATAATAAGAGAAATGCAAATTAAAACTATAGTGAGATACTATATCTTGACTATTCAATTGGTAAAAAAAAGTCAAAAGTTTGATGATATACTGCACACCAAGGCTATATATGTTCCTGGTTGGAGAGCAAAAGAAGTCAGCCCATATAGAAAAATTTGTCATTATCAAGCACAATTACAGGTGCATTTAGCCTTTGATCCAGTAATCCCACTGCTAGACATTTACCCTGAAAACATACCTTCACACATATAAAAAAATCCAAGTTATTTATTACATTATGTGTAACAACAAATTATTAGGAACAAGTGAGATGCCCATCCATAGAGCATGAACAAATTATGATTCACCCATGCAATGGAGTACTATGCAGCCATCAAAAAGAATGAGGAGGATCTATATGAATTTATATGGAGTAGTTTGCAGAATCTACCATCAAGCAAGAAAAAGCAAAGTGCAAAAGAACATTCAGAGGCCAGGCGTGGTGGTTCACACTTGTAATCTTAGCACTCTGGGAAGCTGAGGTGGGTAGATTGCCTGAGCTCACAGATTGAGACCACCCGGTCTCTATAAAATCACTTGAGCCCAAGAGTTTGAGGTTGCTGTGAGCTATGACACTACAGCACTCTTCCTAGTGTGACAAAGTGAGACTGTCTCAAAAAAAAAAAGAAAGAAAGAAAGAAAGAGCATTCAGAGTGTGTTTTGTATAAGAAAGAAAGGAAAATAAATGCATTTATGAATATATTTTCTTATTTTTGCAAAAAGAAGATCAGGGAAATACATACAACTCTAATGAATTTAGTTTGCCTATGGGGGTGGGTGGATGGGGTGCAAGCAATAGGGTAAAAGGTTTTCTGTTTAGAACTACATTCTACCCTTGAAAAACATGAGGGTTAAGGACATTGACCTGTATGGAGTTGAAAGAATGTGTGTTCTTTATCACTATCTTCTACCACCCATACTTCAGATAGGGAAACTGAGGTTCAGAGAGTCAAAGAGCTAGTCAGGAGAAGAATCAAGACTCATATTACATTTAGTGCTGCTTTTTCTATGCCACATTTCCCTCCCTGAGCTTCCCAGAAAGGCCTTTCTAATACAGTTGACCCTTGCTGTGGATTTTCAACTGTACAGAGGTTAGGGGCCCTGACCCCCTGTTCACAGTTGAAAATCCAATTATAACTTTGGCTCCCCAAAACTTAACTACTACTAGCCTACTGTTGACTGGAAGCCTTACTGATAACATAAACAGTCAATTAACATAGCTTATGTTCTATGTATTATATGCTATATTTATAATAAAGTAAGCAAGAGGAAAAAAAGTGTTATAAGAAAATCATAAATCATGGTGATTCATGCCTGTAATCCTAGCACTCTGGGAGGCCGAGGTGGGTGGATAGCTTGAGCTCAGGAGTTTGAGACCAGCTTGAGAAAAAGTAAAGCCTGGTCTCTACTAAAAGGAGAAAAACTAGCCAGGTGTTGTAGCGGGCACCTATAGTCCCACTACTAGGGGAGCTGAGCCAAGAGGATTATTTGAGCCCCAGAGTTTGAGGTTTCTGCGAGCTATGATAACATGGCATTCTACCTTGGGCAACTCAGTGAGACAAGAAAGAAAAGAAAGAGAGAAAGAGAGAATGAGAAAGAGAAAGAGAGAAAGAAAAGAAACAAAAGAAAGAAAGAGCTAGATGGGGAAGGGAAGGGAAGAGAAGGGAAAGGAATTATAAGGGAAAGAAAATAGATTTACTATTAATTAAGTGGAAGTGGATCATCATAAAAGTCATGCTCATTGTCTTCACACTGAGGTAGACTGAGGAAAAGGAGGAAGAGGAAGAGTTGGTTTTGCTGTCTCAGGGATTCCAGAGATGGGAGGAAATCTATGTATAAGTGGATCTGTGCAGTTCAAGCCCCTGATGAACAAAGGTCACTGTATATTGATGTTGAGAACCAAGGTTTTCACTATCAGATAAGGAAAACATTATACAGTCAGTTTTAAATGCACACGAACTTTATGGACACCCTAAAGGGGTGGGATATGTATGGAATGAGGGAATGGCAGTTTTAGATTATGTTATTTGAATTGATGAATCATTATGAATTAATCATGTGGGGTTATTTTTTTTATAGCTCTGTCTATAAAATTTCCCAGAAACAATGATACTACAGCAGCACAACTTGCACTCACTTTTTAATTTCCATTTTCTACTTAAAGAAATCAGGGATTCTTAGAGATATGGCTGGCTCCAGATCTGAGACAAAGAAAGTAAAAGGTAATATTTAGCTAACTTGTGTCAGACAGCAAGGACATGGTCAAAGGTGAACAGGGCTATGTCAGAGGGACAAGAAACATTAAATTAAAAAAATTATGAGTCCGTAGTGATGCTCAGAAAAGAAGGGGTAGAGCAGGGGTCCTCAAACTTTTAAAGAGAGGGCTAGTTCACTGTCCCTCAGACCACTGGAGGGCCGGACTGCCGGCCCCAGGACGAGTCCGCTGCTAAACAGGACAGGCAGCTGAGGAAAAAACACCCAGCAGGCTGGATAAATGTCCTAGGCGGGCCTCATGTGGCCCGCAGGCCGTAGTTTGAGGATGCCTGGGGTGGAGGAACTCTTTTCTGTGAAGAATGTCAGCAAATAAAGAAAGACTGAATAAAAGAAACCATTACTTTAAATTAATATATTAATGTATGAATTAATATTTAATGTATTAATCAATTAAGGCAAGTATAATCCATAGATACTAAAACCATCTGAAGAAAGATTTTTGGGAAATAAGACATTTGTAAATTGTCAAAGTATCACCCCACAGAATACTTATTACAAGGGGAGATTAACCTTAACAGGGAAGGTATTTATGGTCCTCATGTTGGCCAAGTAATAATACTTTATCCCCAACAGTGCAGCCTCTGGTATAAGGCATCACCTGTGCTATATTCCAGCCAAAAATGTCTCCGCAGAATCTAACCATGAAGAATAATAAGATGGATGCAGAACACAGGACATTGTACCAGTCAGCTGGCTCAGCCTCTTCTAAAATGCCAAAACATCTTGAGGGGCAAAAAAGTAGAATTTTTGTTCTGATTTAAAAGAGATTAAAAAGACATAATCACCTTATGCGATGCATAATCCTTAATTGGATCTTGGTACCCCCCCCCCCAAAAGAAAAGAAATAAAATGAAAATAGGCATAATGGAGATTCTTAGGCAAAAATGGAGAAATTTGAAAATAGACTATATTTGGACTGTATTAGAGAATTGTTAATTCTTTTCATGTGATAATAACATTGTAAATGTAGGAGGGTGTCAGGAAGAATTGAGGGAAGTGTCATGTGATCTACCTTTTTTCATATAGTTTAGAAAATATCTATTTGTATAGAAAAAGAGCACGAATGTGGTAGAATGCTGACAATGGTGAATTTAGATAAAGGTTATGTGGCTGTGCAACTTCTCTGTAGTTTGAAATACTTTGGAATAAAATGTTCCTAAGGGAAAAAGAAACCCCACCTACAAGTGTCTGGCGCTGCTTCTGCCTGCAGAGCGGGATGGCCTCAGCTCCACTGATGGCTTCCCTGTGAATGTTCTCAGCAGGGCCTTTGAAACTCCTTTTGGCCAGAAGCGCTTCTTGCTAGATGAGGCCTCTCTGAAAACGGATCATTCCTTACAGAGAGACAGGGAAGTGATGATACTTCCTAGGCAGCTCCACAAATGTGCCTTGAAGCCCTGAGCTCTTGACTCACTTCATGCCCAGCATGGTAGGGTTGGAGCAGGTTTTCTGCTTGCTCTGAAAGGCGTCACCCAGTTGGCACCAAAGCCATGAACCTGAGTGTTAGGAAGTGTGCTCGCAGACACAGTTGCCTGCAGCTTCTCGGAGGCTCAGTGGAGTATATTCACAGGGGAGGAGCTAGTTCCTGAAAGCTCTGGAGAGCAGCCTGTTAAAATTTCAGGAGGTTTACAAGGCATTTGTCAACTATTGTTAACTTGACATTGGCCTGGTGGGACTATTTACACCCAGGAAATCAGCAAACACTAAAAATCAGGGTTCTTCTTCCAACCTCAGCCGGTTAAATATTTACCAGCGAGCTATTAGGAATAAAAGCCACCGGGTGCACGGCAGCATGGTGGCTAAGCACACAGGTTTTACAGAAAGGCTGATTTTGACTAGAGTGCTAGCTTTACACTTAATATATTACTTCAGTTTCCCAAAGTAAAGGTGGATTAAAAAACTATAATAGTACTATTACTGTTTCCATTTGGAGAATTTCCACGATGCTTGTAGCTTTTCTGTGATCCCCAAGGGAGGAGGAGTGATTTACAGGAGAAGCAGCTCAGCAGGGGTGTCCGCTGCCATCCCAGCATGGGGCGTCAACCCCCACAGTCCTAACTGGTTGGTTTAGCAGCTGTCCTGCAGACAGCACAGCAAGGAGGAAGACACAAGGAAGGGCACGCTTCTTTTCTCTAAGGACACTCCCTAAATGTTACATGTGACACATGTGTTTACACTTGGACTGCAACAGGAGCTGGTAATATATTTATGCCAGCCAGCCACATGTCCAGCTAATAACCAGGATTTCTTTTAATGTGGAAGTAATGAAGAAATGAGAAGAGGGGAAATTAACAGTCTACAGCACACAAATCTTAGACACAGAGCTTTGCTGATAGTAAACAGTCAGGGCAGATCACCTGAGTTATTTTCTTATCAGAAGCATCTGGGGAGGAAGGGAGGTGCCAATTATAATAAAATCGCCTTCCAATTCCTTACGCTGCAAAAAGCTCGCCTTGAATTTTTAAGCCAAGTAGAATCTGGACCTTGGCCTTATTTTCCATAAAATGAAGCCTTTCCCTCACGTTCTTTTCCTTGTGTTTAGCTAAGGTTTTATTTAAGAGCCTTTCTTGACTCAGCCCCCACCATCCTTGCCTCTAGGGAGGGTGTGCCACGTGCTGTGGGAATTTGAGCAAGTTATAAACCTCTCTCTCTGCTTCTGGTTCCCAGATGTAAATGAAGGTGACAATAATATCTATCTCATAAAGTTGTTTGTGAGGGTCAAATAAAAAAGTTAATACATGCAAAGCCCTTGACACAGATCACATGGATTTTGTTACAGGATGCTTAATCCTGGCCCATACCACATGGTACTATAATTTTATAATTTTATAAAGGCAGAGTTTTTCTTATCTCACCAACAGAATACTTCCAAAATAATAGGTATGGTCATCTTACTATTTTCTCCTGGGAAGTTATGAAAGTTAATCCTGTACATACCATCATCAGTATGACATGTAAAAGCATTTGGTATGACTAGGAAGGCCCCTGGGGTTACTTATGTCCATTTTAGCTTCTGCAGCATTCTACTATGTCATGATGTAGAGAAAGAAAAAATTTATTTCTTTGCTCATTCAACAAAAACTACACTAGTACTAAAGGTATATTGGTGTAACAGACAGGCTCCTTCCCTTCTTTTTTTCTTTTTAAGATAGAGTCTCACTCGGCTGCACAGGCTAGAGCGTCATGGCCTCACCCTAGCTCACAGCAACCTCAAACTCCTGGGTTTAACTGATCCTCCTGCCTCAGCCTCCTGAGTAGCAGGAACTACACGCATCTACCACAATGCCTGGCTAATTTTTCCATTTTTAGTAGAGACAGGGTCTCACTCTTGATAAGGCTGGTCTTGAACAGATTCTTGAGGCAGAGTTTCTGCCTAGCGATGAGGCAGTGATGGGTTGGAAGTATAGGGACCAGGTAGCCAGAGAAGGTATCTTGGGGGTGAAAGAAAGGCCTAAAGGGGCGACGCCTGTGGCTCAAGGAGTAGGGTGCCGGCCCCATATACCTGAGGTGGCGGATTCAAACCTGGGCCCGACCTAAAACAGCAACAACAAAAAAAGAAAGGCCGGAAGAAAATAAGGACAGTTGTGTCGATATCTAAGGGAAGACCATTCCAGAAATGGGAATAGCAAGTGCCAGTGAAGTTCTTATTTACCTGATATGACAGAAGAACATGAGAAAACCAATGTGCCTGGAACAGAATAAACAGAAAGGAGAAGAGAGGAGATGATGTTGAAAGGTAGCCAAGCAGACCGCATGGGCCCTCTGGGAAGAGCCATCATTCTTTTCCTTTGCAGAATGCCTACGTACGCCCCAGGTACCCTACTGTTTTCCCTGCTCTTGTGTTTTCTGTGCTAAGTAGACATTTTTCTTTCTCATTGTCATTAACATTTGTTATTTTGACTGCCCTGAATCCCACCTCTTCTAAAAGCAACAAGATGATTTGTTTTTGGAAACAGCACCCGTCATTGCTTGTGTTAATCCAGGGCTTCCTCTGTCCCCTGTCACAGCTCAGCCAATCAGACGCTCTGCATCCCTGGCATGAGACTCACCAAGATGGAAATGATGGAAGCTGAATGAACCCCACTAGGGTCCCCTGAAAAGATTGCCCCTTTGCTGGTAGCCCCTGGCTCCCCAAAGATGCTCTGGTTTCTATCCTTATTGGGACTTGACTGTCCTGTTTTTCTCTCAGTTTTATAAACTAACAAAGCACCCCCCTGCCACCATGTAAATTCATTTTTAATGTGACAAAAGATCCCTAACATCACATGTCCCCTCGCTGGCCTGTCATGACTCATATCACATGGTGTCCCCATTATTGCTACATTGCTGACTTGTGGGGACATGTCCTTTTACAGCTATGATAAATTTGTCATTATGGACTGAACTTTTCAGTCTTAAGAATTTGCTATCGTTATCAAATCAGATTATCAGGATAGGTTTTTTTTTTAATTTTTCCCCCTCTGTTAGTTATTTTAAAGTACACCCTTGCTTACTGTTGATTGTAGTCACTTTGTTGTGCCGTCAAATACTGTTCATTCTAATTATGTTTTTGCACCTATCCTATTAAATTTTTAAGCACAGCAACCACTTTTTACTATAATTTGATGCTTTAGGAAAAAAGTTACCACCACTATGAGGGGAAAAATAAAGAAAAAATGAATTAATAAAGAGAAGGAAGGGAGCAGAACGTTGTGATGAAGTTCAGCTCTGGACTCTGGCAACTTGAGTCTGCACCCAGCTCTGTAGCTGGATGCAGTCTTAGGCAAAGATTTATCTTAGTGTGGTTCCCCCGGCAGACCCTGAGATGACGATCCTGGTGCAAGTATTTATTTAGAAGGCGATCCCAGGAAACAGTAGGGGAGGAAGGCAGGGAAGTGAAGACCACCGTTACCGAGACAGTTACTAGGGGCGTCCAGCTGCCTGTGTGCCAATGCCCCTCGGGACTCTCCCACCCAGCAGGAAGGGCGCTCAGGTCTCTGTACACCGACTCCCTTCGGCCACTGGGAGAGGCTGCCCAGGCAGGAGGTGCGCGTTAGTCCCAGCCCTTCTGCTTCCCTGGGGCAGAGACACACGTCCCGGCAACAGGAAGTCAGAGCCAGCTAGTGTCCACTGACATGGCGGGGCCCGGGAGGACACGGGAAGGGTATGACAGACACCAGCCATTTCCCAGTCTTTCTGGCACCAGAGACCAGTTTAGTGGAAGGCAATTTTCCCCCTGAGCCTGTGCTGGGGCGGGAGGCGGAGCCCAGGAGTGGAGCTGGGAAGCTGGTTCCGAACATGCCACGGGCAGGACTGGCAGGACTGGGGACCGCGGCGCTGCTCTGCTTAGCTCCCAAAGCCTGTTTCCCATATTTTGCAAAATGGTACTAATAGCGCCCCCGCCTAGCTGTGAAGACTGAAGGAGACGAGTGTGCCCCGCACGGCTGGGAGTTTAGTCAATGGGGGCGAGCGAGATGCAGAGAAGCCCTGGAGAGCCCAGGAGGCGGGAGCAGGGCAGAGTGGGAGGTGACAAGTAGGAAGAAAAAAGTTTATGAATTAAAAGGACAAAACGGGCCTTGTGAAAGGAGAAATGTCCTTCCAGCACATTCCAGCAGCAGACAGGCTTCCCACGAGGAACTTTTGAGCAATTTGCTTCTCAGAAGAGGGTTTGAGCAGAAAAACTTCCTAGCCCCTGAAGTTTGGTAAATCCAGTGAGGGGCTGGAGGGAGCAGAGAGAATAGTGAGATTCTGCCCTTTCAGGGAGGACAGGGATCGCTCTTCCCAGACAGCATCTTCACAGGTGTCTGTCTTTTTTAATGAAGGGAAATTGGTTCATAAAGCATTAGCTCTATTTTAAATAAAACAAAGGGAATGTAAGGTCTTTATTAATTTTAAATTAATTTCCTTTTATGGGACCTGGGTTCTGATTCCCCCCACGCTCCCTACTCAACAAGCTTGGCAGCTCATGTCCCCTTTGAGGGGATTATACCTGCTCCCTTTCTGTACTCGGGGACCTCATCTCCTCATCGTTTCTGGCATAAATCCTTCACTCCCATTTACTCCTTCCACTGATCTTTACTGCACATGTCTATGGTGCCACATTCTGTCATGATGGCACCCAGGGTCATCATAGAGAAAGGCCCCGCTCTGATGGAGCTTACACTACAGCATGTGCAAGTGTGGGTGGGAGAGAAGGTTGGACGGGGAGGCAAAGAGAAAGGATAATTCACCGCTTGGGACTCAGGGAGTATCAAGCACCAGCGGGAAACAGAAGGCCCTCAGCAGTGTGAAGGTGGGTTTCCCCTTTGGGAGTGAAGAGTCCCTGAGCCCAGAGGCCATCCACCATGCAAATACCGTGAGAAGAGTGTCACAGGCAGAGAGAAGTGGCAAATCCAAAGGCCCTGGGGCAGGAATGTGTCTGGCGTATTGAAACCTAGAAGGAAAGCCTGTACAGCTCCAGAAGAGGGAGAAACCAGAGGCAGGAGGCAGCAGAAGATGACCTTGGAGAGGCAGGTGGTGGGGATGGAAGGGCAGAGAGTAAGGAGGGACCTGGAAGGACAGTGACTTTTCCTGTGCATGAAACAGGAAGTCAGTGGCCAGATAATGAGTGGAAGAGGGACATGATCTGACTTATGTCTTTGCAAGATCCTCCTGGCTGCTGTCTTGAGAAAAGGCTATTAAGGAAGTGAGGGTAGAAAGAGGAGACCCAGGCAGGGATGCTCTGGCAGCAACCCCGCTGAGTGATGATGGCATGGCTTAGATGAGGGTGGAAGTTGTGGAGACGGTAGGAACTGGTTGTATTCTGGGTCTGTTTTGAACAGAAAGGCAACAGAATTTGCTGATAAATTGTGGGGTGTGAGAGAAGACAGAGAAATCAAGATGACCTGGTTTGTTCAGTAAAATGACATGTGCCACATGCCAGATACCGTCCTTGACACAGTGAAGGAAATAAAAAATCTCTGCCCCTGTGAAGTTTCTTTCTAGTGGGGAAAACAGAACATTAAAAAATACAAATGTTGGCTCGGCGCCTGTGGCTCAAGCGGCTAAGGCGCCAGCCACATACACCTAAGGTGGCGGGTTCGAATCCCCAGCCCGGGCCGCCAAACAACAATGATGGCTGCAATCAAAAAATGGCCAGGCGCTGTGGCGGGCACCTGTAGTCCCAGCTACTTGGGAGGCTGAGGCAGGAGACTCGCTTGAGCCCAGGAGTTGGAGGTTGCTGTGAGCATGATGCCATGGCACTCTACCCAGGGGGATAGCTTGAGGCTTCGTCTCAAAAAAAAAAAAAAAATACAAATGTTAAGTACATTGGATGGTAGTGTTAAGAACGAAACCAAAGGAAGTACAGGAAACACTGGAAGAAGGGTTATAATCATAAAAGGTTTCCAGGAAGGCCTCACTGAGGAGGTAAGATTGTAGCAAAGACCTAAAAGAGGCAGAGGAGTGCACCATGGGGAACAGCATTTCCAGCAGGAGGAACAGTATATGCAAAGGCCTGAGGTTTTAAACACATTGACTTTGAAATACCAATTAGACATCAAAGTGGAATAGTCAGGTGGGCAACTAGATAACTGAAATGACCTTCAGAGTGGTCCTCTTGGCTTTGGGCCCATCCTTCTCCAGGGAGGGTGATCACCTGTCCTGGTTTCTTGGGAATGATGAGTTTCCCAGAATGCAGAATTTCCAGGGCTAAAACCAGGACAGTCCTGGATAAACCAGATGGTTGATCTCTCTGATTCCAGCTTATCCTCCATCACGCTGCCAGGGGGGAGTACTTCTAAAATATAATCCTAAAAAGTAGATCCTAAAACTTTTTCAGTGGTCCCTTCTAACATGCAGGACAGACATCAGTGTTCTGTAGAGCTCAGCACAAACATCTCTTCCTGCCCTGACCCCAGCATCTCTCCTGCCCCTCCCTCACTGGCACTGAGCCCCTGCCCCCCAGCCCCCACAGCAACACGCCTGTCCCCTGACATCACTACTTCCTGAATACACCAGTTTTTAAACCACCCTGGCCTGCACATACCCTGTTCTCTTTTCTCCTAAAACCCCTGCCACATTCTCCTTCTTTCTAGAGAAATCTTTCTCTTACTTCAGTCTCACCTCAAGGAAGTCTTCCTGGCTGATGCAGAAGTGCTATTTCCATGGCCAGGGTGCTGTCACTGTCCTGCTGAGGGCTGAATCTAGGCTTACTGGGTCCTGAAGTCTACAATTTGAGGACCTGCTTTAAGAAAAATCATACAAAATTACAAACACAAAGTTAGGTTAAAAAGTGGGTATTTGGCTGGGCACAGTGGCTCATGCCTATAATCCTAGCACTCTGAGAGCCTGAGGTGGGTGGATTGCTTGAGCTCAGGAGATGGAGACCAGCCTAAGCAAAGTGTGATCCATCTCTACTAAAAATAGAAAAACTAGCCAGGTGCTATGATGGGTGACTGTAGTCCCAGCTACTTGGGAGGCTAAGGCAAGAGGTTCTCTTGAGTCCAGGAGTTTGAGGTTGCTGTGAGCTATGTTGCCATGGTACTCTACCAAAGGTGACAGAGTGAGACTCTGTCTCAAAAAGAAAAAAAAGTGGGTAGTTAATGGAGAAGCAAGAATCCAATGTACTCAATACTAATATGAAGGCAGTAGATGAGCTAATACAAGGGCAGGGTAGGGGAATGAAGGAGTGGGGAGAGGGGAAGCAGGGGAACTGGGTAGGAGGGTCACCATGTATGGCACCCTCTTAGGGACGGGACACAATTATAAGAAGGAATTTATCTAATAAACGCAATCAATGTAACCTAATTCTTTACCCTCAATGAATCCCAAACAATAAAGACAAAAAATTAAAAAGTGGGTATATATTTAGAAGGAAACCATACAAATGAGGAGTCCTAAAGCTAAAGATTCCCAGAAAATCACTCCCACCTTTTCCGCTCTGTGGGTTAATTGTAGGTTCTCAGAGATGAGAAGATATTAGGTGACCTACTTGTGTGAAATGGCCGGGTCAGGTGCCTGGCCAGAATAAGTGCTTAATAAATACTTGTCTCCCCTCTTTTTCTACCACTGGGTTCCACCTTCCTTCTATCACTCACATTCCCCCAAAGCTTGGAGATAAACCAGAAAATAATGCTGTTGCCTGTGAATACATGAACTGATTTAGCTCAGGGATCTTCCGTTTCAGAATCAGGATCAATGTTTTAGCTGAAATGTTTTCCCTGCCACTCACGAGTTAGATCACTTAATTGATCTTCTGACCCCCATATTTTGTCAGCAGGTCAGAAGGTACATCTCGGATGTGTCACTGTGTGCTTGAACGGGACCCAGGGTCTGTAAATAAGGATGGGAGAGTGCTGTTCCTGCTATTTACACAAATCAATGTTACTGTTGTAAAGGAACCAACTTCCTTCCTTGTAAACCTAAGTATATCAGAAATTAATAATTCATCCTCCCTGAAATATTTATTACAGGCAGGTGGCATTCTGCTCTCTGAGAAAAACAAGTTGTCTAAGAATTGCATGCCTTTGGGTAACAACACCATTAGTCACGGTGACGCTGTCGCTTGACAAATGGTTCTGATTAGTCATTTGTCTAATGCCCACAACAACCTTGGGAGTTAGGTAGTGTGTCTCCAATTTAAGGATGAAGAAACACAAGAGATATCAAATAACTTACCCAAGGTTATAGAGCCAGTCAGTTCTAGAGACAGTATTCTAACTGCTCTTCCAGGCATGCCATGGATCGCCCTGTTGGGGAAAAGTTAGTCCAAAGTTCTTACAAACGACAACCACCAAATTATTAAATACACGAACACTCATGAAAGCTGATGAGCAAACAACAACAACAATAAAAAGGACTGTGCATACTTTTTGCAATATCCAACATCACAGATAAGCAAAGCAGTTCTCAAATAATCAGCATGTGGCTACGGGTTGGACACCCCTAGCTGAACTATTCTGCTTCTGAATCTTACCTGGATAGAACTGAATTCCCTGCACCAGTTTCACGGCAGACTCTCCAAACCAGGCTCTTGTCTCACAGACTGAGTGATGGGTTTGGACCACTATAGATGTTTAGATGACATCAATGTGTGTTTCTTTTGGAAATCTCTGTTGCTGAGATTTACCTCGTTCACCTTGGTGTTTGCACTCTATGGAGGGCAATAAAGTGAGACTCTGTCTCTTAAAAAAAATAATAATATAAAATAAATAGCTGTTGCTGTAAGTCCCTGCTTTTTCTTGGATTGAAATCACCTGTTGATGATGATGGACAATGGTTAATGCTGTCATTTATCTTGGACTTACTACATATGCTGGGAATGTGCTAAGAGCTTTACAGAATTTCATTTCACTTTTACAACAGCCCTGTGAGGTGGATATTTATGTCCTCATTTTTAAACTAAGATACCTGAGGCCTAAAAAGGTATGGGAAATAACTAGTTCTAGATTACCCAGCAATAAATAACCAGCAGAACCGTAATTCAAACCAGGGTCTAGCCAATCATAGTGGCAATCATATTACAGTGGCATGTCCTTAGCCGCTATAATATTTCCACTGGAAAAGGGATTGGTATTATTTGTTAAGTAGAATAAACTCTAGCCAGATTTAGAAGACAGACTTATATCCAGGTAAAGGGTATCTATTTATTCATTCACACAAACCGTTCCCTTTGCCTGGGATGCTCTCTCTTTATCTGTGGAGCTAACCACCTTATCATCCTGTAAATCTCATTTTTAAACTTCACCTCCTACTGGAAGTCTTTCTAGACTGATAGTGTCCTTTCTCTGTGCCTTTGGGATGCTCTGTGTGTCCTACCCAAGGCTGGATCTAGATTTTGTGGGGCCTGAGCCACAAAGTGCAATCACCAGGAATGACATACAGAGTAATCAGGGTAGGAACTGGAATTAACAGGGAAACTAGAGCTCAACCTTCATTTCCTCTTGGTTCTGTTTTTTTCAGAAATGCTTGTTGAAGCACAATCACAGCCTCTTATTTCTTTGCACTTAATCCAAGTATTTGGGTTTTCTTTATTTCTCTAGGATATTTAACCATCTGACCTCAATGGATAGATCAAAGTTCAAGGTGTTTAAAACTATAATTGCCATAATTGTGATTTGAGTTGCTGGGCTTTATGGTCTGCAGCCCCCAAAGTTGTAGGGGGTCTCACATAGACAAGTGAGAGCAGACAGTGCTGACCTAACCCCAGGCCAGCACCTGCCATTAGGGTGGTAGTGGGCAGCTTAATTTGCAACACATGTTAGAGCTATATTTGCTTATACAGATTTTGTTGAAATCAGATCACAACAGACATGATACTGTATTAATAACTCATGCTGAAACCCAGAGAGTTTTTCCTTGCACATAATAACAGGAACTCAGTAAGATATTATCTGCATGTTACCTGTAAGAGAACTAAAACTGAGAAATGGGGTCTCCTATGGTCACAAATCTAATAAAAAGCAGAGCCAACCAGGTTACAATCACAAGATAAACATCCTTGTAAGGTACCACACAGAACCTCCTGAGAACCAAATCAAACAAACTAGATTTTATGGCTTCAGCAATCGTATTACGGATCTACACTACTGTGTATAAATTAGTCTCACTGGAGTAGACTAGATTTTATATGGACAATATAAAATTGTCAGTACAGACAATATTTTTGCAAGTGGTATTTCCAAAAAGCCTGTACCTGTATGATAGCTTCCTAGAATCATTCCTTCCCATTTATTTCACGTTGTTGTCCATCACGGAATGCCCTGCGGTTGATACCGTCCTGCAGGTGGAATGCCTGGAGACTGTACGAGGATTTAGATGTGGTCAGCCCTCTTGTGAACACCTCAGCAAAAACCTTCTCCCTAGAATCTTTGTCTACACATCCTGAGACGTTTCTAAAGCTAACTCTAGACTCTTGGTCCTCAGGGGGGAAGTAGAAGAAAGCTACACGTAGACCTTCGGAAGTCCCTTTGCAATTCCTTCATGTTGTTTCCGCATGCCAGGGCAGCGAATCAGTCTTTTCCAAATTCTCCTTCTTGGTCAATGAAGGGAAACAAGCCTGCGTCATTTCTCCTCTCGCCTGTGTAACAAGGTGTTTGTCATCTGAATAAGCAGACTTGGAATTACAGGTGAAACCCTGTCCACCTCTTTCCCACCACCCCAGGTCACATCTCTTGAGAGTAAAATGTTGACAATAGGCTTACATTGATAGTAAGGAGAGCTATTTCTCCAAAAGGCTCATAACACTTCCTCCCTGCTAACGGGGCCTGAATCCTCTCTCAACAATTCCCTCAATTATTTCTGGAAAGCTGAGGGCAGAGGAGCTCCTGGGCTCACTAGCACAGGCTTGTGTGCTCCCACCAACTGCCCCCAGGGAGTCTTCCCCAAGGTCTCAACTTCACCGGTCGGCAGCATGGAACTCCCCCGGAGCCCACTAGGGGGCACTGTCTTCCATGGCAGCCGCAGGTGTCTTTGCTCCCGTAGGCAGCACCGGGGTCCTCCATCCCCGTGGCCGCCGCCTTCGTAAAGTGCCTTGTGTAGTACCCTGAAGTCCCATTATAACTGATAGGACCTAATGTAAGAACCCGCCCAAATGGAAACTCCAGCCGAGGAAGGAATGAATGCGCCATCCCTTCCTCCGCCCCAACTCTTACATTCCCATCCGCCTTAACCCACCTGCTGAGTTTTTCGAATTCAGCCGCTCACACCCAAGTGAAATAAAGGCCACGTGGCCCACACAGAACCTGGCCTAGCTGCCTTCGTTCACTATAATGCCTGGATCTGCTCTGCTACAAGGAAAAGCTTTGTGTGCCTTTGGGCCTCTCCCCCAGCAGCGCTGACTTGCATTTCAGATACTCAGAGATGAGAGATCCTGAACCAGACTTAGTTTTTACTGTAGCTCTGGATCTGGGACCCCCAGTGGGAGTATCTGGGACGTGGGCTGCGCTGCTCAAACCACTCCCATCTTAAACGGCCTGGGCATTGTTGCACTGAATTCTGTGCCTGGATCTCTGTCCTTAGGACAAACCCTTTTCTTAGGAGAATCTAATAGTTCTTGAAGCAAAGAGGGTCCTGCCAGAACTAAAATAAAATCTTATGGCTCCCCCCTCCTCAGCGACTGACTGACTGGGCGCCCCCTTTGGCCAAGCGGATCCCTAAACCTGAGTTGCCAGCCATGAGAGAGATGAGACCAACTTCATCATACCCCCTGCCCTTCTTACAGATGGCCTCTGTAATTCCTTAACAGGCCAAGGCTGTTGCCAGACCTACCTGCATGCCCCCCCAAAACCCTGAGTCTGTCCAGTAGGTACTTAATCTCGGATTAACAGACCCTTTATCTGAAGCATGCTTTTCACTGTCTCCAGCTCTTTCAGACAAAGCCTAACTCAGCCGATGGCAGCTAAAGAATCTTTAAGCCCTCCTGTAACCTGTAAGCTCCCACTTCCAAACGTCCCACCTTTGGGGCCAACTCAAAGGACGCTTTCCATGCATTGATTTATGATCTCCCCTGTAATTCCTGTCTCCTTAAAATGTATAAAACCAGACTGTGACCCCATCACCACAAGTCCACATGCTCAAGGCTTCTTGGGTGTCACTCGAGGTCATGGTCCTCAAATTTGGCTCAGAATAAACCCCCTTAAATTATTGGACAGAGTGTGGCTTCTTTTCTGTCAACAAAGTAGAACCAAGTAGAAAAGATTCCTCTTCAACCAGGCCCCTGGGAACCATGGTGCATGACCAGTCAAAACTCCTGCTTCCAGCCCCTTACTTGAAAACAGAAAGGGTCCCTGGGAACCTAGATGTTTGACCTCCTCAAAGGACCCCAGAAGTTTTTTCCACTTGAGGCAGCTTTGTAGGGTATGGGAGATTGATATCAGACAAAGAGGATCTGACCACCTGTCACTGTCAGCCAATAGGCAGAGACAGAGACAGGGATAAGTCCACCAAACTTCGTCAGAAGGCCAGTGATTCTGGAGAACAGTGAGAGTGGCTTCTCCAAGACTATTCTGTCCTTCCATGTCCAAAATCACAGTCATATACATAAAAGTTCAAAACAAAGACTACATTAACCCTTATTTTAAATAATCAGCATAACTCAGTGGCCTATTACAACATTTTCAATTCAAAAGTCAATTTCCTGGGCTGCACCCATGGCTCAAAGGAGTAGGGCGCCCACCCCATATGCCAGAGGTGGCAGGTTCAAACCCAGCCCCAGCCAAAAACTGCAACAACAACAAAAAAAATTCAATTTCCTAAATCAATCTCCCCAAACTATTCAAGATGGGCATCTTTAGGGTGGGAGCTAAATTTACGAAACAATAAGAATGGGAGACACTAAGGGTAGGACCAGCTGAGTCTTACCAGCCTTAGCCTGACGGACTCCATCTTATTCTCACTACATGTGCTTTCAAGGTCACAGTTGCACCCTTGCCCCCATTCATACACACCAAGGAGTGGACAGAAAGTCCAGGCCAGCCAAACACTCATGCCAGGGGATACTCTGTTCTAGCTAGCATTTCCGTGTCACCCCCACTCATGTCCTGTGCCTGAAGTAAGTCAGAATATCAGTTTGCTCCCACCTGGGTTGGCCACATCTTGATGCTACTCGGGGACTTTGAGCAGGAGCCAAGGACAGCATAGCCATCATGAGCCTGCCATTCTGGAATCCCTGTGATAGGCTAGAATGGTCAAGGTGCAAACCTGAGTCTCATAATTTCTTCTCTGGGAATTTTGCTTTTCTGAAAGATTATTTGCTCCTAGCTCCGCTGACAGCAGAAAACACAAGGATATTGCGGGTTCTGGCCAAACAAACTTCTTCCTGAAAATTGTTGCAGAAGGAGCACAAAGGAGGCCAAAAATGGTACAAACAGGTTGCAAAACATCAACATACCCAACCCAATGTTTCTTTCTCCTGGCTGCCTCCACCCCCGGTTTGCACTTCAGCTCATGCTGGGAATGCCCACTGCCAAAAATGTCAGCGCAATGAAGTTCTGCTTAGCCTCAAATGCTGAATACCCTCCAGACATATTAAAACTCCGTTCATGCTTGCTTATTGGACAAATGGAGAGACTATAACCAAGATGTTGACGGTGAGCAATCGTCATTACCTGACCAAGAACTGCTCTCAGCAAAGCCTGATTTAGTCTGAGCAGAATGAGAGAAAATTCACGGGCACAGAGTAAATGGCAGAAGCCTGGCAGGTAACCGAGACTTTGTACCTGTTTCTGGCATTCACTGATTCCCTAGTGCATTCTAGGCACCGTGAAGTAGATACAGAGTGACTTAATCTACACAGCAGGGACTCCTGACAAGGGTATTACCTTTTTTTTTCTTTTGCAGATTTTGGCTGGGGCTGGGTTTGAACCCACCACCTCCAGCATATGAGGTCAGCACCCTACTACTTAGAGCCACAGGCACTGCCCATGGGTATTACTACTATTTTACCCACAGCCAAGGAAACTGAGGCTCCTCAGTAATTTGTCTAGGCTTCCACAATGACAAAGAAGAACATCCAAGAGATTCTGACCAGGTTTTTAAGTCATTAGCACATTGGTCAAGATTCAGTGGCAAGAGACAGAAACCCAGCTGAAACCAGCTTAAGGGGTTAAAATAAAACCCAGAAAAGGAATTTATGGATGATTGAAATAATATCAGGCATAGCCAGATCCATGGATTTGAAAACCGTCACATGGACTACTCCATCTCTCTTCACTGGTCTTTTTATCTCAGCTTGTCCCAGCTTCATTTTGTGTGTGTCCATTTTATTCTCTTCTGCAGATTTCCTCCATGAGGTCACGAAGCTCAATACAAATGATTCTAGCCAACGTTATTGTTGATCCCATGATCCCACAGGAGGAAACAACCATTCCTTTCCAGAATCTCAGGGAAGATGCTGGTTACATTCAGTTCACCTTGGGCCTAGCCTTAAAAACAATCTCCACAGCTAGGAAGTTCAGTCCCAGGATTGATGACCCACCAAGGTCACCAGAAGAGGCAGGTCTCTGAAAGAAAGGTTGCTGGAAAAAACCAAGGTGTCCATTAGAAACAGAATTTAATAGGACTAGTTGATATTTAAGTTAGATGCAACTTGGGTCTACCAGTTTCCCTGGCACTAATTTCCTTTTGTTTAATAGTCTCTCCATTATCTGGGATCTACTTGTTAAAATGGAATCAGAAGGACAAACCAGGAAGCACCAATGAGGTTTGTGTGGTGTTTTACAATTACTTTGAGAGCCAGTGATTAGTGCTTTTCTTTTTAGAATAAAAGGTATGTTGTTAAAATAGAACTTCTGGAATCTTTTCAAAACTGTTTTTAAGAGAATGCAACATCACCGTTGTGGTATTTGTGTCAAAAATGTTTAACGCAAATTTAATCACGAGAAAAGAGTGAAACAAATGCAAAAGACTGGCTTGGACTATCCAAGAATCTCAATTTCATAAAAGATGCTGTTCCCCCCAGAAGGCTAAGGAGAATCTAGAGTCACGGCAACCACAGTCTAAGATCCTTGATTAGATCCTGGATTTAAAACCATATGTAAAAATGCCATCATCATGAAAATTTAGGAAATTCAATACTAATGTCTGTATATTATAAAATGATATTGTGCAGTGTTACATTTCCTGAACGTGGCTGTGGTTATGTAGAAGAACGTCCTTGTTCTTAAGGAATATATGCTGAGTGAAGCATTTAGAGATGAAGAATAAGAATCAAATGGTTCAGGGGAAAAATTGGACATACAGATGAAAAGAGAGAAAAAGAAGGTGGCAAAATTTTAAGAATTGGTGAATCCTGGTGAAAGGCAGGTGAGTAGTCATTATACATTGTACTATTCTTGTAACTTTTCCCTAGGTTTCCAAATCTTCCAAGTAAAACATTGATGGAAAGAAAAAACGTTAAGGTACAGCCTCATAACAACCTAAAATTTAATTCTCCTACCCATAACACGGAAGCTAAAGTCCAAAAAAAGCAATTGTGTAAACGTGAGGTCACATAGTGCCATGTTAACTAAACAACTGACGTTTTGACAGCCAGGGCTCCAAATTCCAAATCTGTCCAGGTCTGCTGCTGTTGGCGCCACCTGGCGGTAGTTACCTGCTTACAGATGGAGATTGTCTTGGATCCTGGCAGCAGAAATTTCAGGAATCTCCAGGTGGTAGGGCCCCTTTTCTTGTTCTGATCCAGGAGTTTGGCCAGGAGTATGTGAGGAGACCCGCCATCCTTTTCCCAAGCAGGGTTGCAAGGTCATGGGCAGAGCTGGCATCCAGAGCAGTGCCTGCCTGTGGCAGCAGGTGGCAAGCTTTGCCATTCTGCCTGCAGTGCAGTCTCTGGCTATGGGAACAACCAGTTCAATGAGGAAGTGGTTAGAAGAGTTTGATATAACTGTTGCATCAAATTATGCCTGAGTGGGAGATATCAGTTAATCAGTGACAGTAGGTCACACAGAAGATCACAATAACAATTTTTGGAAGTCAGCAATTTAGAAATTATTAGAATTATTTGATACCTTATTTGTACTGCAACTTGTATCATTTGAAGTAGTTTTATTACGGAATAAAAGGGAATGCATTTTTTAAATCTTATTTATATATTTATTTATATATTAGAGCACCACATTGTTTTTAAATATTTCCATATCACCTGAGCACACAGGTATGTTTTGAATACCAACGTGTACACTTAGTATATATGGGTATGTATATATGCACACATGTGGATATAAGAACTCACAGACACCCAGAAATATTGTGTCTTGTTTTCAGAATAGAAAATTGGTCATCCAGTAACACTTTTAGGTACTCTTTTCCTACTTCTTCATACTTTTTGCATTTTTTTTTTTTTTTGACACAGAGCCTCAAGCTGTCACCCTGGGTAGAGTGCTGTGGC
>NW_003852402.1:20149261-20165915 GCF_000181295.1 Otolemur garnettii
CCCGCCACAACGCCCGGCTATTTTTTGGTTGCAGCCGTCATTGTTGTTTGGCGGGTCCGTGCTGGGGATTCGAACCCGCCACCTTAGGTGTACGTGGCTGGCGCCTTAGCCGGTTGAGCTATGGGCGCCGAGCCCTCCTTCATACTTTTTAAAATGCTATCCATCCAGATTGTACATATGGTATGATTTATTTAATAGTGCTATTTGCTAACAATGTATACCTTGACTATTTTAAGAAAAGATTTGAAGGGGTGTATGATACTATTAAGGTCAATAAATATGAAATGTTTGATTTCAAATCAAAAGTTTAGTTTATTATACCTCAAATAGGAAGCAGTACAATTAATGGAATTGTGTGCCTAAACTATAGACACTGTTTTGCAATCTTAACGGTAGCTTGTGTGTGCCCCCAGCAAGAGTCCTGGAGAGTGAGTGGTGATGATATCGAGAAAGGCGTTTCCCATAGCTTGTTGAGAATCAAATATTTTCCCCTGCAAGAATGGGTCCAAAGCTTAGAGGAAGTGGTAGTCAGTTGGTGCACAGTCTGGTGAATACGGTGGATGATGGAGGGTTCAAGTCCAGCTTCTGTGATTTGAGCAGAGTTTGTGCAACATGGGGTCAAGCATGGTCTTGCAAGAGGATTGGCCTGTCCCTATGGACCAGTCTCAGCTGCTTAATCACAAGCGTCCTTACCACGTTGTCCACTTGGTTGCAGTAGACATCCCCTGATGTAATTCAGGTTTCACGAAGCTATAGTGGATAATACTAGCGCTGGTCCTCCAGACAGACACCATTAGCTCTTTTGATGAGTAGTTGGTTTTGGACTGTGTCTCAGTATGTCATCTTCATTCAACCATTGTGCCAAACCTTGAGATTGTCAAAAAGAATCCATTTTCCATCACATGTAACAGTATGGTTTAGAAATGATTCACCTTTATGCTGTGACAGGAAAGAAAGGGAGAAGATTTCTCTTTTTTTTTTTTTTTTGAGACAGAGTCTCACTAGGATGTGCTCGGTAGAGTGCTGTGGCATCACAGCTCACAGCAACCTCAAACTCTCAGGCTTAAGCTATTCTCTTGCCTCACCCTCCCAAGTAGCCAGGACTACAGGCAGCCAGCACAATGCCCAGCTATTTTTTGTTGCAGTTGTCATTGTTGTTTAGCTGGCCCAGGCTGGGTTCAAACCTGTCAGCCTCTGTGTATGTGGCTGGTGCCCTACCCACTGAGCTACGGACACCAAGCCACGATTTCTCTTCTGATACTCATTCAATTCGGGTAAAACCCATCTATCCTGCTTCTTTACCTTGCCAATTTGTTTCCAATGGCCCAATATTGTTGGAATAGTAACGTGAAACCTTGTTGCTAATTCACACATAGACTGAGATGGATTCACTTCCACTACAGCTTTCCACTCATAATTATCCGCCTTGGTTTCAGGTCGCCCGTTTGCAAGATTGAAATCACCAGAATGGAATTTCTCAAACCATCAACATATTGTGCATTCATTAGCCTCATCCTTCCCAAATACTTTGTTAATATTCCAAGCTGTCTGCACTACACTGTTTTCACAACAAAACTCACATTAGAAAATTACATGAATTTTTATTTATCCATGGTTTCACAAAAATTGCTCTAAAAAAATTGAAAGATAGGGCGGTACCTCTGGCTCAAAGGAGTAGGGCGCTGGCCCCATATGCTGGAGGTGGTGGGTTCAAACCCAGTCCTGGCCAAAAACTGCAAAAATTGAAAGATAATCATAAGCCAAAACAGGCATTTTCAAGATGAGGATGTGCCTGCACAATAAAAATAAAACAAGAAGTGTCGAAATGAAACATCAGAGATATCAGTTATCAAATGTAGTGCTTAAGGAAATTGGACATTTCATACTTAATAGCCTAAACAAGGCCATGGAGAAATATTTAGAAGATTGAAAGACCATCGAGAAAAGAGAGATGAGCATGGGGTAAGCTAAAGAGTTCTAATTTTAATTTTGAATTTCAAAGGGAAACAAAATGAGCAATTGCTCCTGGGTTCTTACCTCTGAAGGAGAGAGTCAGGGTTTATTCTGGTGAGGACGCCCAGGGGAGCAGGGCCAATGGGGACAAGGAGTCGCTGGGTAGGAGTACCTGGTGGCACCCAAGCCAGAGGTCATGGGTGAGAGGTCAAACCCTCTAAGGCACAGGCAGCACTCTGAATGGGTTGGGCCAACCCAATGGGACAAAGGTGAGGACACTGAGAAGACAAGCAAGGAGCCGTGGGTGACAGGTGACGGCAGGAAAGAGCATTCCTGAGTAACAGCAGCAGCAAAGGCAGGACTGCAGGACCAGGACTGCAGGACCAGCCCTGGGGAGGGAGGGAAAGGACGTCTCAGGGAGCAGGACTATGGAGGCGCCTATCAGTTTCTATCACAAAAGAAACCTGTGTTCATGGTGACTGTCAATTTTGTAAAGGACACAGAAGGTTTGTTTTATGAAAAGCTTCTCCTAATAACTTTTTGACAAAATAGAAAGAAATGAGAAGTCTGGCTAAGAGCTGAAGGCATTTTGTGAAAATCAGTAACATTTCTCCACACGACTGAGCAGCAATTAGGAAATACGATTTATGAGAAAGAGATTCCAGCTGGAGGAGCAAGAAAAAGATAAAGTACCTGGAAGTAAATTTTATGAGAAATGTGTATGACCTCTATAAAGAAAATCTAAAATTTTATTGAGAGAATCCTTTGATTCATGGAAGGACAAACCATACTGGAAAACTTACAAAACATCTTTTTTTTTTTTTTGCAACAGAGTCTCACTTAGTCTAGGGTGACCAGATGTCCCGCTTTTTAACAATTTGTCTGGCATCCTGCTGCGTTTTTAAAAAGTCTTGATTTTTGGAAGGAAGAGCACAAAGGGAATATACGGTTTTTGGCTGCCACGTGGCTATTTCACCAGGATGTGAGTTTTATATTATTTTTGTTAATTTTATAATGTTAAATTGTAATAATAACAAATAATTGTTGAGAAGTAATTATCAAGAACTGCTTATCAAAGTTTGCATTGTTGTCAGGCCCTGCCCTGCCCAGTCCCCTACCCTTCCCCCATGTTGTCCCGCTTAACCAATGTTAAAATCTGGTCACCCTAACTTAGTCTCCCTGGACTTGAGCACCATAGCATCATGGCTCACAGCAACCTCAGCCTTCTGAGCAGCTGGGAGTATAGGTGCCCACCACAACACCCAGCTAGTTTTTCTGTTTTTAGTAGAGATGGGGTCTCACTTTTGCTCAGGCTGGTCTCTAACTCCTGAGCTCAAGCAGTCCATCCACCTTGGCCTCCCAGAGTGCTAAGATTACAAGTGTGAGCCACCATGAGAATTCTTCACAAATTTATTTATTGGTTAACAGCATCCAAACAAATTTCAAATGGGATTGTTTTTATGGTGGAGAAAAGGAAAGGACAATGTTTTAAAGTTCATGGGAAGCAATAAACAAAGGTGAATATAAAATAACTTACAAAAAATCAGTAGTAGAGTTGTTAGGGGAGTAGACAAACAGTGGGGGTAGAGTGGTTACATAATATTACAATACTTGGTTAGCAATGTGGCAGAAAAATAACTTAGTTCTTATCTCTCACACACATCCCATTACATTTTAACTGGGATTTAATACTTTAAAAATTAAAGCACTGATGGTGCCTGTGGCTCAAAGGAGTAGGGCACCAGCCCCATGTACCAAAGGTGATGGGTTCAAACCCAGCCCCAGCCAAAAACTGCAAAAAAATAAAATAAAATATAAAAATAAATAAAAAGTCAAACCACAAAAGATTAGAAGAAAATAAAATAAATAATTATCAAAGTTCTAGGGGGCAGTATAACTTTCCAAACTTAGGAGTATTAAAGAGGGAGAGATTTTTACTCCACACAATTTAAAATGTCTTCATATAAAAAAAAAATCAGATCAGGTGCAATGGCTCAAGTCCATAATCCTAGCACTTTGGGAGCCAGAGTAGGGAGGATCATCTGAGGCCAGGAGTTCAAGACCAGCCTGAGCAACAGCAAGACTCCAACTCTATAAAAAAAACACTTAAATGAGCTGGGCATGGTGGCTCACACCTGTAGTCTCAGTTACTTGGGAAGCTGAGGTAGGAGGATCTCTTGAGCCCAGGAGTCTGAGGTTGCAGTGAGTTATAATAATGTCGTTGCACTCTATTCTGGGCAACAGTGAAAGATTCTGTCTACAAAAGAGAAAATATGTGTAATTAAACAAAAGATAGATTTGGGGAATATGCAGAAAGGAAAAAGGCAAGGGTTAACATATTTTCCCATTATGTAATAATAATTATGCAAGTTAGCAAGAAAACCCCAAAATTGCCAGGAATAAAAATGAGCAAAGGACATTAATAGAAGAACTTGTGGAGCCTCAGGAGTAGTCAGGGAAATGAGAATACGCAGAATAAAAAACTAGCATTATTTATTTGTTAGGGTTAAAAAAAGGGGGGGGTCACTATCCAAAGACTACCCAGAGTTGGGGAAGGAGAGATGTACTATAAAAGCCAAGTTCTTATCCCCGCCAGTGGCTTTAGAAACCCCAAAACACATCTGAAAAGCAGTTGGCAATACTTACTGACAACTACATGATTATTCTTTAACATGGATCAATAATCCCGATTAATTAAGGTATTTCTAACAAATAAAAGTATTTTTAGATGAGTTGGACTAAAGGATTCTTTTGTTTTCAGCCACAGCACATACATTAAAGTTGTCCTGTAAATATTTTATATATTTAGAAAAAAGCTACTGCTAGCACCATTGTTCCCTATAGCACAGCATCTCTATACTCTATGTGAACGCATTTGTGGAGGATTGTAAGGCTGATGACAGACTAACCAGGACATCTCACCGTGGCTTAGAGTTACTTTTTCTCTTGATCGCATGACCAGTCTTTCATCTAACAAGTATTTATTGAGCACCATCTGTATGAACACCGCTGGAAGAAGAGCATAGATTTATGGCACAATTTCTGGCCCCAGAAGCTTAGAGACTGGGAAAAGAGTTCATATGTCATGTTTAAGAACACCCAACAAAAACCCAAAGCAGAAAACAAAACTCACTGTTAGAAGCGCCAGATGCTCTGTGACATTTCTGTTTTGAAATCTGTCCTGCATGCACATCACCCCATCTTCAGTGGAAGTTTCTAGAATGCTATAAATCACGGACCTCATGTCATTTCATTAGTGGGAAAGCAACAGAAACTCAGTACAAATTCTTTGCAAATATGTAACCCCGAGGTGAACACTCTTGGCAGGAGCTCAGGCATAGTAAGCGAGGCAGAAGCCATTGACCATGGACTTCACAGTTCTCAGAGAGAAGCAGGAGAGTTGGAAAGATCCAGAAGGATGCTAAGCTGCTTCTTTCCCTCTGGAACTGGTAAAATGGTAGCTACTCCATCCTGAAAAGTAGTACGTTTGGTATTCTAACACTTGAACCAGCCATCTACAAGAACTAGGATCTGCATATACAAATTCACCGCTCTCTAGCCCTGATCCAAAGTGAGGGGTGTTCTTTCTTATTGTAAAGTCATCTTTATTCTCAGTCGAGAAGGTGGCTGAACTTCTTTCTGCAGTAGGAAGCCCGTGTTTGTGTAAGTTGTTACCTGTGAGTCTGGCATGAACTAAGCACTGAGGGAAGGGGGATTGGATAACGTTAACCTGGGCAGGCTGCAGTTCAAGAACCTGTTTAAGGAAAGAAGTTCACCTATAAGATTATTTTATAGAAATTGGTTTTTCCCTAAAACTTATGCCTCCTCCTGGTTTTCATTTCTGATGCTATTTCTTAGAACCGCTGCACACTTGATTTGTATTGATTTTATCTTTCTCCTGGAGACTTAAGTAGAGAACAGGGGTTAATTTGAAATCTAGTACATTTAATTTATTTTTTTTTTAAGAGAATGGGTTTCATTTTCAGTGTTTTCATCTATTAATTAACACTCATCCCATAAGTGGGTTCTGCAAGCTCACTTCTGCTAATGGCAATTCTATTTTCTGAGTCACCTTAACATTACTGTGGTTATTGTAGTATTTCGCCATGACCGTTTGAACTCACACATTGTTCTAAAAAACACACTCTGTTCTAAACCTCCTAGAGTGTTGCAGAATATATAGGCGGTCTCTAAGGCAATCTCCAACAAATAGGAACCCTCTTCTGTATTCAGGTTCTGAACAAGTTGAGATGTAAAATAATGTCCACAGAGAGAAACCAAACTAACATTGATATTTGTAATAAAAGTTAGAGGGCAACAAGGGCGTCCCACCACAAATGCTTATCCAAGAGGTGTCTTGGGCCACACATTAAATACACAAACACTAATGAAAGCAGGTGAGCACACACACAAAAATCCACGCATAATTTCATGATATCTGCCACCACAGATAAGAATTCACAGCCAGCCAAGGGCCAAGGTTGGACTCCTCTCCTGGGTATTAACAGAATGGCTTGCTGACAGGATTTGGAGGTCTAAGCACCAAATTCCAGGTAGAAATGAATTGGAAAATCTACCCCACTCCCACCCACCTTTCTGCCACACACCTTTTGAAATTGCAGAGCAGAGTAGAATTTTCTCCCTCCATAAGAAATAAAGGGGGGACTCTTCTGAAATTTACCTCCTTGGGGTGGAATGAGGAAGAGCGATCAGGAATTGAATTAACCACTTTTTGTAGGAAGGAGATACCATGAGTTGGGATGAAGGGCTCCTTTCTCATAAGATGCACATCAAGAAACAGTAACAAGACATGGAATGAGAATGGAAATGGCAATCAAAATATTTGGACTTGAGTAAATAACATCTCCCTGAACCTCAATTTTCTCATCTGTAAAATGGAGATAACAACATCTGTTCTTTTTATCCACCCAAGTTATTACAGGATGACATAAAATAATACGACCTAAAAAATCAGTGAAGCACAAGCATATAATATCATCAAATTGAAACTTATGCAAAATCCTGAGTGAAAATCACAGGGTCAAGAGTTTGATCCCTTAGGGAGGATGTCTTCCTCTGGCTTTTAAGCAGAGGATAGCTATTTTTAGACTTGCTTCCTAAAATGCTTCTGGGTTTTTCCCAGCTTCTTTCTAGATGTTTCTCATTGAGTTTAAGGTGATAAGAGACTCCCCAGGGACCTCCCTGGCCATTTCTGTCTGAGGCCCTGAATTTCCCTCCCCACATTGTTCATTGTAGTCTGAAAACTCTGAACCGGTTAGTCTAAGGAAGCAAATGCCCAGCTCCTAGGAGGCCCGTACCCCTGACCCCTCACAATAGCTTCATTCGTCCTACCTGATGGGCAGGAGGTGTGGGGCCTGCCTGCTCCTCCACCAGGAGCAGCCGCTGCACCTCTCAGTTGCTGAGCCAGAAATCTGAGCTTCATTGCCAGCTCCCCCAGCACCCTCCGCAGCCCACATGAACCTCAGTTATTTCCTGAGACTGTGTATCAGTCAGGTGCTCTTTAAAATGCTTTACATGCCTTGTCTCTTTCAATCTTCAATACAATCCCATGAGGTAGGCCTTACTTTTATTTCCAGTTTCCAGTGGAGGAAGTTAAGCCCTGAAGAGGTTAAATAACTTGCCCATGTCCCACATCTGTCATTTCACTGGACTCCACATTCTATTGGTCGCCGAGTCTGGTGTGTTATACCTCATACCTGGTTTTCCTATCTATTCTTCACTCCTGCTATCCCTATCAACTCAAGGCCCTAATTGTGTTTTTTCCAAATGTTGTAACTTATAATTGAAACGTCCCTCTTCTACGAAGACTTCCCAGTCATCCCAAGAATGGTTGATCGGTCAATTCTTTTTGTCTTATTCCAGCCTGGGTGACCAGGCAAGACCTGTCCTAAGTCACTCTTTACCTGTTTATCTTCCAAACTGACATGATCTTCGTAATGACAAATACCACTGATAGCAGGAAGGGAAATGACTACTCCATGTATTACGTGCTAACAATGTGCCAGGCACTTTATAATCTTCATCTCTATTTTTTACAACTGCATTGCGTGAAATATATTATGATCTCTTATTTTAGCGATGAAAAAAACTAAGGTCTACTGGTTTTTGTATAACTATACATAGCACAGATCTGGGCAGAGGCATTCCATAAATGTGTGTTAAGTTTTAAAAACTAAATGAATGATTTCATAATCTACAATTATTTATCTTTGGAGAAGCATTGGAATTAAATATATCTAATCCAAACAGAGATAGAACCTCGGGTTACATAGAAATATAGCTGTGCTCTACCCATGAAATTTTTTTCATGTTGTCTTTTCTCTCAGACTTTGATTTTTTTTTGCAGTTTTTTTTTGACTGGGGCTGGGTTTGAAACCACCACCTCCAGCATATGGGGCCAGCACCCTACTCCTTTGAGCCACAGGCACCGCCCTGACTTTGATTTTCTTTTTTTCTAGAGAGAAGGCCTTTCTCTGCCATCCAAGGTGGAATTCAGTGCCATGGTAATAGCTCATTGAAGCCTCAGACTCCTGGGTTTAAGGGATCTTCCCACCTCAGCCTCCCAAGTAGCTGAGACTACAGGTATATATCAACAGCTGATATTTTTTAAATCAAATAAATTAATTTCCAGTCACAATGGATCTTTTTTCTAGCTCAAATATATCAACATGATAGGTTACGTATTTTCACATTTAAAAAATTTTTAAAAAAATCTATAGTCACATTTAAAAAGAAGAAAGTTTCTATAGAACAGGAAGAATCCTCCAGAGTCATATGTGAGGACCAAGGCCACACACTTACAAATTCATGACATACTCAGTCTAGAATTCTATAGCAACTAAAACAACATTTAACTTACTTGAATTTTGTATCATGTGGAGGTATTTCCTGTTCACAAAACTAAGTATAATTTCTTTTTAAAAAGAATGAAGTGTGTAAAGATAACATAGACATCTTTTTGCAAAGATGAGAGCTAGGTTATTATCCAACGCTCTTCCCTCACGTAATTTCTAAAGGAAATTTCATGAGGAAGGATGCAATTATTGATTGTAAAATAGAAATAATTACTGGATGCAAAAATATAGAAATAATAATTATTTTTTCTTTAAAGACAAAAGGGACCTGAAATTCTGTCTAGATAATAACAGCAGATGGTGGGTGAGGCTGAAGGCAGATAAGCCTGTTAAGTTCCTTGTTTTGAGGGTTACATTCTATTTTATAGGTGTTAAAAAATTTTAATGTAACCATTGAAAGAACAGAAATAGAAGGTTTGCAAACTGACAAATAAAAAGAAAAAAAAGGAGGCAAGAACAGAAGACAGGAAGGGAGAAAAATGAAGCAAAAGACAAAGTATGAAAATAGAAACTCAGAGTAAGATGGCAGATGGTTCAAATACATCAGTAATTCCAATAAATATAGGAGGATTAAATTCATGTAATAAAAGACTTCTAGATTGAATTAAACAAGCAAAATAAAATATTGCATACAACACACCTGGGTGGAATCGTTTCATTTCCTCTGTGCTGAATGTGTGTGTCCATGCATGTGTGTGCAGGTGTGTGTGCACGTATGTTCACATGTGTGTGTGGCTGGGAGGAGGGTCATGACTCTAGTCCACATGCTCTTTGTAAAAGATTTTTGTGGGGCATAAAAGTTTTATGGCCCCAGTAGCACAGTTTTAGCTCTTTTACGAGTTGTAATTCAATTAAAACAATTAAGATTTTTTTTTAATGAAAGTTCTTCATGTGAAAAGTGCAGAATACTGAATATGAAGCAGATCATAGTAACTATTGTGGAGGGTGAGAGCTATGAGAGTGATTGAGAGACATCACTAAAATAGCTGGTTTAAAGAGTGTATGAGTAATAGGTCAACATCACCAGCTTTTTCTAGATGCAGCCAAATGAAATTCGAAGGAAGGACAATTTCTCGTATCATTGCTTATTCATTTGACCATTTTAGTCAGAAGCTCTTCATTCTTTCCTGGGGCCTGTATAAATCAATTGTAACAAACTGTGTAATTATCATTATTGCAACTGGCTGCTGGTGGCAGATTTAAATTCTATTTTGCAAGAGAGCCAAAAATCTCTCCTTTGCTTCCTAAGCTCAAAAGCCAGAAAAGCAGCTGAAAGATGGTCACTGCTTTGTTCTTGAATGGAGCTAATTACAGAGCTGTCTGCAGCAGGATGGGCACTCGGCAGTCAGTGTGCAAATAGGAACAATTAGAGCTCATTTTAACCAGACATTACTTCCAAAAAAAGAAATAGAGCTTCAGATTTTAATTACTCTCCTAGAAACCGTTACATTAAACAACCTGACCATTTTTTTTTTTTTTTTACAATTCAGTTCAACGAACGTGACAATTCTCTGTCATAAGAATGTTCTAATTTTAACATTTCTACAGATGGTTTGGTAAGAATGTGAAGTTTACTCTTCCATCTTTCCTCACTAGATTTATTTTAATCCTACATCACAGTTTAAAAGATTTGCATAGTAGTGAGATATGTGTATGATGTATTTTGTTCCTATGCTTTATAATAATTATGTTTAACTTTTAAAAATTTTACCAAGTAACCATTTATTAGATGCTTATCATATTTCCCCAAACACTGTATTGAATGCTTTAGAACAGTGATTTTCAACTAACGTGCCATAAGAGGATCATAGGTGTGCCACAAAAGGTTTTAAAGATCATTAATTAAATTATTTTCAAAGAAGTCCAAGGCACAGTAAGTATATTCTTTTTTTGATCAACATAACTTAAGTGTGCCATAGAAGTTTAACTATAAGTTCAAGTGCACCATGAGATTGAAAAAGTGGAAAAACATTGCTTTCAAAGCATTTTCCTGCTTGGTCCTTATCCCTACCTTATGAGGAGTGTTATCCTCATTTTATAGTTGAGGAAACTACGGTGTAGTTACTTCCCCATCTAGTAAGTGGTGGAATTGTGATTTAAACAGATTTCCAGGGCCTGGCTCTGGACTAGTTCCCCTGCCTACTAGCACAATTTAGAAAGCTCTACCAAACAGTGCCAGCCTGCAGGGAACTTGGGGAAAGGAGACCTGAGACATTTTCAAGTAGTTTAGGAAGCCACCGTAGGAAGGTTGGCTGTGTGTGCAAATGTCTATTTGCATTTCTGGGAAAGAGGCCTGCAATCTCGGAGCCTGCAACAGTTATCCAGGTTTGAGGACTGGGAGGGAATGGTGGTGGCCATGGAAGAAACATTCAAAGAAACCTCTCAGAGGAGGCGGGTCTTGCTCTTGACAGCGTTTAGGTTATGGTCAAAGATCATACGATGGCCCTTTCTCCATCATCTGTTAAGCTTATGAACAGAGGCCTGCCTTGAGTTGCCCCTTCTTGTTCTCATTTATTTTTATTCCTGGGTGGTCACGCTCCTAATCCGACCATGCTGCATTATCCCACTCCTATACCCATATCCAATTTAAGAAATAGAACGTTGCAGATTCAGTAGAATTCTACCCAGTACAACTTTACCAAATCCCATGGCCTTCCCTCCTTCAAGAAGTGATCGCCACTCTGTGCTTGGTGTTCATCTTTTCCAGGTGAGGTGACCAATGGTTTGTCTAAGACTGAGGAGTCTCCCAGTCCCAGTGTTAAACCAGGGAAAGTCCTAGGCAAACCAGAAAGCCAGTCAATTATTTTATACTTTTACTACATATATATCAATTCACAAATAATAGATTGTATTATTTTCTATGTTTAAACATTGTAGAAATGGAATCGTGTTGCATTATCATTCTACAACTTGGCTTTTTTTTTAGCTCAATATTTTTATGAGATTGAGTCATGTGGATAATTATAATTCAAGTTCATTCATTTTCTCAGCTCCAGAAGATCCTGCTGTTTGGATACAACCATAATTTATTTATCCATTCTGCCACTGATGTGACATTTCGGTTGTTTCTAGCTGTTCATTTTAAACAGTGCAAGTAGCAGGATCACACATTTTTCCGGGTACAAGTGGTTTCTCTACGCAGGACTCGAATTGCTGGACTGCCTTGCACATACACCGTCAGCTTGATGAGCCACCTGGGAAGCTGCTCCCCAAAGTGGTTTCTTAATTTTCCTTCCAACGAGCCATATTTGAGGGTGGCTGCTGTACTTCTCACCAAGGGTTGATGTGAGATTTGCCGGGCTTTTTAAATGTTGAAATCCAAAGAATGTGAGATTCTTGCTTTTTAACAAAATTTTATTACTTGCGCTATTCCCTACTGATTTGTTATGCATGTGAAAATGTAAATATCCACCAGATTTTGATTCTATAGGATGATGACCTTATTTTCACTGTGAGCATTCTGAGGATGGACTCCAGGTATAATAATTTTTTGAATACCCAGAAACTATCACAGGGCTTGTCACAGAGCATTTACTGAGTGTATGCTTGTGGAGTAAATGAACAATAGACTCATTAAGTTTTTATTATTGCTAATGTTTTCTTTGTTAAATATTTACAAAGGATCTATATTCATTCATTCATTCATTCATTCAACAAATCCTTATCAAATGGCTACTATCTTCCAAGCACTGTTCCAAATGTACAAATATAGCAGTGAACTAAATAGACAGAAATACTTGTCCTTAAGAATCTTACATTCTAGAGTCATGTACTTAACTCCAAGCTACACAGATGAAGATACAGTGGATCCAATAGGCATGAAGTGGTTGGAGAAGGCTGCCTGAAGGACACGAGGCTTAAGCCAGCCTTGGAGGAAGAAGCACCATGGAGCAGGAAGACAGCAGGGCCCTGAGATGGGAGAGAGTGGAAAGCTTGTATTCAGGAGAGTAGAGGACTTTCACTTGGGACCATGGTGTAGATCCCCTGAAGGGCTTTGGAAGGAAGTCCAAGAATTCACATTTGTGGAATAAGGAGCATTGGCTCAAAATTTGGAGCAAGGAAGCAATACAACAAAGCATCTGTTCAAAGAAGATTCATCTGGTGGTAGCCTGAAGCTGTGTTTAGTGTCAAAAGTCTGGAGTCTAACGGTGGAATGGGGGATGCTAAAACCAGCTAGAAGTGTGGAAGCCTCTTATACTTCTCCCTCATACAAGGGGGGGAGAGCGAGAGAGAGAGAGAGAGAGAGAGAGAGAGAGATTGGCCAAATTACACTGATCTTGTCCTTGAATAGCTCCTAGAATCACAATGCTGTTAGGATGTTTCCAAAAAGTGCAAATCCAATCATGTCGCCCCTCTTTTTGACATCAGTCAATTGCCTTCACATCCCTTCCCATAAAACACAAACTCCATTATGTGACTCACAAGGTACCACATGACCTGGGTTTGCCCACCAGCTTCCAAACCCTCAGAGCTCAGAACTCTACAGTCCAAATTGCGAATGATGTCTCACGTTTCCACATCTCAGCATCCTACCTACTCTCTCAGTTCAAAATGTACTTCTTCAAATACATAGTAGCTCCTATTTTCTTTCAAGGTCCAGCGACTGCACTAGCTTCTTGGGAAAGCCTTCCCTGCTCACTGCAAGAGACCACCACTCCCTCCCAATGCACACTTTCCTGCACTCATCATATTGTGTTTGCAGTTACCCTCACTACAAATCTGTCTTCCTTGCTAAAGAGTGAGCTTTTTTGAAGGCACAATCTGTGCCACACCATGGGTATAGATGCTACTTCCATTAGAGTGTAAGCTCCACAAGGGGTGGGTCTCTATCTATTTTGTTCACCATTATGCAAAGATGAGCCCATGTAGACCATTAGTGAAATAATTATTGAAATTTTTATTAAGCAAATGCTTAATAAATGTTTAATGACTAAATGAATGAATTATAAGTGTTAGGCTGGGGTATGGAGGGGGTTGGACTAAATTTTCTGGCCACCAAGGGATTCATACTTACTAACTGTCTATGGATTCAAAATTGTAACATTAAGGCCAGGCACAGTGGCTCAGCCTGTAATCCTAGCATTCTGGGAGGACAAGGCAGGTGGATCACCAAGCTTATGAGTTCAGGACCAGCCTAAGCAAGAAAAACAAGACCCCATCTCTAAAACTAGCCAGGTGTTGAGGTAGGCACCTGTAATCCCAGCTACTTGGAAAGCTGAGGTAAGAGGATCACTTGAGCCCAAGAGTTTTAGGTTGCTGTGAGCTATGAAGCCCCAGCCCTCTACCCAGGGCAACAGATACTCTTATCTAAAAAAAAAAAAAAAATTGTGACGTTAGCCTTTTGCAGATACCTAACTTATACATATAACATACAGGGTCCCTTTGTGACATGCCAAATGTATGGCTCTCAGTCAGGCCTTTGGTTAGTACACCTGTACTGTTGAAGATGTCAGTGACATACTTATTATTACATGGCAACATCCTCAGATTGTGATTAAAAGAATACCAGTCTCCAGTGGCTTAATAACTGGTCAGTTTCACTGGGAAAAAATGCAAAACTATCCCAGTTTTCTGCCCTCCCCCAGAGCCATTTTTCTTCTTCACTGGGACTTCCTTTTTTGTATACACTCCATCAATATCATTTGCAAGCGAGGTCAGCCCCTGAACTCCAAATAAAGCTGGCCAGAGCATACGATCTTGAGATTTAAAACTGCAAAGGGAGAACAAAGTCAACAGTCATTTTATGCACTCTCTGGACACCACAGATTGCCTTTGAAACCAAAGGCCATTTACACAGGGTGCTCTCCTGCAACTTCAAAGTCAAGGGCAACAGTAAAAAAGCCCAACAAATGATTTATGACAACACACTCTAAAATCCCAGGACGACCCCCAGCTCAGAGTAGGTTTTCACTTGAGTGAATAAAGAAATGCTTATTCCTAATTTCTGTTATCCATATCAAAGAGGGCAAACATGCAAAACTTAGGAACAAATCAACTTTGTAATCTTTATTCTCATAATTTTCTTCATATTTGTAATTTTTATTCTTTAGAATTATTTCACTTTGTATCTTGATTTTATTTGAGGTCAGTCCTAATATTTCCTTCCTGTTTCTGACATTTGTGTAACTCTAAATATATACACTATCCTAACTTTTTCTTTTCCTTTGATAACTTCCCCTTTGCCTCCTGAACAAAGACCAAACTCCAGCCCCATCCTTCGGCCTTTGTGTGGCCTGGACTCTTACTATTCCCTACTGTTCTTATGCAGGCACCTTACACAGCCACCCAGGGGGACTCTGCACTATTTCCATGTACATTTCAGAATTTTCCACCAAGTCTTTGCTCAGCTGCAATGCTCTTTTGTGCTTTTTGCAGCATAGGGTGGCAGGATTCAGAGCAACAACCAGGATCCATCAGGGCCAGGATCCATCACTTACGATGGTGGGACTTGGAGCAAGTTACTTTTGCAGGTGGTTTCCCTGTTTGCTCTCAGACCTACCCCATTCCCTTCCCCTGCCTGAGCGCAGCAGGGTGCAATGCCCAGACTCCAGGGTTAGCCTGTGCAGAAGTCTCCAGGGGGCCATTAGAAGACAGGAAAAGTGTTTTCCTTCCTCTCTGTTATGGGCAGCATCTCCAGCAGCCACTGTGTCCTTGACTCTAGCTCCACCATACAGGCCAGCTGTGGTTTCCGCTTCCTCAAATGGGAAGGGAAGAGGGAGTCCGGAGGACGATCTCAGCTAAGCCCACATCCAGCCAGGGCAGAGACAGTAGGCTGTCCTTTCTGCAAGTCTCACTCATATGAGCTGATACATTCTCTTTTTAAAGGTAAGCCATTTTGACTTGGAGTTTTCCATCATTGGCAACAAATTAAACTTTGTTAATTTAACCCCTCAAGTAGGAAGTAACTTCTCACTCATCAAATAGGTAACAGGGTTCTTTTTGTCTGAGACAGAGTCTCACTTTGTTGTCCTCCACAGAGTGCCCTGGCATTATCATAGCTCACAGCAACCTCAAACTCTTGGGCCCAAGTGATTCTTTTGCCCCTGCCTCCCGAGTAGCTGGGACTTCAGGCGTCCGCCACAGTGCTAGGCTATTTTTTAGAGATGGAGTCTTGCTCTTGATCAGGCTGATCTCAAACTCCTCAGCTAAGCCAATCCACCTGCTTCAGCCTCCCAGAGTCCTAGGTCTAGAAGTGTGAGCCACTGTGCCTGGCCTGGTAACTGTTCTTAAATCATTAAAATACAGAAGAGAAAGTACTGGTTGGTATAGGAGAGATGTGGCAATGCAGAAGAGGAAGAGGGGTTTCCATCATGACCTGTGAGTGGATACAGCCAAAGTATGTGGCCTTCATGCAGGTTAGAATGGGAAGCCGGGGAGGATTTTTGAGCAGAAGTATGTCAGGGTTCTAGTTGAGCTGTAGGAAAATTGCAGCAGGCACATGGTGTAAGCAAGGTCAACTGAATGGGCCTGCAGGGCTACTCACAACTCCAGGGGTGCCACTCACCTGCAACACACTGTGAACAGAGCTCCCTAGAGTCACACAATGTGAATAGTGCCCCCTAGAGTTGCACAATGTGAACAGCGCCCCCTAGAGTCACACAATGTGAACAGCGCTCCCTAGAGTCACACAATGTGAATAGCACTCCCTAGAGTCATACAATGTGAACAGTGCTCCCTAGAGTCATACAATGTGAATAGCGCTCCCTAGATTCACACAATGTGAATCGTGCTCCCTAGAGTCACACAATGTGAATCGTGCTTCCTAGAGTCACACAATGTGAACAGTGCCCCCTAGAGTCATACAATGTGAATAGTGCTACCCAGAG
>NW_003852402.1:20166380-20289670 GCF_000181295.1 Otolemur garnettii
CCCTAGAGTCATACAATGTGAACAGCGCCCCCTAGAGTCATACAATGTGAACAGTGCTACCCAGAGTCATACAATGTGAACAGCGCTCCCTAGAGTCACACAATGTGAACAGTGTTCCCCAGAGTCATACAAATGTGAACAGCACTCCCTAGAGTTATACAATGTGAACAGTGCCCCCTAGAGTTGTACACTGTGAACAGCACTGCCTAGAGTCATACAATGTGAACAGCGCTCCCTAGAGTTATACAATATGAGCAGTGCTCCCAAGAGTCGTACACTGTGAACAGCGCTCCCTAGAGTCATACAATGTGCAGCTGGAGCCTAGGAGGGCTGCTGAGAATGTGATCCAAGTGCTATTGGGAAGCTTTTGTCTTCCAGGAGAGAGGTGAGAAGGTCATGAACTTGGGCAGTGAGAGGGAGGAAGGGGTTAAGACTTTCTAAAATAATTTGAGAGTTTTGATTGAAGAGAGGAGGGGAGTCATCAGAAATAGGGGAGTCAGGAGGACATGTGAACTTGGTGGAGATGGAAATTTCCTTTTTAGGTGGATGTGAAGGTTGATGGCTGCTAACAATGGAATTGGGGCTCAGAGAAATGGGGCTAAAAACAAAGACCTGGAAATCATTCATACTGAAATGGTACAAGAAACCAAAAGTTGGGGAAAATTGCCAAAAGAGAGAATATTTGTTAGGAGAGAACAGGACCAAGGGATAGGCCTTCAGGAAGAGCTACATGGGAAAAAAGATAAAGCAGGAAGATGAGTCAGAAAACAGGAGTAAGGGATCAGAGAATCCTGAAGAAAATCAGGAGAACCAAGAAAGAACTTTCCAAAAGGAAGGGCTGATCATTCCTATATCCCCTTCTCCCCGCCACAGTGATCACCAAAGCATCTGTTAAGATAGAGTTTCCATCAGTCTTGGGCCCTGAAAAACTGCGATGAGAAGATCTCCAGGCCACCTGATGGACGTGCAGCAGGAGTGAGAAGTGACTTGTGTTTTTGTAAAAACCACAAAGATGGTTTTACTGTGTCTCTCAGCAAAGCCTCACCCATCCTGACCAAAATACAGTGGCAACTTGGGGATGAGGAGTAGCAAGAAGAAAAACAAAGCATATTAGAGACCTGAGCATGTTTGGAAGATTAAGGGAGGAGCTGGGAGACAGAGAGAGACTAAGGACGTAACAGAGGATGTAGTAGGTTGGTCCTTCTTGGGGGGGGGGCGGGTGCCAAGGGCTGTGTTCTCTGTGTGCACATCGGCACACCACAGAACACACACGCTGGATGTGGCCTCACCTCCCAAGATGAGTCATCCCTGAGAGGAATCCCCAGCATACTTTTTCTGCCCAGTGGTGTCAATTCTGGAGAAAACCAAACTGCTCACGACCAAGTATTAATCTGAGATGATTTTGCATCAGCATTTCTTTAAGGAGCAGAGGAATGGAAGAATCAGTGTGTCAGTTTCCTCATCCACAAAATGGGGATAATAACAAAATCTGCCTTGCAGAGTTGTAAAAAATTAAATGAGCTACTCCATATAAAGCACTTAGCCTGGTGTCTATTTATGTGTGATCTCAGATCCTCTTTGGGCTTTAGAAAGCAGCTCTAAATGTGGTGGTAAAGTCTGCTTGTGGCTTCTTTTTGCAATCATTTAAGCAACAAGGAGCAATTGTAAGGAAGAGTGAAGTTCTGCTGTGTTCGGAGGCAAACAGGCACAGTAAGCAGTGACTATGTTTGACATCTCTACCAGCTTCAAAGCGAGTGTTGTTAAATAAAAATCAATTTCTCTTATAGAGTTGTAACATTCCATCTGGTAGGAATTTCTCAGGAGAGCAAAACGTCTGAAGAGTCAAGACAGGCCGAAGCCCTTGAACACTTTGAAGGAGCCATCAAAAGTCCTGTTGGGACAGAATTTCAAGGGTAGGAATATCTGAGAAAATAAACTCTGGGCACCCCAGGCTATGTCTAAAAATACCAAAACCACCAACAGAAATAGTTAACCAATTTTTTTTTATTTACCAATGTTTTGGAATTCCAAAACATTGACTTATAGTTTTAATTAATGATTAAATAGCTTGTCTCATACTAGTGTAAGGATTAGGGAAAAAAATGGGAAGTGAAAGTCGAACATTTTAACTCCCACTCAGAGGAGAGCTTTGCACGATCCCATTGTGAGCCCTTCCTTAGTATTATCCTCGTATTTGGGCATTTCCGGCCACCGACATGTGGGTTTGGATTTGGGAGGGTCTGGGGAACACAGAGATATCATACTAGTCTCAAAAACCTAAAAGGTCCATGCTGGAAAGTGATGGCTTCTTGATGTAGAAGTAGACCTCCCTAGGAGCTCAGACCAAATTGCTGCACTTGCCTTCATTTGCAGTAGTTCCCATCAAGCATCAGCAAAAACAATCATTAGTACCTGAAGACCTCTGACTCCTTACTGGGAGAGAGCAAACAAAACAAAACAAACCCCCTCCACCCCCCTGATGAGAATTACAGCCTTTGAAATCTATGAGGCTGAAAGGGAAAGTTAAGGAGGGGGAAATAGTTGGAGTCTTAAGAGGATATTTCAATGGGATACTAGAACCAGGTACTATGCCTTTGAATCTGCCCCCTCTTCTTCCCTGTCCAACTTCCCTGGCACACAGTCATTTGGCCTAGTCTTCAACAATTAGCTTCTGGATTGCACAGCATGTTGCAATGAATTATTGAAGGGATCTGTGTAACACAGCTTCTTTGTACCATAGTTTCAAAGCTGTGTGAGAGAAAAGTTAAATTTATTCCTGTTGGAAGCAGCACAGGGAACCTGGTTACTCAGAGGACAATTATTTTTAATTTTTTTTTTTTAAAGGAGGCCCTAGAATTGCGTATAGTACCTTTTTACCAATAGCTATTTTCATTGCACTGTGAGGAAATGGATTTTCATTGCTAATACTAAATACGCACTTTGTGCTAGATTTAACTTATTTTTCTCTCATTCACTTATCCACCAAATATTTACAGAGCACATTTACTGATTGTCCAGGGGATTGAATACAATAGTTCATTGTTCCAAGAACAATGTTTTGAACATAGTAAACTGATTTATACATAGTAAGCTAAAAGCATAAGAATATACTAATCTCTAAATATTCAAGCTTATAATATTTAATATAGTCAAAAATGATTAAATCAAGACTTTTCTAAGAAATAAAGAAAAAGCAGGAGATGATATTTCAGATGTATTTTGAAGATGCCACATTAAGTCCTATCTTCTATATCATATCAACATCAACAAGAGCTCAACAGTTTATAGGACAGTATAATTAGAGAAAACAATTCTCTTCTTTAAATAAAATGTAATCACTCAATCCCAGTGGGTATTTTCATATTAACTGAGTAGCTTTCAACTTTCCTGAGCCTCAGTTTTCTTGTCTGTAACAAGAGAGTTCATTCATTTATTCATTACAGTTACTGAATGCCTACTGTGTGCCAAGCATTGGTTTTAGCTTTGGGAACACAAACAAAACAGATGCAATTCCTGCCTTCCTGGTGCTTATATTCTAATGAAGATGATGCCTATCTCACGGAATCGAGATCGGATGCTGTGTAAGTAAGAGGTTCTGTGACTTGCAACGCCTTATATAAACAAACCCAAGATTCCTGAATACGGTGGCTGTCTCAGTCCTGTTTTCCATAGCAGCCTCTGCATTCAGCAGGAATAGATGGTGGTTTGAGTAGATGCAACAGTGTGGTAATACAACCTTTCACTACTAGACATCCTTAACAGCCATACCCAACTCTAATCCATCCTATCTGTTCATTCCAATTTGTGAAATAATTTATCTAATTGATCATATTAAATAAAATTATGGGAAACTCTAACCACAGACATTAATTAGAATAGATAACTTTTATTGAACCCACGTACCATGTAACAGGTTCTGCCCTGGGCATGGCCAGATGCAGAAAATTAAGAAATATTAAATATGAATGTGTTATCGGTGCACTCTCCCCAAATAAACCACTCCATCACCATGTGACTACTTTTAAGATAAGTCATTGTCCTCTATGGTATTGTATTTTAAGGCTATGCCAATCTTAATATTATGCTATGATTAATAGCTTTGCAGCTAAATCTTTGCATGTATTACTATGTGAAGATAAAGTCTGTGTTTTTCTACATGAATGAAACAGCATACTTCTGGGGAAACAGCTTGCATTTAATATATTATTCATCTTTGTATTTTCAGATTAACTGGCAACTGTTTTGTTAATATTTCCCTATATTCCCCCAAATTTCAAAAATTTGTTTAAAAATTTTATATTCACAAAGGGTTAGGAAAATAGAACACAAATTTTATCTAAGTTGTGTTTTTCTATTTTCCTTTTGGAAATATCACAGGAAATTGAATTAACTGCATTTTGTCATTGCTGTGTTCATGATATAGGAAAAAGATGAATATTCAAGAATATTTTCACTGTATTGAAGTGTGAAATTATAAGAGGATTATAGGAGTTGGAGAGTGGAAGTTCTTAGTAGATGTCTGCGAACACAATGCTTATGTGATCCACAGAATTCTATAAAATAACTGATAAATTATCTCTATTATCTCAAAGATTATTAAATATGAGTCTGGTCTTTCTAAAACAAATGATACAACAACATGGGGAACAAATACTGGTGCTTAATGGCAAGGCCTTATAATCTCTTGGGTGCAACGAAATAAATTCTACAAATACAAAAAGGGCATTTTCAATAGAAATAAGAACAAAACTATTCTCAAATTATGAATGCTTCACATATGGAGCATGAATCAAGTGATCAGAATGTTATCTAGATACACCAAAAAAGCAAACTGAGACTTTAGTACACGTGTCAATTTTAATACTTGAGAAAATATAAGTTAAAATCCAATACAAATACTGCTGGCGCAAGAAAATATAAACAAATGTGAATTCAAGTGGAGTCAGTATGTGAACCTGGAGGTAAGAATATATAACCATCTGTTACTGAAGACTTTTTAAAGAAGTAACAGGTTTTAAATAAGATAAAAAGATTGCAGAAAGAATAATTGTTCCTTTAAAAAATTCCCTTATCCATTAAGAATCATAAATTCTATATGGAAAGTGAGAGGTCATCTAATTTATCAAGGCATTTTGAAGACACAGTGTTAAACACCCACTCGAAGCTCGAATGATGCAAAAATAATCAGCATTGTTCTCTGAAGTTTCATTTTATATATTAGTCATATTAACAAATTATATCAAAGAAAAATGAAAACATATTCCATTTTCTTGAAAGTACATATTATTTCTTCTCCCAGGTGCTTGAGTAATTTACACTCAATACTCATTTTATTAAACAAAAAAAGAATTTATAAAATCTTGTACTATTAAGAAAGGAAAACTTCTTTCCACCTTCAGTAGTGTAAAAATTGCTTTAAAAATTATGAAAATGACTACAAACGTTAGCTTTTTAATGGGTTTTAAAAATATATTCAAAGAAATTGTCTTTCAGGCATTGTTTATTCAAGCAAAATCTTTTTTTTGGAAGGGTAAGCTATATATAAATAAAAATCCATTCCACATGAATATAACTGGAGAAATTCTCTATTGCTGAAGAATAGAAGTATTAATAATTGACTTCCAATTTATCAAATGAATGATTCTTTGGTTAGTTCTGGAATTTGTGCCAGATGCCTGTGGGATACGTTCATCCCTGTTCAGTCTCAACACAAAACTTGATGTGCACATATTGTTAACACTGTAAATTACATGTTGTAAAATCTCCTTGGAGTCATAGGTTGGCTATCACACCATTTACCTTTTTTTGCTTTTACTCTCTGAAGATGTATATATTATCTCTCTCAATGCCCAGCTCCACAGTAAAACTAAACCAAATATTTGATCACTCCCTTTTTTAAGAAGAGAAGCATCAATTATTCTCAAAACTAGCTTGCAAATGTCTTTGATTTTAGCAGTACTCTTTAGGCAAAAGATCACTTATTTTTATACAAAGTTTTCTTACTTTATAATCTACTGAACATTAGTAGCCAGCTTAAAATGCTTATTCTATGATTGCATATTTGTGTAAACTATTATTGTTTTCTTTAGGAAACAAATAGAGAAACACAATACTGAATATAATAACCTGATAACACTGTAAAGTTAACAGAAACACCCTTGAAATTTCTCAAAGTTACATTAATAATTTTAAATACGAGAAGCAACAATCCCTTAAAAATAAATTATTTACAGATATCATTTAAGGTTGACGGTGTCTATGCACTCCTTACATGATCTGATTACATTCCTTGAAATACTCTGCCTATAAAACAAAAACTGTTCGTGTGTGCTGCCCACTTGCCATTGGAAAACTGGAGACAGTGTGACTTTAAGAAAATTAACATAATTGTAGAAAACTAATTTAAACTGATATTGTGCTATCCAAAGAAAAATGATCATCTCATGAGAGGATTTTTACATAGCATCACTCTAAGATTCTAAAAGTGCTAAAACATTCTGCCATTAAAACATTTCTATGTAAAAATTTATATTTATACTCATAGGAAATTTTTATTTATTTATTTTGAGACAGTCTCATTATGTCGCCGGTGTAGAGTGCCATGGCGTCACAGCTCACAACAACCTCAAACTCCTGGGCTTAAGTGATTCTCTTGCCTCAGCCTCCCAAGTAGCTAGGACTACAGGCGCCCGCCACAATACCTGGCTTTCTTTTTTGTTGTTGTGGTTGTCACTGTTGTTTAGCAGGCCCGGGCCACATTTGAACCCACCAGCCCCAGTGTATGTGGCTAGCGCCCTAACCACTGAGCATTAGTCTCATTTTGTTGCTTTTGGTTGAGTGCGGTGAGATCATAGCTCACAGCAACCTCAGACTCTTGGGCTCAAGCAATCCTCTTGCCTCGGGCTCCTGAGTAGCTGAGCCTACAGGCACCTGCCACAATGCTAGGCAAATTTTTTTAGAGATGGGGGTCTCACTCTTGCTCAGGCTGGTCTTGAACTCCTGAGCTCAGGCAAGCCACCTGCCTCAGCCTTCCAGAGTGCTAAGATTATAGGTGTGAGCCACCACACCAGGTCTGGAAATAACATTATTAAAATTTATTTTTAATATGATAAAAGCTACTAAATCAGTTTCCTCTGTCACATTGCACATCTATCTAAATTATAAGGTGTCTTAAGTTTTTGTAGTTTTTATAGATTATAATAAATGAAAACTTTTTTTGCCAAATTTCTGTTTGTGGTTTTTCTTTAATCAAAAATATTGGTGACAAAACATTGCCAATGTTAATATATGCCATGTAAAAAAAATCAGTTTAGAAAGCCTAAAGCAATGCCAGTGAGTCGTCCCTAACTCAGAGTAGTGTCAAGCTAAGCAGCAGCAGCCGCTGGTACTCAGTATTGCTGGGTCAGGCAATCCTCACCTGGAATTAAATTAGGTGCCTTTTGTGGGACAAATGCCAAACCGTTGCTCTTTTAGTGAAATGCAATGAACTAAAAGTCTGAGCACCACTGTTCCTATGAGCAGGTATATAAGCGGCACATGTAACACACATTCAAAAACAACCGTAACTATAGTTATAATTCTTGTAGTGTTATTGAATTTTTACATTTCCCTTCAAGGGAAGACGTTAACAAAATGGCATAGATTGAAAATCATACACATGTCTATTATAAATGAGAAAGTTGGTGCCTCACAAGAGCACTTCTGGTGAATTCTGATGAACTTTCTGCTGGTCCCAACCTCCACCCCATCTTGTGGCACTTACTATCTGCCCCATGTGGACAGAACAAAGAGAAGAAACTTCTAAGATGTGAAACCAACATAATCACTCTCTTCCTTTTCTGTTTTCCTAAGACGACGCAGAGGCGCTTACTTCCTAGGTTTCTTACTTCCAGTCATGACGAAATAATGGTCATCACCTTCCTTTTTCTTGGCAGCAGGTTTTTTACCTCCACTATCTGTTCCCTTGACAGCTGAGGGGGGTTTCCTGGTTGAAGGTGGGGGTTTACCACCTTTTGGAGGTCCTTTAGTGGCAGTCTGCGGTGACTTTGGCACAGTTTGTGTTTTGACAGAAGACTGGGGAAGGCTCACAGTGGACAGTGGGGTGCGGCCAGGAGACCTGGGGGAGCTGGGTCCTTTTTTCTGGCATGTACTTTTATTCTGAGGCTGCTTTTTGGCAACTGAAACTATATTCTTATCTTTCAATTCCTGTGCAGCTTTTCCAGAAGAAACCGAGGAGACAGAACCTGGTAGATTTAAATTTAAGGCCGATTTAAGTTTCTGTGTGGGCACTGGCTTTGCTTGTGGGGCTCCAGCAGGTGGCTGAGACCGTGTTCCCAGACCCACAGCCGTGGTTTTGGAGCCGGGCTTTGTCATTTTTGCAGAAGATTGGAGAGACGGAGAAGGTTTAGGCCTTACATGTACATTTGCTTTAGGCAGCTTGGGACCCTTTGATGATGAATTCGAATGTGCAGTCAAGTGAAATGCTGGCCCATCCCGGGAAGAAACATGATTGTGTTTCAAATACATGGGTTCTGTTTTTCCAGAACTCTTACTTGGCAAAAGTGTAGACTCAGGCAGATCTCTTGAAATCTTGGCTGTAGTAAGCTTGGCCTTTGGGGTACTGGGGGATGCAACACATTTTCTCAGTGACTCAGACACACAGGGCGCAGTTCTTGGTAAAGCAGGTGGAAAAGCATTTTTACCTCCTGGATTTGAAGAAGTATGTGAAGATGATGCCTTGTTCAAAGGCGCTTGTGGTTTCTTTGTTGTGCCCCTTGAAGACTTGAGATGAGGGGACGCTGCTACAGAATTTGTGAATTTAGAACGCACTGAGCCTGAGCCCAGGTTACCCCCTTTCAGGGAAGATGCTGGCAGCAACACACCTGCTTGACGTACCGGTTTTTCTTTGCCCCTTGGAGGACCAGCTGGTGTGCCAGGCTTTGAATTTTGCTTCTGAAACATGTTAACTGCTGACAAGGGGTTCATGTCAGGAGGCTGAGGTGTTCTGGCAGGGGAATCAGGTACACTTTCAGTAGCAATTCCTTTCTGAAATGCTAAAATTTTTTGTTCTAGCGTAGCAAACTGTAAGATTCGACAGGGGTCATATTTAAGCAAAAATCCTTGAAGGGTATCCCATCCTCCACCAACACGAACCATGACATGTTTTCCATGAAGCATCTGCTCCCAGGAGAGAGTAAAAAATTAAGCTGTAAAACCGTGTGAAATTCATAGTCACAATCTCTAGTGTCTGTGAGCTGCGAATTTCTGAGTACTTGCCAGCGGCTTCACTACAAATGGACAATCTCTTTCTTGTACTAAAGTTAATTCACAATGAATTATGCAACTAATAATATGAACTCTTCCAATTTGGAAGGAAGATATTTACATATAACTTGCATCCTAAAAATCCAAGTTATTAATATACGGAATTGCAAGGGCAATATTATTCAACAGAGGGGACTACCGAAGGAGGGAAAGAGACAAAGGGAGGGAGAAGGGAAAAAGGAAAAATAAGGACTTATAGAAAAAAACTTCATAATGAAGAAAAAAATTATGAAAGATAAAAACAACTAAATCTTATACTTTATAATTTAAAAAATTATTTTCATACATATTCTGTCCATTTTATCTTTAAACCACTTTGGTATAAGTTAGTATGAGTTCTTTACAGAAGAGAAATTTATGGCCCTGAGAGATTAAGGCATTTGTCCACCTCACGCGGCTTGGCCTGGCCTCAAACCCACTGGGCTACCCCTCACTCAGATGGCACTTAGCTGGGGATAAGCCACACCCTGACTCTGCTAATACAGCCCAATTTGGAGCTTGGTCCCTTGTCCATTCAGGAGACAAATCTGCACAATTGCGTGCAACAAGTCTGCACAAATTTTAACTCTAAGTCAGTGATTGTCAACCAGTATGCCGTGGCACATGGTGTGCTGGAAGATCTTAGGTGTGCCATGAATTTTTAAAGATCATCAATTAAATGATTTTCTAAAGAAGTTCAAAGCCCAATAGGTATATATATATTTTTTTAATCAACATAATTTAAGTGTGCCACAGAAGTTGAACTACAGGTTCAAGTGTGCCGTGAGATAAAAGGGATCAAAAAACACTGGTCTGAGTCCTATGCTCTGCAAACCACTCTAGCTTTCTTTTTTAAGGCAATAAGATAATTAACAGAAAGTGCATAGGGATGTTTCTGTGTGACTTGGGTGGGGGCGGGGAGGCAACAATAGTATAGGTAATAGAAGAAAATATGGATGAAGTGAGGTTTATATTGTTTTCCTAAATTGAAAGTAAAACAGCACTTGTATCAGAAGAGGAAAGAAAGCTCCACGGGTGAAATCCAACCTCTTTATCCTCAAAGGGAACAATTAATTGATTGTAGACCAGAAAAAGGAAGGAAATGGCCATGTCTCCCACATACGGATTTTATGCTTTCAGGCCCAAAGTACGTATTATTACAACTGAAATGTTTCTGGATCCTTTTCTTAGATGGATACTCAATCTTATGAGATGTTTTGTCTTTTTTCTTCTTCTTATAAAGGAAAATTATGCCTTTCTATAAAATTTGAAAAATGGAATAAGTTCCCCGAGGTGTACAAAGATCATTTACCCCAGTTATATTAAATGTCTATATAGTCTTAGCTATCCCGAAGTTCATTGTTTGCTATGTTAAAAGTGTTTGCTAAGCTCATTATATGTGCAAACAGGATATCTGCGTAAATAATGAACTTACTCTTATGAAGAGAATTTTATCCCCTAGTCGGTACCGTCCTTCAGATAAGTACTCGATAGAAAATCGATGCGAACAACTACATGGAGGGTCCTCAGCAATATGTTTAACCTGAAATTAAAAATAAATAACACAATTTAGTGTTTGTTACAAAAAGCACTTTATTTAAAATTAAAATGCGATGTTACTTGGTAGCTAGGAAAATCAAAGGTAAAAATGCAAAGCCAGCTCAGCTGTCTGGCGTCTCTTCTTTGCCTGTGAACTCTGAGGTTAGAGGTTACTAATCCACACTGATGAAGCCTAAGTCTCTCTCTGCCCACGTGCAATCAGGTTCACAGTCAGTACAACTGACACCTAAAGAAGGTCTTCAAACGTGTAAGACAGTGAAGTCAACTAAAAACACAGTGGTTTAAAAATCGGTGAGTACAGGCTGCAAACTAACACAACCTTTTGGGAAGGAAGTATGGAGAATCCTCAAAGAACTCAAATTAGACCTCCCATTTTATCCTGCAATCCCATTACTGGGCATCTATCCAGAAGAAAAAAAATCATTTTATCATAAGGACATTTGCACTAGACTGTTTATCACAGCTCAGTTTACAATAGCCAAGATGTGGAAACAACCTAAATGCCCACCAACGTAGGAATCGATTAATGAGCTGTGGTATGCATATACCATGGAATACTATTCAGCCACAAAAAGATGGAGACTTTACATCCTTTGTATTAACCTGGCTGGACTGAAACACATTCTTCTTAGTAAAATATCACAAGAATGGAAAAGCAAGAATCCAATACACTCAATACTAATATGAAGTCAGTACATGCTCTAATACACACCCACATACGAGAGAAACTCAAATCAATTCAAGGTGGGGAGTGGGAGAACAAGGGAACAGAGGAGGGGGGGGAAAGGGGATGAATGTGCTCCCACTTCATGGGCACAATGTTAGGGTGTAGGGCACACCTCTTGGGGGTGGGACATAATGATAAGAGGGACTCTACCTAACAAGTCCAACATTGCAACCTAATTCTTTATACCCTTAAATTAACCTGAAACAATAACAAAGGGTGTAAAATTAAATAAAAATTGATGAGTAATCAAAAAAACAAAACAAAAAACCACAATGCTTGAATTTTAGAAAACACACGAGTTCATGATTTAGCCCAAATTGTTTTAAGCCCTAAGTTAATATATCTGCATCAGATCAAAGCCAGTCAGTCTGACAAAGGCTAAGCAGGAATTTTCACTTATCTCTTAACACTGTGCCAAACCAATATTGCAGAAGAATATCTAGATTTGTGTGAAGTTATTACTAAAATAAACAGGGACATTCACATCTGTTCACCCAAGAATGTATAAAATTCTTTAAAATTTTGATTCAAGAAGCATTTTTCTAAATGTCTTTGCTTTGTTTCGAAATCTGCTAAGGAGATGGGAGTCAGTGGGAAACTTGGATCACTGAAAGAGCTTACAGAACTTCATTGTTCTTTTTGGAGACATGATCTTCCTCTGTTTTCCAGGCTAGAGGGCAACGGGAAGCATTATAGGGCAACATTATAGCTCACTGCAACCTGAACTTGTGGATCTAAGAGATCCTCCTGCCTCAGGCCCCCATTGGGGATTATGGGGTGTGAGCTACTGCACTCAGCCAGAATTTTATTTCAATAAATATTTTTTTTAATGGTAGAACTTCAGTTAATATAAAAAGAAACTCTAGAATTCTACATATAAAACATGGAAATAAAAATACATTGATTAAAGGAGGACATTTGTTGAAATATCTTTAATTGAAAAAAAAACATACATCAGCTACTGTGAAAAATATTTGGCTTTTCCTAAAATTACATTTTTGAGAAAGCAACATCATGACTAATTTTCTCATTTACTTGTCATACAGAGTATTATTTAGACAAATTAACATAATGATAAAGAAAGTCTCTTTAGATATCTGGAAGTTAGCTGAGCACAAAGAAAAATTTAAATGATTGACTTAAGTATCTCTCTCGAATGGGTGGACAACTGTGGATTTACCAGGGCTGGATAAGAAGATCCAGAATTTGTTTATTGTTCTATATCATTCATTATGAAAATAACAAGCTTATAAACAAATAGAACTGCTTGTTACAAGTCATTTAATCAAGTTGTCTTAGTCATAGCCATTTGTACACATACCATACACGAAGGATGGTTGAAAAGAAACTAAATTCAGGTAAAAAGTTTACAATGGTTAGAACCGTGTATATATGTTAACCAAAGTAATGTGATAGGAGATATTTCTTTTAGTCACTCCTTTTTGCCTGTAAAAAATTTATTAAGTATATTTCTTACCAGGACCCTAAATGATAAATAACAATTGTTCCTTTTTTTAAAAAACATAACCCCAAGAAATGTGAAGGTCATATATTTATAGGTGGGTGTTGAATTTATATGAATAGCACATATTGAGAGGAATGTGTTCTTTTAAGTTTTTCTACCAAGAATGCAGATATGAGAAGTCTCTTACTTTCCTTCTTTAAAATATCCAAATACTACTTATACGAAGCAGTACAGATCAGCGCTAACCCACAACCTAAACAAGGCAGTGAGTCTAAAAGAAATGAGAGCTGTGGGTAAGAAATGCTTTCTTCTGCTTTCATTTATTGCATAATTTGCATTGCAACACTAAAGGAAATAGCTAAGAAAATTAAAATAACCTACAAAGGCCCTACGTTATATTTTCATACTCACAGCAGCAGGTGAGCTCATATTGGGGGGCCAGGGAATGAGGGGGTGGGGAGGAGGGAGGAGGATGGGGGTCATAGTGTATGGCACACCTCTTGGAGGTGGGACCCAATTATAAGAGCTACTTGATCTGATAAAGGCAATCAGTGTAACCTAATTCTTCGTACCCTCAATGAATCCCAAACAATAAAAAAAAAAATATGTATCTTTTCATATTCACTTTTTCTGTAGTTTGTGCACACACATTTTTCACAAAATAAACATTTTTCTTATCACTATTCATCATAATGATCACGTAAAATGAGTATTCTGTTAAAATAATTAATGCTAATTTATCGAGCCATGTCTCTACTTGAGGGCATTTATATTGCTAATCTTTCATCATTATATGTCACAGTGCAATAGACACTTTCATTTATGCTACATTTTTCCTTTTTCAGTTATAATACAAAAGAAAAATGATTTTTAGTAGTTCTTATTATCTGTTCATCAATTCCTTTTTCAAAAGCTTCCATCACTTCTGCATTACCAATAGCATTCTCAAAGTATAGTTTCACCAGCATTTATCAGTGCAAGGTTTTGTGCTGTTTAAAAATTCTAATGAGGCAAACGGAGCTTCGGGGCTGTTTTAATCTTGTTTGCTTGATTATGAGCAAGTTTCAATAATGTATTTGCTTCTTGCAGGGACCCAGTCCTTGCTCATTTACCCCCTGGAAATGCCTTAACAAATTTTGTATGGTCATTATGTACTATATTTCCCATTTCATAAAAATATCTTCCCAATGTTTTCTCTTTATCATTTTGTAAGATTATGGCAGAGTATTTTACTCCTACATTATTTCTGCTTCCCATATTAACTTGCACAGTCATCATCTATTCTATACCAATAACACACTGCAGGTAGATGTTAGATATGTTTTGATCTGACAAAGAGTTTTTCAGGTTGACAGATTCCTTTCTCTTTTTTTTTCCAGGTTAATGTGAGGGTACAGACAACTAGATTACAAATGTTGCATTTTGTTAGATGGCGTCCCTCTTATTGTTGTGTCCCACACTCAGGAAGTGTTCCATATACCCTTTCATTGTGTTCATTAAGTAAACGGGAGCACACCAATCCCCTGCCTTGCTACCCTCCTGCTCTCCCCCTCCCAACTTGAATTGAATTGTTTTTCTCTTATGTGGGCATGTCTATCTTGCAAGGCTACTCAAATGTTTTACACTAAACATTCAAAGCAACACTTTCTAAATGTTTACTAGCAATGGTTCATTTCTGTAATGATCTCGCACATTAAACACTTTTGTAAAATGCTACAATTCTTTGAATTATACTGAACAAGTTTAAACAGAAAATGTTCAATATTCAATTCACTTCTATCACTTATTAATATATTATAGTCACTGCAGAAGACCCACAGCCTAAGGAATCAGTCACTCACAGTTGTTAATTTCAGTCAATTTTACCTCTTACATAAGCCATATATTCCTTTTGTTAATACTACTGCTACTCAAGTTCAAGCTTTCATCATCTGATGCCTGGATTATTACCATAAAAACCAATATAACCTCTACATACCATGACAGTAATCCTTATAATTTGTAAATCATATTATAACACTACCACATTAAAAAAAAAAAACCACTGAGTTCTTGTGGCCTACAGTGCTCCTCATGATGAGTTCAGCCTATCTCTCCACCACTCCTCAACTACACATCCAATCCTCATCACACACAAGCAACACAAGTCACCTCTAAAAAGTAGTGCCCTGAACTCATGAGGGCATGGAGATTAGTACTGATGTTGCTCTGAATAAGAAACACTTTTAAACATAGTATCACTTATAACAGTAAAACTATGAGACTTCAAGATGGGCATAGGCTAAAGAAGGATGTGGCAATTACTTACAGCTTCATGGAGCTCTTCATGCTGGCAGCATGATTTGGGGATGCTGATGGAGTCTTCGGGCCCAGAAATATTAAGCAAAGTCTCTTCTAACTCAATTTCTTTCTCAAGTTTTACTAATACTGGTGGCTCAACACCATACCTGAAAACCAACCAGGAGATCTGATTATTCCAGCAAAGGTAACCCAAGCATTTTCCTGCATATCAAGATAGATCATATGCTACTTTTAAAGCAAATTCTGTACCATTCTCTTCTACCAATTGTTTCACTGGGACATTTGGAAATGCTTTTTAATGTTTCACTGATTGCCAAAAGTAGATTATAATCTTCACAATATAGCATATATTTGGGTTACGGGATGCTTCTAGTATTCTACCTGGGATCCTGAAAGGTGGCTTTAAAATCAGCTAGTGAGTAAAAATGGGGATGAGTATACACAGGGACATCAAACCTCAGCCTTCTTATTAGAGCCTGTGTCCAGGGACTTGCTTCAGCTTAAATTGCTTTAAGACTACACGCTCTTGCCCTATTCTTAAACTAAAAAAGTTAAGCAACCATTTTCACAGTTTGATATTAAATGAAGACAAGATATATTGAAAACCAGATGCTGACATATGCTCATGCAAATATAACAAAATTAATAAAGAACGATAAAATAGGAAAATAGGTGACTTTATTTTAATCAACAATTATTTTCTTGTATTTATAAGCAATGTGCTCTTAGCTAAACTTAGGTACTTTAACAAATGTTTATGACATTGAAATTCTGAAATACTGTAGAATATTACCTTGACACGATTCGACCAATTTCAAGGAGACAAAGATACACCTGTCTTGGATCTTTGTGCAAAACTGTGGGGAAAAAAGACCATTTATTTTCAGGAGTAGTATTCAGTGGGGGAAGTATATTTATGGCATGGAAGAGTATAAAAGAAAAGATTAAGGAAGACAGTGGTTTTATTTGTTTGGAGAAAACTTAGAGAAAATTTTTCATTTTCTCTGTATATTATTATCTTTCATTTTCTCTCTATGTTATTATTTTCCACAAATTATTTTTTGAAAAACCAGCCAAGGAGAATACTAATTTACCATGGACCCTTAGTTGTATAGCACTTTAAGTCCAAAACTGAGGGCTTAGTAACTTTAATTTACTTATACTTTAGATCTCTCAACAGGAGACACTGTTAAAAGCGATGTTATCAAGTTAATTTTATTCTAAACTATCTTTAATGTAGAACTATATGTTAATATTTTCCTCAAACTCTTATAAAATAGAAGAGGAAATACTTCCTAACTGGCACCATTCTATGGTGCCAGCTTTACTTTGATACCAAAACCAGATACAGACATCATTAAAAAAACTAAAGACCCATATTCTTTATGAATATAGATGTGGAAATATTTAACAAAATGCCAGCAAACCAAATCAGCAGCATATAAAAGGATTGTACATTACAACATGACCACACGGAATTTATGCCAGGAATACAAATTTTATTCAACATATGAAAATCAACTAAATGCAGGCAGTGCCTGTGGCTCAAAGGAGTAGGGCGGCAGCCCCATATGCCAGAGGTGGCGGGTTCAAACCCAGCCCTGGCCAAAAACTGAAAATCAACCAAATGCAATACGCCATTAATAGAATAAAGTAAAAGAAACACAGTTACCTGAATAGACACAGAAGCAGCATTGATAAAAATTCAACATGCTTTCCCAATAAAAAGACAGAACAAAGTAGGAATAGAAGGGAAGTTTCTCTATCTGATAAAAGGCAACTATGAAAAATCTACAGGTAATACTCTTAAAGGTGAAAGATTGAAAGTCTTCCTGTTATTAGAGCTAATAAGCAAGTTCAGTAAAGTTGTAGGATACAACACCACTATACCAAAATTAGTTGCATACACTAGAAATGAATAATATGTAAATGAAATTAAGAAAATAATTTCATTTACAATAACTTCAAAAAGAATAAAGTACTTAGAAATATATTTAACCAAGGAAGTATAAGACACATACACTGAAAAGTATAAAACATAATTAAAAGAAATTAGAGAAGATATGAAGAAATAAAAAGACATCCTATGTTCATAGACTGGAAAAAAAAATTGTTAAGATGGCAATATTCAGCTCAGCACCTGTAGCTCAAGCAGCTAAGGTGCCAGCCACATACACCAGAGCTGACAGGTTTAAATCTAGCCCAGGCCGCCAAACAACAATGACAGCTACAGCCAAAAAATAGCTGGGTGATGTGGCAAATGCCTGTAGTCCTAGCTACTTAGGAGGCTGAGGCAAGAGAATCACTTAAGCCCAAGACTTGGAGGTTGCTGGGAGCTGTGACACCACAGCACTCTACCGAGGGTGACAACTTGAGTCTCTGTCTCAAAAAAAAAAGGCAATATGTCACCAGTTGACCTACAAATTCAATGCAATTCCTATCAAACTTCCAACAGCCTGTTTTCCCCCCAGAAATGTACAAGTTGATGATAAAATTAATGTAGAAATTCAAAGGATGCAGAATAGCCAAACCAATCTTTAAAAAGAAGAACAAAGTTGAGGGACCCACACTTTCCACCCTGAATAAGTTATAATGATCAAGACAGTGTATCTGGCATAAGGACAGACATGTCAACCAATGGAATGAAACTAAGTGTCTAGAAATAAACCTACAAATTTATGTATAATTTCAACAAGAGTGCAGAGACAATTCAAAGTCAGAGATGAGAGTCTTCAACAGATGGGTTTAGGACATTTGGATATCCTCACACAAGAGAATGAATTTTAACTCCTACCTCACACCATATACAAAAATCAACTTAAAAGGACCTATAAATGTAAGAGCTAAGACTATAGAATTCATGGAAGAAAACATAAGTTAAAAAACTGTGTATAACCTTGATTAGGCAATAGATTTTTATAACAGAACATCAAAAGCATAAGCAAACAAAAAAAAATAAAATTTCACTAAAATTAAAAAGTTTCATGTATCAAGGGCCACTATCAAGAAAGTAAAAAGATAATCCCCAAACTGGAAGGAAATATTTACAAATCATATCTGATAAGGGCCTAGGACCTAGAATATATAAAGAACTCTTGTAAGTCAACAAAAAAGTTAAATGACCTATTTTTTTTTTAAATGAGCACAGGATTTGAACAGATATTTCTTCAAAGATGTGCCAATGGCCAAAAAGCGCGTGAAAAGATGCTCAATGTCATGAAGACAAAGCAAATTAAAACCATGCGGAGACACTCCTTCATACCCCCTAGGATAGTTATAATAAAAACAAAATACAAACAAAAAGCAGACCACCATGAGTCCTGACAAGGAAGCAGAAAAAGTGGAACCCTTGTGCATGTCTGGTGGAAAAGTAAATGGGTTGCAGCCACTTTGAAAACAGTTTGGTGGTTCCTCAAAGAGATAAACCTAGAATTACTATATGACACAGCAATTCCTTCCACTGCTTGGTATTTACCTGAAAGAATTAAAAGCCTATGTTCACTTAACAACTTGTACACAAATGTTCATAGCAGCTTTATTCACAACAGCCAAAAAGTGAGAAAAATCCAAATGTTCATCAACTGATGAATGGCTAAAAAAATACGGTGTTATCAATCCCATGGAACATTATTCTACCATAAAAAAGAATGAAGTTTGGGAGGCCCAAGTGGGAGGATTGCCTGAGGCCAGGAGTACAAAATCAGGCTGTGCAACATAGTGAGACCATATCTCTATAAAAATAAAGAAAACTCAGCCCAACAAGGTGGTGGGGAACTATAGTCCTATAGGACCTGCAGTCACAGCTTCTCAGAAGTCTGGGGCAGGAGGATGACTTGAACCCAGGAGTTCAAGGCTGCAGTGAGCTGTGATCATGCCTCTGCACTTTAGCCTGGGCAACAGAGCAAGATCATGTCTCTAAATAAAAACAAAAACAAAAAAGGAAGGAAGTACTGTTACATGCTATAACATAAATGAACCATTATGCTAACTGAAAACGATTATCCAGACACAAAAGGGCACATATTGTACGATTATGTTTATATGAAATGTCCAGAATATGCAAGGTCATTGAGAAAGAGATTAGTAGTTGCAGGGCATGGGGGAAGAGCGTAATTGAGACAAATCACTAATAGGAATAGGTTTTCCAGAAATGCTCTGGAATCAGATAGTGGTAATGATTCTACCACAGAGTAAATATACTAAAAAACACTGAAGTATACATTTTTAAAATATAAATTTTGTCTTATGTACAGAATATCTCATTTTTTTAAATGTCATTAAAAGAGGAATCCAATACACTTAAAAATGGCAAACACAGTAAATTTTGTTTTGTGTATATATAATTTTTGAGACAGGGTCTCACTCTGTTATCCAGTCTAGAGTCCAACAGCATGATCATAGCCCACTGTAGCTCCCACTCCTAAGCTCAAGAAATCCTCCCTCTTCAGCCTCTCCAGTAGCTAGGACTACAGGCACACACCAGCATGCCTGGCTTTATTTATTTATTTTGTAGAAATGAGCTTTCACTATGTTGCCCAGGCTGGTCTCAAACTCCTGTCCTCAAGCAATTTTTCCATCTCAGCCTTCTGAAATGCTGGGATTATAGGCATGACCCACTGTGCCTGACCTGTTATGTATGTTTTAATATAATTTTTAAAAATAAAAATTAAAAACAAGTTAAAAGGAACTGAAATGTAAAGGTCAACAGAGATCCTTTAAAAAAAAAAAACAATAAAAAGCTCTGATCACAGAACTCAGGCGAAGTGCGCAAACAGCTGATACAGAAGTTAGGATCATCCACCTTCCTGTTCCCATCCTTAGAGGTAGAAACGATAGGAAACTTGGAATCCTAATCTAGCAATGTGTGATGTATGCGGAACTGCAGGTGCCTGACTCCCCCAACGGAAACGGCAGTTGTTCTTAGATATATGAATGGCATCTCTCCTATATCCCAAACACAGAGTATACGCTTTCAAATTAAAAAGCCTATATTTGAATCTAACATTCATACCAGCAGACAAAATTTATCTTAAATTTTTTATTAAACCTGTTTGTCTCTGAATGCTTAGAAGTAGCTTAAAAATGGTAGATTTACTTCTCAAAATAGCTTAAGTTTCTAGCAAAATGTAAAAAAATAAGATGCACATCTGTGAGACAGATGATCCGTAGAGAGTAAAAACATGAGTCTAGAAATGGATCGCTGGTATTGGCAGGGCTTTATTTAGTCTCATACTGACCTTACCTTCAAGGCAGGCGGAAGAGGTTTTCCACCGAGAAGCAGAAATGTATAACAATCTTACATCCTTTCAGATACAATAAACTGGAAGTCAAAGCATTTCCTCTTCCCTTTCATCTCTAGAAGCCAGGGGTGCCCTTAAATCACCTACATTGTCAGTAAGTATCAGCACACCTGGATTTAAAGCAGGTGCAATCTGAGGGGTAAGACAACAATCCATGACACTTTTTATTAGGTCAAAGTATCCAGAGGCACGGCAGTGACAGCAGCTGACCCATGTCCAGGCAATAATTTAAATACAACAACAAAACCAACTAAAAAGTTTGCTTTTTATTAACACTATGAACCAGCCATTCTAAACAATGTCAGAGATAAAACTTCTCTCTACCAGGGCAAATGACTCCCGCAGCCCTTGGCACAGTACTGCTCCCATCACAACAATATAAAAATGCACACACACCCCCCGGAAAACTTAGATAACTAGTAGTTAACTCACTGCATAGACACTTCTCTTGACTTAAAGTAAAGAAGAAAGTATGTCAATATTTCTTCAGTAGAGCATGAGTTTTCAAAATGAACCCTCAGAAACAGTAATCCATGCAGATAATTGAGTTGGCAGCTGTTGTTTACAAGGTAAATCTAAATACTGACTACACATCATTAAGCTTCCTGCCGTTTCTGTAATTATCTGGTTAAAGAGACATTACTAGTGATTTAGACTTGGTAGAGTAATTCTTGATGAAAACATTAATTAGCAAAGTGCTAGTCTGGAACATTCCTTCAGACAACTTATTTTGTAAATAAAGTATTTGGAGGGCATTCTAGATACAGAAAATCTTTAACCATAAATGGAAAACTTAATATATTTGATTCAGTATCTATTTCTTCAATTGTTTTGTATATATTGAAAGTACATACTTACTTACTTTCCTTTTTTTTTGAGACAGAGTCTCACTTTGTCACCCTTCATAGAGTGCCATGCTGTCATAGCTCACAGCAACCTCTAACTCTTGGGCTCAAGTGATTCTCTTGCCTCAGCCTTCCAAGTAGTTGGGATTACAGAAACCTGCCACAATGCCTGGCTATTTTTAGAGATGGGGTCTCATTCTAGCTCAGGCTGGTTCCAAACCTGTGAGCTCAGGCAACTGAGGTTGGCCTTGGCCTCCCTAAGTGCTATGGTTACAGGTGTGAACCACCACGCCCAGCCTGAAAGTATATACCTTCCTTGGGAAATTAGATGTGACATTTATTTGGCAAGAAAAATTAGAAGTGAGGGATGTAAAAATGTTCTAATGAACTTTAAAAATAACAACAGTAACAATAATATTTACCTAAACCTTCCGATTCAAAGAGGTAAGTTTCATCAACGCCGATGTCCCTACACCAGTGAAGGAAGTTTGCAGTATTATCTCGGGCAAAGAATGAGCCTGGTGCAGCATCTTTCTTACAGGGTACTTTTCTCATTGGAAAATTCTAGAAAAGACAAAAAAAAAAAAAAACCTTAAAAAATGCATTAAGGATATTTTCTCTCTCTTTTTTTTTTCTTGAGACAAAATCTCACTTTGTCACCATTGGTAGAGTGCAATGGCGACATAGCTTACAGCAACCTCAATCTCTTGGGCTCAAGTGATCCCCTTGCCTTAGCCTCCTTGAGTAGCTAGGACTTCAGGTACCTGCCACAACACCCAGCTATTTTTAGAGACAGGGTCTCGCTCAGGCTGATCTTGAACTCCTGAGCTCAGGCAATCCACCTGCCTCGATCTCCCAGAGTGCTAGGATTATAGACATGATATTTTCCTTAGATATTCATTTTAATATACTAAATAAATGTTCAGTGTATTGCATGTAACTAAAAAGTATACTTTACGAGAAAAATGATACCTTCAAAAGCTATCTTATTTTACTTTAAAGTATATTCCAGAAAATGATTACTAGGAAAACAATTGGTCAAAATAGCAGTAGGATCAGGCATCTCCCTCCTCTTTTTTTTTTTTCAAATGACACAAGGGTTTTGCTTAAAATAAAAATGACAGCCTAACAATTCCAAAGCACATCTCTGTGCTATTTCCCTGCACAGCACTCAGTACAAACATAAATTACCACCATGCTCACTTTCTTACGTGCAGACGGTTCTGAGTTTCTTGAAGTCTCAAGAAAATCAGGAAGTAGTTGCCCTTTTTTTTTTTTTTTTTTTTTTGCAGTTTTTGACTGGGGCTGGGTTTGAACCAACCACCTCCGGCATATGGAGCCGGCGCCTTACTCCTTTGAGCCACAGGCGCTGCCCTAGTTGCCCATTCTTAACTCAAGTTCTTTGAAAACTAATCATCTAGGTTTCACAGAATCTTAATTTTTTTTACCTTCTGGCCTAAGACTATTATTCTGCTGAGGCTGAGGGGGTTTTTGTTTGTTTTAGTTTAATTTGTTACTTAAATAAGCAATTCATGAATATGCATTTTTTCATGCAGTAAGATACAATGTCTTCCTCCCACCTCTACCCCTCAGTTCCTCTCTCTGCCTAGAGGTAACCACTACTACCAACCAGTTCCTTGTATGTCCTTCCTCTTCCTGTTAAATAAAACAGTCTTACAAGTGTTTTCTCTGACTGAATACAGAATATATCATCATTGCAACAGAAAGAAAAAAAAATGCAACGATGCTTAGTATCACCTGAAATCCTCTCACTCACATTTTGGTGAGACAGCTCTCGGCACAGCTATGCACACACCTGTACCTACAAAACCTCACACGAGCATGCTAGTCTGCAGTTTGATTTCTGTGCGTGTGTGTGCATATCTGTACTTCATCATAGGCTGTAGGAGTCTTTGGGGGTTGAAAATAACAGATTTAAATAATCATTTCTGATAAATGAGTACCATTCCAGTATGTCTGGGGATAATAATTTTTAACGATGTTACTGATGAACATTTAGGTTGTTCCTAATTTTTTTTTGTACTATCATTTTTATGATTATTTTCTTAGAATAAATTCCTACAAGTAGAATTAGATATCAAATGATGTACTTTACTTTCAATGTGAATTATACGTAGTATATAGAGGGTGCCCCCAAAATGTACACACACTATAAGAAAGGAAAAAATTGTATTAAATTTGTAATATTCAAGTCACTTTTGATTTCTGCAATTACAAGAGGTGCTCAGCGTGACTTGTATTCATCTTTTGTTATCAGTATATATTGAGTATTACAAATTTAATACAGCTTCTTTCTTTTTAAAAATGTGTATACATTTTTTTGGCACCCATTGTTCTGGGAGACAGTGGATGAGTTATATATAATCAGGACTCATCTATCCTGAAGCCTGAACTGCTGTCAGCCATCGAGAAGCTCTCATAAAATAAAAGCAGGGTTGGCCTCTGCCAAAAAAAAAAAAAAAACTCTCTCTCTCTATATATATTTATATATAACTCATCCACTGTCCCCCAGAACAGTGATACTACTTTTTATTTCCACCAACAGTGTGTAAATGTCCAGTCTCCAAGCTCTTGACAATACCTAAATTTGATGAAAAGAGAGGAAGCTTTATCTACTTCAGATCATGACGTTAGGGTCAATGGAGGAAAACTGACTAAAAAAATATTATTGCTTCAAACCAGTATTGATAGAATTTACTATTGAGGCAACACCTGGAGAATGAGGAAGATAATAATGCCAGCAGCAGCCGCTACCTGTGGGCCAGGAACCCTCACAACGATCCTGGGAGGGAGGCCCCATTCTTGATCTCAAGAAGAGCTGGCCACTGGTCAGCCACTGTGCGAGGCACCATGCTGGACACCACCTAGACCCTATGGCATTTAATTCCACTAAACTGTCACAAGTGAACCCCATAAGCTAAATACCAACACCTCCATTTTACAAATGAGAACATTTTTCCAGATGCTCAAAAAGGTGAAGTAAATCATTCAAGGTCTCACAGCCAGCAGGGGTGGAAGTTTACAACCTTGTGGAAACGGTAAGAAATGCACATATACATAAACTGATTAACACATACCAGGACATCAGATCAATACTGCCAAAGGTTTACTTACTCCTGGTTCTTCAGAGTTGCATGTTTTCACCATGTTTTGAAGAACATCAACCAGTTGGCATAACAGCACTCCATTATCAAGTTCTTCCAGTAATCTTTCTGCCTTAATTTCAATGCCTAAAAACACATTTCAAAGTGAAGATCTTCTAAAACTCAGCAAATTCAAATATGTTTTGTTGGGTTTTTTTTCGTTTGTTTGTTTTTAGAATCTCACTCCGTCACCATTGGTAGAGTGTCATGGTGTCATAGCTCCCAGCAACCTCAAACTCCTGGGCTTGAGCAATGCTCTTGCCTCAGCCTCCCCAGTAGCTGAGACTAAAGGTGTGTGCCACCAGGCCAGCCTAGTTTTTCTATTTTTTAAGTAGATATCAGTCTAAGACATCAGTCTTGCTCTTGCTCAGGCTGGTCTCAAAGTCCTGAGCAGAGGAAATCCACCTGCCTCAGCTTCCCCAAGAGCAAAGATTACAGGTGCAAGCCACCACGCCCAGCCATGTTCTTTTAAACATATAGTTAAAAGGTAATTAAATACAGTCAGACTACAGCTGAAACACTAGACAAATACCAGATTAGGATCCCGAGTATTTACTCTTAGAATGTACAGTTAAAACAATAAATCGTGTCAAGACAACTGTAACAAAAATATGTGTCACATAAAAGTGCAGAAAAAAATAAAGAAAATCGACATCTTTTATTTCATATAAATGAAATAAATTCACTGCATATTAATATTGCTTGAACAAGTAAAAGATTCTCTATCAAGAAGATAAATCTTAAAAACTCATGGAAGAAAAAGTATCCAATGTACACGCCCCTATTATGAAACTAATTTATACCTTTTATATGTAAGCTATAACCTAATAACAGCCTAAGAATACGGGGAGGGGGGAGGGAGAGGGTAGAGGGGAATGGGTGGAGGGATCACTTCTGAGGTTTATCTTACAAGGGTACAAGTGAATCTTTCTAAGAGCAGAATGTGAACATTTTAAAATAATAACTAAGAAAATGACACGAAGGCTATGTTAACCAGTTTGATGGCAGTGTTTCGGATTGTGTGTGAAAACCCCACATTGTACCCCAGAAGTGCATTAATGTACATAGTTACCAGTCAATAAAAAAAAAAAAAAAACTCAGATCCACATACAGCAGACAGAACTAAAAAAGGAATAGGTGATGGCAATAAAGACTTTTATTTTCCTTATTCTTTCAAAAAAAAAAATGGACTCAGTTGCAATTTAAAAATTAAAGACAATACAATAACAAATACCCAGGGAATATCAACTTTTCACCTCTGAAATACCTTCTTTAAAAGCATTGTGTTATTATACAATAAACTTTAAAAATTACCCAAATCATCAAACTGATATCAGACAACTAGAGTGAGTGTTTGGTGAATGTTTAATTACCTTGGAAGGGCCATAGATGTCTGTAGGACATTACTTCTTATAAAAATATTGGAATCATGGCGGTGCCCATAGCTCAGTGGGTAGGGCACCCGCCACTTACACTGAGGTTGGCAGCTTTGAACCCGGCCTGGGCCAGCTACAACAACAATGTCAACTGCAACAAAAAAATAGCTGGCACCTGTAGTCCCAGCTACTTAGGAAGCTGAGGCAAGAGAATTGCTTAAGCCCAAGAGTTTAAGGTTGCTATGAGCTGTGACACCACGGCACTCTACCAAGGGTGACAGCTTAAGACTCTGTATCAAAAAAAAAAAAAAAAAAGAAAAAGAATCCTACATGAACTTCTTTTTTTTTGAGACAGAGCCTCAAGCTGTCCCCCTGGGCAGAGTGCCGTGGCATTACAGCTCACAGCAACCTCCAACTCCTGGGCTCGAGCAAGTCTCTTGCCTCCGCCTCCCAAGTAGCTGGGATCACAGGCGCCCGCCACAACGCCCAGCTATTTTTTGGTTGCAGCCGTCATTCTTGTTTGACGGGTCCGGGCTGGGGATTCGAACCCGCCACCTTAGGTGTATGTGGCTGGCGCCTTAGCTGGTTGAGCTATAGGCGCTGAGCCCTACATGAACTTCTTTAAAGTAAATATTTTTGGGGGGAAGGAAGAAAGTTCAGAGCCTTAAACATTGTAGTAGAGGAAAAATTATGAGGCTGGACCTTCTCCAACCTGACATTTCTTCTTAGGTTTCACATCCCTTTATCCCTCAAGGCCTCAGAGTAGTAATCATTTTAACTACAGTACATATTTCACTCAGAATCTCATGCCTTATACAAGATTAGATGGGAAAAATCAGTAAAAAAAAAAAAATCTGTACACTTTTTAAAAAAGATTTTTCTTTCTTTTTCGTTTCTAATGCAGACCCAGGTGATTAAAAGATTTTAATGTTAAGAATGAAAATACTAATTATTCAAAGCTTATTGATCTTGTAAGTTACATTTTACATTTCCTGATATTCAAGATGCCAAGATTCAGGGTAATCAGCATATGTCCGCAACTAAAAGGTAAACTTCGTGAGGACAAGGACCCCAGTCCATCTACCAATCACTTCTTGACAACAGTGAGGCTCTCAGTGAATAGTGGTTGAACAGGAGAACCCAGCATGGGGCACTATTTCACACTTACCGAGCAAACCAGACAGCCAGATGGACAGGTCTTCCTGCATGGGCAGCAGCGTGGCCGCATGCCTCACCGAGATCCATTCGTCATACTGGCACACGTTCGCCAGTCCTGGTCCGTGTCTGGGAGTCAGAGGACTCCGTGGACTCAGGGGTAGGTCTTCTCCAAACCATACCTACAGAAAACAGCAAGCGGCTGAGTGAATGCAACCTTTGCTGAGAGTCACCATAACCCACATCTGGATTTAAATGATGATGTGTTAACCATCTGCCATAGGCACATATACAAAACTCACTGGAAATGTGTAAGTCAGAAGCAAACTCCGAGTCCTAGACCCCTGAGACATTTTCAGCTTCCACAGTGGGCACAATGAGTGAACCCCTAATGAATGAATGGACTCCACTATCAAGCCATGAGGATACAATTCAAGAAATAACACTTTTCCTTCACTTGTTAATGAAAGAAGGTTCATTGGCATCTTAGCTGTAAAATGGGTTCACAATTCCTGCCTTACAAAATACATCTTTGTAGCATCTGGCCTAGCAGACAGCAGAGATTCCAGAAGCATTTGCTGAATGAATGGATAAATGAATAAATTAATCCATAAATTACATTTGATAAACTATATCATTATATCATAATAAATAACAGTATTATCTTTTAAAAAAAAAAAAAGAATTTCTACATATTTTGGTTTAAAACAATTGGGTAGCAAACTTTGGTCCATGGGGCAAATCTGATCTATCGCATGATTCTATATGGCCCAGAAGCCAAGAATGGTTTTTACATTTTCAAGGGGTGGCTATATAATTACTTATATAACATCTTGATTTTGCCTATTGGCCCACAAAGCCTAAAATATCTATTACCTGGCCAATCCCTGGTTTAGAATAAAAACTGGCATAAACATACTATCAAATCAATACTTCATAAAGTTTGAAGTACAATTAGATATGTTTTATTATAAGATTATAGAAAAGTCTGTACCAACTCTTCAAATTGTGAAAGAAGTGATCATGTCATTATAAAGGCACTTCTTTAAAAAAAAAGTATAAATAGCCCTTGTCCTTCCCTTTCCTGAACAATTTGGGAGGGGTACTATTAAGCAAAAGTGAGCAACTAGAAAGTTCTCATAGGGGGTGGTGTGGAACAGAGAGTCAGAGCTTGAGTGAAGTGACAGGGCGTCTATGTATGGGGACAGCCCTGTGTAAGGTGTTACCCACCCTTTGAGCAGAATAAAGAGGGCATCCATTGGGGGGAAAGGGATGGATCATCTCAGGTGCCAGAGTGAGCTGAGCATCTAACCAGGGAGGAGACAGCAGTAACAACGGGAGGAGGGTGACACACATGGGGATTTATCACACGGGAGAAGCTTTCCCACTGCCAGAGGCACAGACACAGAATGATAGAAAAACAGAATGAATCCTCTGGTGCTGGACTGGAATGTCTCTTACCAGAAAGAAAAGAAGCACTCATTGAACATCAAAAAGACACAGAAGTCAGCCTAAGGGGACTCCTATTGGCTAAACTGAGGGCAATTGGGGCATCAAAATAAATAGTGATAGACATGGATTGTACCACATTGGATAACTATAAGTCCATACAGACATAAACAAATGACTAAACTGAGATTTGGACAAAGAATGGGATTTTTATATAGTTTCTAACCACCTGTCCTTATTACAAAGGGGAAAAGAGTAATCTGACAGCAGACAAACCTGACAAACAGCATCGTAACTGAGTGATGAAGATGAACACCACCGAAAATGGGACACATCTATATTCTATGCCACTTGATAAGGCACAAGGAGAAAAACACAGCATCCTCCTGAGATACTCCTGCCCGAGACAAACAACCTGAACCACGAGAAAACATCAAGCAACTCCCAACTGAGGGATGTTCTCCGAAAAACTGGTCTGGAATATGCAAAGTGTCAAGGTCATTAAAGGTAAGCCAAGACTGAGACACTGCTCCAGGCTAACGAGGACTAAAGAGGACCACAAGGAAATGCGACCAACACCTGATGCTGAATTGGATGTCAGTAGGACAGCAGGGGCGCTTGAACGTGAGCTGAGTATTAAATGTCATTATCCTGCTTCTGATTATTTCCTCATGGTTGTGTAGGAAGATATTCTCATTTTCAAGAAATACACACGGAAGTATTCAGAGTTCAGAGGAGATGGAGCATTGGATGGGCCACTTCCTCTCACATGGCTCAGGCAAACAGATTTCTTTGTACCATACTTAACAACTACACTGTAGGTTTGCAACTGCTTTAAATTTTCTTCAAAGCGTTTTTTTAAAAACAAGTGTGTATAAGACTGGTTGAAGTGGCTCACACCTGTAATCCTAGCACTCTCAGAGGCTGAGGAGAGTAGATTGTTTGAGCTCTGGAGTCTGAGACCACCCTGAGCAAGAGCAAGACCCTGTTCTCTTAAAGTAGCCGAGTGATGTGGCGGGCACCTGTAGTCCCAGCTACTCAGGAGGCTGAGGCAAGAGGATCACTTGAGCCTAAGGTTTGAGGTTGCTGTGAGCTATGATACCATGACATTCTACCGAGGGTGACAAAGTGAGACTCTGTCAAAAAAATAAATAAATAAATAAATAAATAAATAAGGCAGTGTAAGTAAAAGGCAGTATCAAGTGAATCTAGTTCTTTATTGATTTAAAAATATAGATCATTTCTCCCTTAAACTATGTTATATTTACTGAGATTCATTTGAAACAAGTCTTACTACATAAATCAAAAATCATAGCAATACCATATGTATTTGGTACATATTTTGGAGGGAAAAAACACTTGCTTCCTATGATGAGAAATAAACTTTTTCAATCCTGAGGAAAAGAATGAAAACGAATTAATGCAAGGTGTGTGCAGGAGCAAGAAAGCCTAATAAAAATACCCAAAGACAAAAATAAACAAATTATTTGAGGTATTCTTTTTTAAATTGATGGTAAGGATTAGGGAATAAAATCCCAAATACATAAGGATCCTATATATAGGAAAGGCATAAAATGTTATTAATTTCCCTAAATGCTCTTAAAATTATTTCCAAGGGAGTATATCAAAGATTAACTATGTAATTCTTCCCTTCATAAACATGTCTTATTTCTGTTTCTAATCCCAGAACTCACTATAATACTCAGCACATAGTATTCAGTCAAAAATATTTGTTGAATAATTGAAGAATAGATATTAGCAAATGATTCTTCGTCCCATGAAATCAAGCTGCATCTTAAAATGAATCATATTGGATGGTCAATAGAATATACTATTGTCTTTTATTTGAGCTAACAAAAAAAGCCGGAGCAGGTGCAAATGTTTGTCAAAGAAAAATGACTATGATTTAGAAGGATAGTTTTAAAAAATTGTGTGTGAAAATGGTGATGCTAACACTTAACAAAAGTCACTCTTCTTGCCATGTTAGAGAAGAATATACGTGGGATTTTCCTATTATTGTAAGCAGATGAGTTTATAATAATCTGGATTAGTCAGTAGCATTTTAGTGTTAAGGGCTAGATATTATCAAAAAGCGCCTGTATAAAGGTTGTTCTCAGACATGCTGAAAGCTGTCATTAAGACAGTTTTGATACTGTCATTAAAGAGAGTCTTAATGACTATGTATCTAGTTTAGGTACATAAACTAGCTTACCTTTAGGCAAAATTCTATGCCTCTGTATGAATGGGCCTTTTCTCAGAGAGTTCATAGCTTTTGTCTGATTCTCAAAGGGGACCTATGACCCAAAAGAAGTTAACTATTGTTCACTGACTTTTAGACTATATGTTTATTAATCAGAACAAGGGATAGGAATGAATGGGAAGGAAGTGAATAAATTAAGAAGTCAATTGATAATAGCTATTTATTGGATGTCTCCTCTACAAGGCACTTATGATTAACTAAGTAACTGTCTAATACATTTGTTAGCAGAGAAAGAGGTGAAAATTCGGGAAAGTCTTCACATTCAGCAGGAAGAGAAGAAAAATCTCCATGAGAGATGTCCAGGGCACTGTGGGAGAAGAATCAGTACAGATAGATCTGTGGAATCTAGATCAGAGAAGGCTTCATAAAACCATAAGAGAAAACTATGGAAGAAATGCCAAGTTCAGAAAATATCAATAGTCACTAGTGTAGAAATGCTTTGTTTTTAAATGGTCAGTGTGGGGGAGTGGTAAAAAAAAACTCTATAAGGAATCAAAAAAATATAATTGAAAAAAACTAATGATGTTTCTGAGATTTGGATAAAAAGGATGCAAATAGAAATAATCAAATCAAAAATGGCTTTGCGTAATAAAGGAGTTCTGAGCCCACTGAAGGGAAATGTGAGAGGACCTGCGGGGAAGAATGTGACCTTCTAGGAGACTGTCTTGGACGTGGAAGCCCCAGAAGGAAAACCCTGCTGGAGGCTTCATGAGCAGAAAGGGGGAGGCTGCAGGGCCCAGGAAGGTCTGCAAGCAGGGTCACATTCCTAACCCACCACAACCAGGGTGTTCTTAACCACTGGGTAAGTAAATTCTCTTCCCTAGGCTGCCATCCGTTGCTATCTTGATAAGCCTTCTTTCTTATTGAAAAATGAAAAACAGACTCTGGTAACACACGTGTTATCTGCATAATTCTGTTGCAGCAATGAGACAATCAAACTTCTGAAGTGCTTACTAGGCAATACACATCCCAGAAGGCCCTTTGCACGTGATGGCTTATTGATTCCTCACAATTATTATCCTCACCTTAGAGGTGAGGAACCAGAGACTCAAAGGGGTCAAAGGACTTGCCAGAATCTCACAGTCAGGGTGGCAGAACTAGGATCAGAACTGAAATCTGACTGGCTGTCAAGTTCTCACTTTACCAAGGCAAATTCTATCACCAGCTGCTTGCATCTTTCTAGTTAAGACTTTCAACGCGACTTTTACCTTTAACAGTCAATCATATTCTATTTATATCAAAAGAAAGAAAACTATTAGCATATAAGAATAATACAGCAAACACCAACTCTGGAAATCATTCAAAGAAAAAATCATCCTGGTTTGTCTCATTACCTCCAGCTTGTCGTCCCTCCACCAAACAACTAAAAGAAATCCACTATTTAAAATTTGAATGCCTAGATATATACAAGCATTTCCAGAACACAGGAACAATTATCTAAAATGAATCACTTATATTTGTTTTCACCTATATCTCTTTTAATGGTAAGTACACACTAAATCGTAGTAAGGAAAATCTACAAAATAGTCCAATTGTTTTTCATGGGTAGGAAAAGATAGACCTACCAATCCTAAAGTGTTTTTGATTCTCACAAATATTCAGTACAAACGAAAGTTTAGAATTACTCTGGGAGGTTGAGGTGGATGGATTGCTTGAGCTCATGGGTTCCAGATCAGCCTAGCTAGAGCGAGCTCCCCCTCTAAAAATAGCTGGGCGTTGTAGCAGACACCTGTAGTCCCAGCTACTCGTGAGCTGAGGTGAGAGAATCACTTTAGCCCAAGAGTTCAAGGTTGCTGTGAGCTGTGATACCACAGCACTCTACCCAGGGTGACAAAGTAAATTATGTAGCCTTAAAGAAAGATGGAGACTTTACCTCCTTCATGTTTATATGGATGGAGCTAGAACATATTCTTCTTAGCAAAGTATATCAAGAATGGAAGAAAAAGTATCCAATGTACTCAATCTTACTATGAAATCAATTTTATAAGAAAGCTATAACCCAATTATAGCCCAAGAAGAAGGGGAAAGAGGAGAGGGAGGTGAGTGGGGGTGGGGTGGGTAGAGGGAGAGTAATTGGTGGGACCACACCTACAATGCATCTTACAAGGGTACATGTGAAATTTACTAGGTGTAGAATATAAATGTCTTAACACAATAACTAAGAAAATGCCATGAAGGCTATGTTGATCAGTATGATGAAAACATTTCAAACTGTATATAAAACCAGCACACAGTACCCCATGACTGCATTAATGTACACAGTGATGATTTAATAAAAAAAAAAAATGAAATGAAATGAAATGAAATAAAAATTTTCAGAACTAGAAAGTCAACATATAGTATTCCTGTTATTAAATTGTGATGCTTTAAGAAACTAGCATAATAAAAATATTTTGTGATTTAGCTCATAATTTTTTTGTTTGGTTTGTTCAAGAAAAGTACTTACTTGAATTGCAGGCTGCATGGTCATCTGTATTGAAATGAAATTGCCCTTCTGAAAACAAAATAAAATATTAACATGCCGACAATGACAGCTTTCCCACTCCTCAAACCACCCAAATTACAAGATTTAGGAATGTGCTTTATTCTCCATTTGACTACACACCTAAAACTTTTCCTTCTAGTTAGAATAGTTTGACCATAAGAATATTCCTTAACCTCCCTTATTGCTTACTTCATAAAGGTCCTCCTCATTTGAAAGAGGAAAACCTGACACACACTTTAATATGTAGTTTCTGGCTTTAGTATCAAAGTCATTCTTAAAATATCCGGCTAGTTAAAAAAAAAATTAGTTCATATAAAAGTCTCCCAGAATCTTATTTTCCCCTGTAAACATAGCGGAAATACAAATATCACCACATTGATATTAAAAGTAAAGTACCTTTCATCTGAGATCACAGAAGCTCGTCTGGACTTTTTATATTAATTCACAAGCTCAACCTGAAGCTTCTTTCTTCTAGACAAGGTAATAAAGATAAACATCAGTTTTAACTGTGAATCAGAAATACTCAGTGTGTTCCTACAATAATTTTAAAGACAAAAAACAAACAGCAGTTTTAGTTTCAAAATGCAATTCCTAAACGCCACACTGAGAAAAAAAACCCTTTAATTAATTAAATTTGCTTAATGCAATCTTGACTGCGTTTTCAGAGGGAAAAAAAGGAAGAGCTTAAAAACATTCAGAATAAAATAGGCTATGTAAAACCTAAGATTTTTGATTGCTTATAGCAACACATATATAGACTAGCAAAGCTAGTCTATTTTTTATCTTAAACTACCACTAAAGCATTCTAAGAAAAAATATACAATAATTATAAGGCTAGAATGCTATCACTCTTTCATGGAAAAGTTATTTTTTCCTTTAAGTCAGACCCACCTCATGCCAACTATACATACCACTTTCCTTTTGGGAACATTTCTTCTGGTACCGAAGTTGAACCTGACCTAAACCTTCCTGAAAAGCCTGATATTATATCACACTTGCTTTGCGGGAAGGCAAAAGACAACAGAATGTCCTTCTTGATGTCATTTTTCCTTCTCTCCACCACAGCAAAAGTCCAAAGCACAAGTGAGCATTACTAATGAGCTTGTTATGCTTCCCACGAGCTAATTCAGTGGGGAATACATTTTCCTTTAGCATAAATAATCCTTTGTCTCCAACAAAGATCCACAGTAAGAAGCTTCCGAGACCATTTTTTGAAAAGTGCAGCAAAGAAGCTGCTCCCATTAAAATGGAGTTCCACAGAATCAGACAAGAGCTTTAACAGTTGGAACTGCCAGCCCAAAACAAAAGGAAGCTGAAATTATAAGGCGTGCGCAAATCGAGAACAGTGACACATTCACAAAGAAGCTATCACAGGAATGTTTAGTAGTTGCACTTTTTATGGAAAATTTGATGAAATTAGTTTTATGAAAGAAATAAGGAATTGATGCACATTTGGTCACTTGAGCTTCAGCAAAAGAGTCTTTTTATACATATATATTTGAATCATTCTTCTTACCTAATAAAAAGAACTACTTTGAAAATGACAAAAATATATCCATCTGTATTCTCTTTAAAAAAAAAACATTTTAATGCAATAGTACTCAGATAAATTATAATGTAACTTCACATGTGAAAAGCTATTATAAACATGAAAATATGCTTTTGGGTGGCGCCTGTGGCTCAGTGAGCAGGGCGCCAGCCCCATATACCGAGGGTGGCAGGTTCAAACCCTGCCCCAGCCAAACTGCAACAACAACAACAACAAATAGCCAGGCATTGTGGTAGGCGCCTGTAGTCCCAGCTACTCAGGAGGCTGAGGCAAGAGAATCACCTAAGCCAAAGAGCTAGAGGTTGCTATGAGCTGTGATGCCACAACACTCTACCGTGGGCAATAAAGTGAGACTCTGTCTCTTAAAAAAAAAAAAAAGCAAGCAAGCAAGAAAGGAACATATGCTTTTATTAGAAAACTTTATAAACTGATGAGATTTTATCAGTCAATCATCAATTAACTAATGAGTACTCACTAAGTTCCAGCCTAAGTTCCAAGCCAGGTTTTGATGTTTTCTATTCATTCCCTATTGTCTTTCTAAAACATTTTTGTGTCTCCACGTCCCAGGAGTAGCCTGTGAGCCCTAGTTCCAATCTGTAGCACAATCATAGCTTTGGCCTCACATTCATTTTATTACCTATTTCCCTCTTTTCTATCTTTCCCTAAAAGTTCAATTTCTATTTATTTCATATTTAACAGTTATATTGAACCAGTAACACTTTGTTTTTGGAGCTGCATCTTAATTAGCAACTACTGGCTTTATTTTGTTTGTCTGTCTTTTGCGAGACATCTACTATGATTCTTTGCCAATTGAGGAAGTCATTTCCCTTAGATCTGGGGGAAGGGGGTGGACAAGGCTTCTCCTGTGATGGAGGGCAAACTATTCTCTAACCCTGCTGGGAATCTTTCACAATCTTAAATCCTAAGTTAAGAATACTATACTCAATTTTTAAAGTCTGGGGGAAATGTCAGAAACAAAGAATGCACTCAAACACCTCAACTTGACTGGGATTGGGCCTAATCCATCTTACAAAGTTTCTGTCATAAAGTCTTCAAGATTCTTTGTGGCAAGCCTCTTCATTTCCATTTGGCTTCAGATTAGGAAAGGGGAGAAAAGCCAACTGTTGAACTCATCTTTGGTCCTAAAGCTGCAGGCTCTGAAACTCAGTGGATTTTCATTCCTCTCTCCCATTGTAAGATGTGGTGGGGGGAAACTCTAAGGGTCACGGCTCAGTGTTGATACAAATCTGGGTTAAACAGGAAGGGTGGCAAAACAGCAAAGAAATAAGGTAAGTTTCTTCAGAAAAAGAATAACCTTAATTGCCACTGTCCCACATATGAACCCAGTACTCAGCCACCAGATTCCTGTCAAGACGCGTCAGCTGCACGGGTCTGATAAAGTGTCAGTTACTGCTGGGAAGAGAAGGAAAAAGAGATTGGGCAGGAATGCACAGGGGCCTTTCAGCTGTACCAGTAATATTGTATTTCAAGACAAGTGACAACACAGGTGTTACACTAGCCAGCATGCTTTCCTTCATGTCAGAAAATACTTCATCATTTTAAATGCTTCACTTAGAAAAACAGATGAAGAACATATCCTTCTTATTTATTCAGGAAAAAATGTTTCTCACCTTCAAAATTTGGAGTTAAATGTTTCCTCATTGCCTAATAAAGAAAATAGAGATGCTGTATCTACATCCAACACCTCTCATATATTTTTAACGTGTACTGAAATGACTTACCACCAGGACAACACTGTGGTAGTGCAGAGGATCAGGGACATCTGTTTTGAGTTCCAGCTCCTGCATACGCTCACGACGTGGTAGTTAACTTCTCTGAGCCTCAGTATTCTCATATGTAAAATGGGATGTCACCACCTCCTCCTTACAGCTGTTGTAAAAAAAAAAAAGAGACGATACATATAAAGTATTTGACACACAGCTAGCACTTAACAAATGATTTACTTTTGATACGAATGAGACATAATTATAGGTTAATATAATTTACCAAATTAAAGAGATAAGAAAACAAGTCCAATAAGACTCAGACATCATTAAGTATAATTTAGAAAGCTTCCTTTAATAACATAAAAATAAGTATGATTATAAACGAAAATAAGAGCTTTAAAATCACCACTTCATAATTGGAAGAATGCTCAGATACAAATCTGTGACTGAAAATTCTCTCTGCTAGAATCCGTCTTCAGGAATTGATCTAACATAGGCCCTTTGCTCCATTCTGTCTCTGTAGTATCCTCTCTACCGATTTTGCTTATTTCTGAAACTATATCCCTTTTTTGTGTGACCTACACTCATTCATTTACTCGATAAGCATTTACTTATCCCCTTTATTGAACTAGGCTCCACAGGCAAGAAACACAGGGATGAACACAATAGACATCTTACTTTTGGAACTCACATACCAATTGAGAAGACCGAAAATAGCGACAACACAAATGAATACATAATTTAAATCATGATAATTGTTTTGAATGAAAGAACTGAGTGCCACAAGAGAAAAGGCCAGTAGGGACCTACTTTATACTTAGATTTGGGGATTAGAGACACTCTTGCTGGAGGAAAAGCATGAATTTGAAGAATGGTAGGAATTAGCCAGGGAATGCAGAGGAAGAGTTCTGTGCATAGAGAATAGCGCCTTCCAGGAACTCATACAAGTCAGGATGGCTGAAGCACGGAGAAGGTGGTGTAGGATAGGGTGGAAGAGTAGACAGGGGCCCTATCAGAAGGTCATGGTGAGGAAATTCGATTTTATTCTAAATACAGTGGAAGCCACTAATGAGTTTTAAGCAAAGGAGTGGTGACATGGTCTAATTCACAGTTTTATAAAGAGCTCCCAGCTTGGCACCTGTGGCTCAAGTGGCTAAGGCACCAGCCACATACACCTAAGGAGGTGGGCTTGAATCCAACCCGGGCCACCAGACAACAATGACGTCTGCAACCAAAAAAATAGCCGGGCGGGCGCCTGTGGTCCCAGCTACTTGGGAGGCAGAGGCAGGAGACTTGCTTGAGCCCAGGAGTTGGAGGTTGCTGTGAGCTGTGATATACCCAGGGGAATAGCTTGAGGCTCTGTCTCAAAAAAAAAAAAAAAAAAAAAAAAAACAGCTCCCTGAGGAGGAGAGAGTAAAATGGGGTTGAAACAGTGATCAGTTTAGCAGAAAAAAGCAGGGAACACAAGGGAAGGCAGATGGAGATAAAGGGAAAAGGACAAAGGGAACCAATGAAGGAAGAAAAAAGAGGGAGGGGTAGACAAGGTGAGAGGGAAAGAAAGAGTGGAAATGAGAGCGAGGGCAGCAGAGAGGGGAAGGGCAATTGCAGTAGTTAGGATGATGGTCACAGAGCTGGATTTTTTTTTTTTTTTTTTTTTTTTTGCAGTTTTTGGCCAGGGCCGGGTTTGAACCCACCACGTCCAGTGTATGGGGCCAGCGCCCTACTTCTTTGAGCCACAGGAGCCACCCATGGAGTTGGATTCTGTGCATCACCATTGCACATTGCTTGGCCAAGTGTAAGTTCTTAGACTGTTCTTGTAAATGGTGTTGCTGGAAGTGTTCAAGCTTGGTGTTTAGAAAACAGTGTTGATGGGAGAAATGGGAAAATCCCTAAGAAAAAGAAAAAACAGTTATTGGCCTTTTCCACAACGTTTCTGCTGTAGAAGAACTTGGCAGCAAAGCTCAGAAGCAGCCACAGAGTAGACAGGGATCTGACGGGGAATCTGTGTTGGTACTATCATTATTACTTATGTGACCTGATGATACATGATTTTTCTTTTCACCCCAACATATTCAAGGTCAAATACATACAGAGGTTACAGTCCAGGTACCAGCAGGACAAGTGAGCCACCTGATATGCCAGAAGGTCACTAAGAAAAAAATGACCAAGGCTAGTGCGTGAGCAGAGGGTCCAGGGGAATAGGACAGGATTCCTATGCCAATTCTGACCAGTGAGCTTCTCAGGGATCCACACAACTGCCCAAGTGGACAAGGACATCTTAAATAAACTCCATCTGTAGTTGACAGAATGGATGTCTCCATCCTAAGCCCCACAGTCATGAATATGTGACATTACAAGGTCACTTTGCTAGAAAAGATATCTTGCATGTGGATTAATGATCTTGAGGTGGGAAATTACCCTGCTGGGCCCAAAGCAATCAGAGTTCTCACAAGAGGGATGCAGAAAGGTCAAGAGTCACAGAGGGGAAGTGAGGGCAGAAGCAGAGAGAGGAGGAGACATCACGGGGGAAGAGTCAGAGGGAGATTTGGGGTGCTGCGCTGCTGGCTGTGAAGTCAGAGGGAGGAGGCAAAGCATGCAGGTGCCCAGCAAGGAAACAGACTCTTCCTTGAGGCACCGGAGGGAACAAAGCCCTGCTGAACACCTTTTTGAGCACAATATGACTCCGACTTTGGACCCCTGAACTGTAAGATAACAAAATTGTGATGTTTAAACCACTACATTTGTGGTAATTTATTATGGTAATAATAGGAAAATACTACACCCCTTATGTGAAGAGAGGATGATTTGTCCAGAGGTCAGGGGCACATGAGGGAGAGAAAGTAACATGTATCCAAAATATGATTAGGAGATACAGTTGAGCCCAACATGCTGAAGCAATGAAGAAAAAACACGAGCTATATATAGCATGCTTTGGAAAAAAAAAAAAAAAAGGATTCAAAACTAATGGGTAAAAATCCTAAAATCCCGAGTGCCATGTGTTTACTAGCACCCACTCCTCCTCCGCCATCGGCAAATGGTCCCACTGTGTTTATCTATCAACCATCCCTAGATATACACAGGTAGGACCACCTGTATAAAGCACAAACTTCCCGTGTGTCCTCTCTCAGGGAGCAACACCAGCTTTAGCCAAGTTACCAGGACACCCTTCATTCCTTTCTCCCTCACCCCCCTACCCTCCGCCAGCCCTACCTTTCCTCAGCCAAAACAATCAATGACCGTCCCTCGTTGCTTTCACCTCCTTCAGTATCTGTGGCCACTCCTCTAGTTCAGCCTGTCATCGCCTTTCTCTAGGTTGACTGAGACGGTCGCCCTTCCCCAGCACTGCAAACCTCCGTCCTGTTCCTGATGTACTGCTGCTACGCTGTTCAGTCACAAATGTCCAACCAAGGCACATTTTACTACTACCCTACTTAAAACCCTTTGTGGCTCTCAAGCCCAAACTCCTTAACAAGACTCACAAAGGCTTATAGGAGCCCCCCCCCCCCAGCCGTCTCCTGACCCTGACACTCAGCCATATTGAACTTCTATTAGACACCTTCATGCACCGTGCTCTCTCCTCACTGGGTCTCTGTACACGCTGCTGCTTCTACATGGAATGCTCGTCTTCCTCCTCTTTCCCAGACTCACCTATCCTTCAGATTCAATTTCTCCCAAAGTCTCCCTTGAACCACCTCCCCAATTTAGGGTATACAGCAATATTACATGCTTCTATTATACTGTGCTCTATATTTTTAAAAATAATCTCCCTAAGGATGTAATAGTCATTTCTTCAACTTCATTGTAGAAATCCAGGCTAAAATTTAGTAATGCAATTACTCCCCAGACCAATAAGTATTTGTATATATCACTAAAAGGAATATGAAATGATACTGATGGCATGGATAACCACTTAGGGAAAAAGCAGCTTCCATAACAGATGAAGACTTTTAAGAAAAAGAAACAAGATTTCTACAGTTTAATGAAACATCACCTTATTTTACAAAATATAGAGACTGCTCATTTGTGGAGAAATTTTTATTTGAAATTTTCCTCTTGAAATGTCTGGCCGAGATTCAACCTGAATAACTGACATCATTGTGAGTTTGTCAGACAGTTTTGTGGGATGCAAACTTGAAATCAGTTTGCCTTAACCTATGATCAAAGTCTGTATGACAACAGACACGCACAGCACCAATATTAAAAAATAAATAAGAATGCTAAGTGTCCATAAACAGGAAACTGCTGAAATAACATATGGGCCGTTCATACAGTAGACTCATTTAGCCACTTGAAAGAACAATATGGAGCCACATCCCCTGTTATTAAAAGATGTCTTTTATATGTGATGTGAACAAAAACAACTTGAAGAACAGTATGTGTACTGTTACTGGAATTGTGAGGGGGGTATTCTAAATTGTTAATATGCATGTGAGCAAAAAGTAAAAAATTTTGAACATTTTTCTCAATAGCCAACACTATATAAAGTGAGCCCTTCAGCATAGCTAGCACTGTCCTTTCCCAGAGAGGAGTTTCTGGCGTGTGACAGTAAGCAGAAGTCTCCGTGAGTCAGCACTTCTGCCATCTGCAACATATGATTTACAGTCCTAATACTTCAAATCCCTATGACATTTTCAGAGGCAAGAATGAAATTAAATTTAGTAATCTGCTGTATTTTCTTACACCCTAGTTGTCTGGAAATGGGTAATACATTTATGAAACACAAGGGAACTTTCTACTACCCTTGCTAATAAAATGAAGAAGCTTTTTGAGGTTTTAGGAAGAGAAACACTAAAGAAATACAGTTACAGTGTATATTTTGTAAACATTACTTCTGAGACATTTTTCTATAACCATTAAATCCCAATTCAAAATAAGGAAATGCAACTTGACATAAACTGATAGAATCGAATTTTCTGTTCTCTCAAATTCTATGGCCATCACATGTCTCATTAGGTATTTAAAGGATAGAAAGCAAAGTATAGAAATCAAGTAATAAGAAAATAAAATACACACACATTACAATAAGAAAATAAAACATAATACATGTTAAGTTTAATCTTTTCAACAATTGACTTGCAAAATTTATCAAAATAACTGAACCTTTTCCTTCATCTCCAAGCTTAAACTGAGATAAAAAAAAATAAGAAAAATAAAGAGGAGTAGCTGAGTATAAACATACTGAATAAGCAAAAACCAAATGGGAAAATATAAATTATGAAATATTACTCCTGAACTAATTCTCCAACTAGCATTTATATTTGCCAAATGTAAATTAGGAAACACTTCTTCTGGCTGACCACCCTCTACACACATCAAAACTCTCATGTATCATTGGTTTTTCACTAATAGTATGTATCGTGTCAACACTATTACTACACACTTTGATTTACCTTCACAAGATTTTTCTCATTATTTTTTAATGTAATAATCTAAATAAACCCATACCCACAGCAGAAATGAACCTGGACCATACAAACAACCCAGTTCAGGAAAGCTGTTTAACCTTAGGAATATAGTTCAAATGCAGGATGATACAGAAGAGAGCCTGGACTCAATTCCAGGTGGACCCTAGTAAGGTATTTACCTTTTGTGAGTTTCAGTTTCCTCACTTATAAAAATGGAGAGAAGACCATGTATAATGTAGTCAATGAATGATAACTCTCACTGCCTTCATCTTCTGCCTCTCCCTAGCTCAAAATTTTTAATTCAAGCTAAACAGTATAGAAATAATAATAGCTATGTGTCAGACGCAGTGCTAAACTAGTTATATGGATTATTTCATTTAATCCTCACAATAACCCTCCATTAATAAAGTAGGAACTATTGTTAACCTTCTTTTACGGATTAGGAAATTTAGGCTTAGAAAGATTAAATAACTTGCCTAGGTCACACACCCAGTAAAGTCTGATTTCAAAGCCCACATGCTTAGAGACTCTGCCACACGAAATACTACTTTTAATTCAATAATGTCAAACTAGCAGATATCTACTGTCAGTAACCGTTGGTTGTTAACATGAGTTTTTGAAACAGATGAGTCAGGCCAACCACACCTATCAGGGCCAACACCTATTAGGATCAACACCAGATCACCTGTGTTTCCACTTTGCCATTCGAAACAATTCCAGTCTCCTTCCAGAGGGGCTCTGAGGTGGTGAGAATTCCAATTTCTAATCATTTAAGTGCCAAGAGAGGTGGTAGCAGTTCAGAAACTGCTTATCTTCCGATAGAGTAAATATTAACGCTCTCCACACAAGGAAAGCCAAACCCTGGCTCTGCCCTAGACTCAGCCTGCTAAAAGAACACCTCTTCCTTAATAGCGACTGGATCGGCTACCTGTAATATTCTGTAAGATTCACTCTATGAGTTAATCCCTTGGTTTGAAAAGATGAGGAAGGAAACAGGAGAGACCCCATAGCATTTTTCCTCTGGGGAGGCTACCAAAAGGCAAGAGGAGGCGCGGTCCTCCAAACTGAGGGCTGTGGCGGGGGGACTCTCCTGAGGGTCTCCAGTTAATAGTCCCTAGTTCCTTATATCTGAGCGGGCTGAGTCCTTCTGGACTGCAGAGAATAGGGATGATACTGCAAACCCTGCCGGAGGGCATGATGACAGTCTGGGTCGGTCCCTTTTCAGAGTCAGTGACTTCATCAATTCTTTCCGCGGGTGATGAGGAAGAATCAAGTGACCCTTCACGTGCTAGGCTCTTGGGGATGAGAATGGTCCTGGAAACCCTACACGAGCCTCAGTCTCTGATCCCTGTTGGAGTCTGAAGCAGGGCAGGCAGCCGTGCGTTATCCATTCCCCCAAGCACCTGCGCGGGGGCCGCTCCCGACGCTGCACACCTGTTGCCCCTCAGCGCACCACGGCGGGCAGGCAAGGGCAGGCAAAACTTCACCTTGATGGTCCCAGGGACCACTCAGAGCACGTGACTCGTGCAGCCAGCCAATCGCAGAGCGTGTTGGCTCCCCCGTTCGGAGACCGGCCCAAACCTCCGCAGCGACCCCCTCAGAGCGCTGAGGGGATCCCTAGAGCCCTTGACGGAGGCGCGGAATTCCCGAGATGGCGAGTAAAAGTTCACGAGGGAAAAGGAAGGCAAACCGGGAAGTACTCACCATGCGCGAGAGGGTCACTTCTCCCTGCGGGAAGACATCTCGGCTCAATCTGTGCGGAGCCGGCACACCCCTGACCAACTGCCGCCGCCGCCTGGGCCTCCGGCTCAGCCGCGGTCCGCCGCAGCCTGTTTTGAAGGGACCAATCAGAGGGCGGGAGGGGGCGTGGTCTGGCGGCCCGGCCCGGCCCTCCCGGGAGCCCGCGGCTCGCGGGAGCGTCTCAGTCCGCCTCCACCCTCCGCCTCCACCCTCCGCCTCCGGCCTCTGCGGACTTTGGAGACCGGTACCTTCTTTCCACAGAATGGCGAAGTGGCTTTCTCACTGAACAAGTCCTCCAAGCAGGCCCCTCAGAGACAACCCCTCCTGTTTGTCCTGTTATGGACAAGATAGGTGAATGGAACTGACCTCCGAGGATTGCTTTTTTCTTGCACGCTGGAATGTTGGCGCATAGAGGTCAAGGGCACCTCCCTGGGTTTTACCTTCATCTGTTAAGAGTCCTTCCCAAGCCCAGATCCACTGAGACGCTAACTGTCATGATGGCACCACGGTTTCCAGAGACACAAACTGTAGCCCAGTAGGAATAGGGTCCTAACCAGAAATGTTTCAGGGAGGCCTGTTCTCATGGATGTAAAGGATGGATAGGAATCCATCCCAAGTCACAACTAGAAGCAAAAAGAGGATGCTGGCTCTTCAGGAAACACCAGAACCCAGGGGGGAAAAATACTATTAACCTCAACATAAGGGTTGCTTACAAGCTCCAGGCGTTGAAATAAAGCCGAGCCTGGGCATCACTGTAACAGTGTAACTACAATGTCATTGTTACAATGTCACAACACGTAGATGTGATAACTGTTAAGTGTGGCTAGTTTTGTAGTTTACAGCTCAGGCCCTGCCCCTCCTGTTAGCTCTGTTACCTTTGTCAAAATTCACGTCACCTCTCTGGGGTTCAGTTCCCCCGTCTGTAAAGTGATGGGCATTAAACTGAAATTATAGTCTCTGTGTAGCATTACTGAAGGCATTAATGAAGTCTCTGCCTTCATTCTCTCAGCAAAACCAGCAAGAGTACTGTTGCTGAAACTGAAATGGAGAAACCAGTCCCATGACTTCACAGTGCCCAACAGCATGGTAAAAGCCAAATGGAAATCTATGGAAGGCTGCAAAAAAGGAAACAGCTAAGTCTTCAAGGGCGATGGGCAGAGGCTTGCAAGGAATTGAGTTTCAATAAGAATGTGCCAGGAGAGCGGGGATAATTGGGAGTGAGGAGTGCTTTCCAGGCACAGGGAACAGCGCCCACCAGCGTCCAGAGATTTGCGAGCACGTGAAATGTTGTGGGAATGGTAGTTTTGGATCACTAATGTTGAAGGATCAGAAGACAGATCAAGTTGGAGGAGGCACAGATGAAAGGCCTGGTACGTCTGAGAAATTTAGATCTTTTCCTGCAGACGATTAGGATTATGAGGAGGGACTGATAGGAACAAATTTGCAAAAAAAAAAAAAAATTTGGAGGCTGGGCTTTGGCTCATGCCTGTAATCCTAGCACTCTGGGAGGTGAAAGCGGGAGGATCACTTGAGGTCAGAGGTCCAAGACCAGCTTGAACAAGGGCAAGAATCTGTCTCTACTAAAAGTAGAAAAACTATCCCAGTGTTATGGTGGGCACCTGTAGTCCCAGCTACTCCCGAGGCTGAGCCAGAGGATCACTTGAACCCAGAAGTTTGAGGTGGCGGTGAGCTAGGCTTGTTGCCATGGTACTCTAGCCTGGGCAACAGAGAGAGAGACTCTGTCTCCAAAAAGAGAGAGAGAACATAAAAAAAAATTATTTTCAAGGATTTGGGAGGGAGTAAGACAAGTGGTAATTCCAAAAATTAAAAGATGACAATTACCTGAACTATCACAGAAGGATGCTGAGAAAGGCGTGTCTAAAGACATCTAAGAGACTGGCTTATTTGGACTTTGGAACACAAACTATGGGGGAAGAATATTGCATTTTGGTTTGAGGTGTGCTCAGTTTGAATCGTGAGAGGTCTGCACAGGTAGAGACATTCAGAAGATGTTCAAAAGTTAGGTCTGAAGCTGTTTAAATTGGTCTGTGCAGGAGATACAGATCTGAGAAGTCAGTTCAACAAATATTACTGAACACTTGCTCTGCAGAAGGCTGTAACCTAAGCACAAAGGCCACAGCTCCCAGGGAGCCAGCACCTGGGTGGGTGTGTGAAGAGGTCATCTAGAAGTGGTGAGTAGTCACTGAACCTAACTGCAAACAGTGGTGCTTTTTTTTTTTTAACTAAAATTCATCCCAGAACATTTTACTGCCCATGTGACAACAATGAGTAGACATTCACAGGACCTGTTGTTTAAATCAACCTGTGTTCATAGTATCTGTATTTTAAACTAAAGGGCAATTTATATGTCACCTCATTTAGCCAAATTTCATGTTGAGTTGAGGTTTTAAAGAGGATTTATTGAACCCTAACATCAAAATATATACACACAACCGTAAATAAATTGTGTTCCATAGATCTTGTTATTGTTGTTAATTGTCCATAGTTTTTATTTTTTCTTACATGAATGCTATGTGTGTAAACATTTGAATATAATTTATTAAAAATTGAAACTATGCTATGTGGGGTGTCTACACAAACATTCTCTCTCTCTCTCTCTAACGCACACACACCCCACTGAACATTTCTAAACCATTTACCAAAATCTTGCCAGCAGGGCATTTTTGTGGTTACTTTCTTTTCATTCTCATGGTCTATTTGATTTTTCTTTTTTTCTTTTTCTTTTTTTTTTTTTTTGAGACAGGAGCCTCAAGCTGTCCCCCTGGGTAGAGTGCCGTGGCATTACAGCTCACAGCAACCTCCAACTCCTGGGCTCAAGCGAGTCTCCTACCTCAGCCTCCCAAGTAGCTGGGACCACAGGCGCTCACCACAACGCCTGGCTATTTTTCAGTTGCAGCCATCATTGTTGTTTGGCGGGCCCAGGCTGGGGATTTGAACCCGCCACCTTAGGTGTATGTGGCTGGCGCCTTAGCTGCTTGAGCCACAGGCGCCAAGCCTATTTGATTTTTCTTAATAACTTCTCTGCCTTATCAAGGTCTAGGACAACGTGGTGGCAGGTAGCTCTGGAGTTAGGAAATCTATTATCTGCATAGATTACTTTTCTCTAAGCCCTTATTTTTTGCTGGTTAAATGTGTGAATTCAGGGAGGAATTCCCTTCTAAATTCTTTAGTTCTTTTTACTTTTGTCTTCAGTATTTAATACATGCATATATGAAATTTATATGTATATATACAGAAGGTACCAAAAAATACACACTTTAAGGGAAAAAGGTATTAAAATTGTAATACTCAACATCTACCGAAAAAAAAAAAATGAAAGTCACGTTGAATATCCTTTGTAATTGCAGAAGTGAAACGTGACTCAGGTATTACAAACTTAATACCTTTTTCCCTTTCTCAAAATGTGTGCACATTTTTTGGCACCTTCTGTATACATGTGTACATAAATATCCTCACTTTGACGTTAATTTGCAGTATCCAGCGCAGGAAGCACACTTACCGTATTACCTATCTTGATTTTAACACTACAATTAGTAATTGAGGGTTCCATCTAATGAGCTGCAATCTACTTTCATGTTTGGGCTTTGTAATTGGTGGTTAGGTTAATAGGCATGTTTTAGAGGTCCCCCCTTGAAATTGGCATAGATGTAACCTGCAAAGCAAGACTCACCAGTTTGCTTCCATCAGACCACAAAGTCCATTAGTTCTTACTTTCCAGTTGGGAAGATGAGATGTACCTCACTCAAAGAAAACACCATGGTTGAAAATGTAAACTTAAAAGTTTTATGTTAGGAATAATCATTCATGTGACTAAAGAGCTCTACAGAAGACGGCAGGGTCTGTAATAACACTGGGATCTTAAAATAAGATTTGACTTTTTCACAGCACCCTCCACCCAAAATGCTTCTGTTGTTTAAAATACACTGTAGTTGTTTGGGGGGGGGGTGTTTGTTTTTGCCTAGTTTATTAGTTATTTTGTTCTGCATTTTGTTGTTGTTATATCATAAATGTTTTTAATTCTTAGACATTGTTGAATGGAGATCTATGGATTCTGCCTTATGTGAAATCCTGGATACAATCTTTGGGCTATTGGAGTATTGATTCACTTACAACTAATTAAACTAGTTATTCAGCAGGTAATCTATTGAGAAGTCTAAAACGAGTACACTAAAAACAATACTAAGCTCTATTTTAAAGAAATGCTATGGATTTGTATTAGCAAATATTAGGTATAAGTAATTCAATGATGAAATTTTATGACAACAGTTATAGATTGAAGACCAAAATAAAAGTCCTAAACCCCTCCGACAGACTAAGAGACCCTCTCTCTTTTGGTAAATTCGCCCAATTTTAATGCTTTCAGCCATTGCAGGATGAGGAAGTGGTCAAATGCCATTCACTTTCACACCCAGCCCCTTACTAATCAAAGTCTGGTTTGAGAGAAACAAAAGCCCAAGAGGCCCCTTACATAAGGTTTAGTTCATCTGACCACATGACCCACTCCCCCTCCTTTTTATGATTCTGACATGTCAACCAATCTGGACCACAAAGAACATTTTCCTGGTGGCTGACCGTCAACTGCAAAGTAGTTTCGGCCAGTCTTCCAAAGATGTATAGTTTGAAGACTTATGCCCGGTGTTTCAGCTTTTTATGTATAGGACCTAATTATAATGCATTTAAATGTTGAATCTCCATCCCAAAGTGAATATGAGCTGTGTTTCCATGTTACATACGTGTAAACCCACTGCATACACATGTGGAGTTCATGAATATTCATGAGCTTCTCTTCTATCCTATTGAATATGTATGCCCTGCTGCCCCATTTAGACTGTGTATCTACTTCTTCCCCTCCTTTGATGTATGACTGTGTGGTTTAGCCCAAGGCTTGCTTCCAGCCTACGAGACATAATTCTCTTAGAAATAAATTGACTAACGTAGTGATTCTTTTTCAGTTAACACGGTTAATACTACAATGTTATGTTAAATCTATGTAGTCGGTTGAAGTCCCACCCCCTAAAACATCATATTCATCCAGAACCTTAGAAGATGGCTTTATTTTGAAATAGTCTTATAGGTGTAATTAAGGTAAGGACTGAGATAAGGTCGTGCTGCAGTAGGATGGGCCCAACATCTGCTGAAAGTGTCTTTATAAGAGACGGAAAAGGGGACACACATACAGAAAAGAGAGAGAGAGAGACGGTGAAGACAGAGCAGAGATTAGGACTATGCACAAGCCAGGAATGCCAGGAGCCATCCTTCAGAAACTGGAAGGGGCCAAGAAAAATTCTCTCCTAGAAACTGTGGATGGAGTTCGGTCCTGCTAACACTTGGTTTTTGGACTTTTGGCCTCAATAACTATGAAATAATAAATGGTTATTGTTGAAGCTGCCAAGTTTGTAATAAGCACCCAGAGGTAGTGCAGACCCCTCTGGTTAAAGGTTCAAAACTGCGCCTACAGGTTTTGATGCCAGCCACAGGCACCAAGTTTCCACCTGTACTTCTGACCAGCTAGCTATAAATCTGGAGTCCCCTCCACCCCAGTTTTCCATGATTTGCTAGAACAGCTCACAGAACTCATGAAAGCCTCTTACTGTTATCAGTTCATTAGGCGTAGTAAAGGATGCCATTCAGGACCAGCCAAATGGAAGGCAGGGATGGGGCAAGGCATGGGGGAGGGGAGAGAGTGGGGCTCTGTCCCTCCCCAGGCAAGCCATCCTCCAAGCACCTCAGCGTGTTTGTTCACCACCCCACAAGTTCTCCACACCCCATTTAGGAGTTCGGGTGAAGGTTCCATTGGTCATTGGTGATTGAAATAATCTTCCAGCTCTTCTCTTCAGAGGTGGGAGATTGGGGCTGAAAGTCATCAGCACAAACTCAGCTGAGGTTGAAGGGGGTTGCTATGAACAATAAAAGATGTTCTTATGATGCCGCTCACTCAGGAAATTCCAAGGGTTTGGGGCACTCTGTTCCTCTTTGGGCTTTGTTCCTCTGAAACTAGGAACAAAGCCCAAATATGTTTTTTATAGCATGACAATTAGTTTTTCCTGGGATAAGCATTATCATTTGCTATTACAAGGCCTTAACCACTTGCATAAACCCAGACCTGGAGGATGAAGCTTCTGGCTCTATCTACAGTGCCCATCAGCTTTGCTCATTTGTTACCACTCTCTGCACAGATGGCTTATGATCTGGAGACACCAAAGCACACTCAGTTCCACCCAAGGGAACCTACTCTTTCAGGAATTCAGGAATTCTTCCTTAAATGCCCTTTCCTCACCATCCTCCTCCCCTGGTAGGCCTGAAAGTTCCCACTTACTCTCTTATTAATCAGCTAAACCTCTATAAGCAGTAGGTGCTGATATGCTCATTGCACAGAGGTGAGACTGGAGCTGTGCACTCTGCCTCCCCAGATCACTTCTGGTCTTTTAATCTCTGTACAATTCCTACCTTCCTCTGTTTGCTCCTGCCCCCTGAACCCCCTTCCCTCTCACTCCGAACCTCTGAATTCAGGGCTATCCTTTTAAGCCTAGAGGAAATTCCATTTTCTTCTTGCGATTTCCCCAGGTTCCTGGAGAAGTCCACAGTGCTTTCCTCTGCACCCCTCTATAACCCCCTTCCCTCCAGGCGCTGGTCTGCATCCCCCAGGAGTTGAGCAAATGAACTTGGACTTAGTGGAGCTCAAGACCTTTTTGTTGTATCAAATAGAATCCAACTGTTGGAGCCCAGACTCATTCTCTTTTCCACACATACCCTTTCCACCAGTTATTTTTAGAATTCCAAGATTGCCCTAATATGTATTTTTTTTTTCCCTAATAGTTTAATACAAAAAACTCTGCTTGCTAAGCAAGCTCTGCTTTGGCTGACTGCAGGAGAAAGGGAGAGATTAGCCCATTACTTACAGGAGGTGTTTTATGGTGTTCACCAAAGGATAGTGGGGAGAAGAATTCAACAGTGTAACAATGAAGGAAGGAAATGGACTAATTCCTGCTCTGGGGGGAAGTATACAACAGCTGTGCACCCAGCTGTGGGAGTGTTTTTAAAAAGCAAAACAAAATGGAAAATGATTAATTGTATACACTGAAGCCAATCGGGAGCTCTTTTAAGAGAGACAAGGGACAGTGGCAGTGCTACAGTCATCTGTATATGCTGAATTTGTGATGCTGCCTTGAGACCCCAACTATGGGGAAAGGGATTGCTTGACGGAATAGTTTGTGTAAAAATTATTAAATTTCTGCACACTATTCTCTTGGAACTTCAAAGAAAAGGATACGATTAGAGGCTTTTAGGAAGGAATGAATAATCACCAGGACTTTTCCAGAATAATAGAACTGCCATTTATGTTGTAAGAGCTTTTCTGTCTGCGTAAATTCCCCACCCCACCCCAGGTTCAGTAGGATGGCTTGCAGCATTTAAAGAAATAAAAGTTTTCATAGTTGTCAAATTTTCCTCCCAAAGAAAAACCTATTGCCACAATGTTCAGTTTATTGCCAAACTTGAATGCAATGCTTTAATAAAATATATACTGAATACGTTAAAATAAAGAGCAAAATGAGATTTCCCCCCCTAGTTCCACAGATAGAATTGAAGCAACAATCAATTTAATTAGGCAATCAGGGCGATCAGAGTGTGGGATTCCCTGGAGCCTGTGAGAGGGAGAGCCGAGAAAGCGCTTCTGCCTAGTCCTGTGCTTACAGTTGCGGAAGTCAGATGCGTAATTACTACATAAATATTCATCAAGATTTCTTGAATGAAACCAAGTACAAATAAAACGAAGGAAAGCTATGCATCAGATTTCTATCATGAGGGAAAAGCATCCAGACCGGCCCCCGGCTGCGCCCGTCACTGCACGTCCCAGACTTCGCAGAGCAGCGGGGTGAACTTGTGGTCGTTCACCCGCCAGGACATCAGCATCTCCGCGTGGTGATGATTGAACGTCCGCAGTTCGGTCAGGCGACCCAGGAGACAGGCGAAATGCTGCGGGTTCTCAGGCTGATGAATCTTACACAACTTCTGGAGCACATCCAGCAGCGGTTCCTGAAGCTTCTCTATCGCCTCTCTATCCTTTATGTATTGTCTATCTGTTCGGGAGTTTAGAGTAAAACAACAAAGTAGCAAGCATTAATTTGGCATCATTATAGCCATGTCGACTCTTCTGAAGTGCAAGTTCACTAAAGTACCCTTTAAACGGACATGCTGTTCCAACTTGATGAATTTTTACACACAGAGATATGTACTCATATAATTGCAACTAGATCCTAAGAAGCCTCCTGAAATTCCCATTCCAATCAAAAACCCTAACACTGGACTTAGCATCTTTTCTGTTGGGTCAAATCTTAGTAGCAGAATTGCTGGGTCATAGGACATATCCATGTGGCAATACCAGGAGCTCAGTGGGTAGGGCGATGGCCACATACAAGGAGAACCCAGCCTGGGCCTGCAGAACAACAATAACAACTATGACAAAAAAATAGCTGGACATTGTGGCAAGTGCCTGTAGTCCCAGCTACTTGGGAGGCTGAGGCAAAAGAATCACTTGAGCCCAAGAGTTTGAGGTTGCTGTGAGCTATGACACCATAGCACTCTACCAAGGGTGACATAGTGAAACTCTTTCTCATATTAAAAAAACAAAAAGAAAGACATATCCATGTATAATTTTAGTAGTTTCCTTTTCTTCATCATAAATCATAATTTTGATGGTAGAACAAATAAAGTAACAAGGAGCATATGTCTCAATATCATGTATAAAAATGGTTTAAGGCTAACATTGTAATTATGCTTTCCAAATCATGCACATGGCCTCACTTGCTCCCAAGTTATTAAATATAAAGATGGAGACAGATTGTTGCATTACAAAGATGTATTCATTTCAACAATGTTTAGAACAAAAAAATTAGAAATACCCTGAATAGACAAACATATGGTAAAAATTAAGTAAATGATTATGTATCTATACAGTGGAATATGGCAACAAACGCTTACCACTATATTTTAATGAGTTGGGAAAAGACTTTTGAAGAAATGAAAACTTAGGAAAGAAGACATGGTGTGTTCTCTATTACATTAAAACACACATAGTTTCATTTATACCCTGCTCAAATATCAACCAGTTAGAAAAGCCCTCCCTAACCACTAATCAAAATAGCATTTTTCTACCACTTCCTTTCTTTATATTCTTATTGTTAATTTTTTTGCAGCATTTGTCACCTCCTGATAAATTATTTTTGTTTGTTTCTTCATTTATCTTTTTTTTTCACCTTCCCAAAATGTAAGCCCCATGGGAACTGTAATCTGCTATATTCCCAATGTCTAGAACTATGCTTAGGACATAGTAAGTGTTCAATATTCATTTATTAAATGAATGAGTGTGATGCTTAGAAAAAGACGGAGAAGCAATCCACTGATCTGTTAACAGAGGTTCAATTTGAATGGTAGAATTGTAGGCCATCTTACTTTTTCCTTCTATTTCTGTGTTTTCTAGATTTTTTTCAGTAAACGTCATTATAAAACATCAGTAAACTAGCATAAAAATTCCAACATGACACTGAAATTACCTGGAGAGAGGATAACAATCGCTGTAAGCAGAGCATACTCTTCCTGAGTCATCTTCAATTCCCCAATACTTTTATAAAAACTAAACATAGGCGTTATATACTCATCAGAGATACCTACAAGGGAAGTTGCAGAATCACAGTAAAAGTTTGGAGTGACTGAAAACTAGACACACATTATATGCTAATTGTACACATGTTAATCTTTGCCCCCATATGCACACATTCAAATAATTGGCGTCTATTATTTACCCCAAAGGAAGTACATTGCAAAGAAGACCAGTTAACAAAATCCTCAAAATACAGCCTGATCAATGATTTGTATGCATATGTTTAATTACTACTGAATAATAAATGATAACGCTCCTGAATTGCTTCTCAGGAACATCATCATTTTCTAGATGGTGTTTAGTTAATCTTCTTAATATTAACATCTGTAATCAATGCAGAGATAGTACCTTAACTAACAGAAGTACAAACGGCATCATTTGATAAACAGGCCATGGTTCTTATTAAAGTACTCTGCATTGAACTTGGACTTTCTCTTCCAACTCAGTAGGTCCAAAATCAAGGACACCTTGTACAGAACTAGACTCTTAAATCTTCCTCCAAGCCCACTCCTGTCCTGGTGTTCCCATTCTCAGAGGCTGGCATCCTCACCCACCCAGTCGCCTGGCCTGGAAACTGACATTCAGCTGGTGAGTCCTGTGGCTTCCCCCTGCTCACTCCCACCACCTTCTCCACTGCAGCTGGCACCTTAGTTTAAGCTCCCATCTCCCCGCACTGGTCTTCCTGACTTCAGTTTGGTCCCCTTCAACCCATCCTCTACCCAGATACCAGAATGACTTTTCTAAAATTCAAATCACTTATTTTCTCCCCACCTCTTATAAACCTTGAAAAACCCTCTGTGGCTTTTGACGTAGTGTTTTAATTTTCTTCCTTTGCCCAGAGCTGCCTCTGGGACTTATCCCCTGCTTATCTTACCACTCACTATTATAATGGTAGGAGTTCATGGATATTGACTATTCATCATATATGAGGCGCTGTTCTAAACACTTATGCTAGGAATCATTTAATATTTCTAATCACCATAAAGTAGATTCAGAGAGGTTATGGAACTAGCCCAAACACACACAGGGCTGCTGAGAAGTGGACCCAAGATTCAAACCGGAGCTGGCAGGCTCCAGAGTCCTGATGGTTAGCTATGCCTCAGCGGAGCCACGGTCCTGTTCCACCTCAGTTCCCTTAGGCCACCTTTAGTTCCCTACACGAGTCACACTGCCCAGTTTTTGTAGATGATGTTCCCTCTACTTGGAACAGCCTCCTTCTCCTCTGTCTAGGTCAATCGTCTTCGTAATTTAGGACTTCTTTGTGCCACTTCCTCCATTCATTCAACAAATATTACCTTAATGCCTAGTCTGTGCCTGGCTCAACTCCACAAAAGCCTTGGCTGGAGAACTGCGGAGACAGCAAAGCAAAGCAACAATGACAGCAAGAACCCTGTGATGTGACTTACAGATGAATTAAGATGAGGATGAGCTTTACAGGATTGGGCCAGATGAGAACAGACTCATTTTTTCCTTCACAAACCAGATCTAGGGCCAAAGAGCTTTGCCTGAACCAAACCAGAATAAAACTTGCTTCCAGGTGCTACGGAATGGCGTTATCATCTAACGGCACACTTCACAGAAAGTGAATTTATCAGAAAATCTAAGTCTTTACCTTTAGAAAAATGTCAAGGATCTTCCCAAATTGAATTCTTGGCCTTTCCCTTTCTGATCAAAACACCACACTCTTCTCCCCCTTGACTTTGGATTTTTTTTTAATTGGTCCCAGTGGGTTCTATCAACAACAGAGTCTTTGTTGAGCAACTCAGGGACTGCACCCCCTGGAAGAATGCCCTTTATCCAGCTGTTGCCGATTGAAGGGAATACCCAGGAGCAAACTAGCTACAAGGTACAATGCAGAGGACTGGAGTATGTGAGCCTGGCTTCCAGCAGATGCTGCGGTTATAAGGCTGGGAGCCAATAATTATAATAATAGCCATTATTGTTCTTATTCACAAGAATTAAATCAACACATTAGTCCATCTTACTCTTAGATTAAGCTTGTGCATACTTGTTTTACAGAGCTTTGTTGGAGTTTTTTGTTATGTATCTTTTTAATACACATTTGATTAGATATGTTGGGGTTTTTTAAGTCCTATAGACTTCTGGGGATAAATACCAATTGTCTGATTTGTGTGATTTGCCTCAATATTTTTCTAAGGAATCAAAGCCAAAGTAAGATCTGCATTTTCTCGGTAAGGTTGTTCTTTTTCATCTTCAAGAAACGTCAATCTTTATGCTTTCTTCAGCATTAAGAGACGATACCCATCATTTGTAGTTACCTGAAATAATAATTCAGGGCTATGCCATTACTTTAAATAGTACATGAGAATTTGGGGATAATATTCAAGGCAACTGATTTGAAAATATTTATTTTTAAAAAATCATCTTTGATTACTTAATTTTTCATTTCATTTGTCCTTCTAAGTCCCTGCTCAGCTTCCAAAGATATTACCTCCAAGACCTATCTAATTACAGTTGATAACGTTTGGGGAAAAGTAGGCTAAAATGTTTATTATAATTATTTCATCTTGCGCATGTTCTAAAAGCCAAGAGTGAATATAGTGAAATCTAGAAAACAAATAATAGGAGAGTTAAAAAAAATTTTCCTATGGATGGATCAAATCTAAATCTGCACTTGGAATTACAGTCAACAACCAGAATTAAGCAAGCTGGTATAAACCAGTGCAAGCCAGCACTTTCTAACGCAAGAAATGTAACAATAACATCTTCCTGAAGGGGGCAGCCTTCGCCTGTCTTCCTGTTCCTCCTTCCTGCAGCATGCTTAAACCGCGCCTTCTTTCTGCTGGCACGACCCATTACGTGATTTTTGGCCACAAGGGGTAGCTATTTTCCAACTTAACTGCAAAGACTTTACCAAGGAAAAGTTAGAAGTTGCAAAAAGAGTTTATGATTTTTGCTCCTGTTTCTTATTTATTTTCTCCTTAAAAAAAAAAGGAGGTCTGTGATTGATAAATTAATTTTTTAATGGTCAGAAAGATTCTTAGAGAGAATAACAATTTGATAGAATTAACACCCTATGTTTTAAGTTGTTTTAAATATAAATGGCTTTTATTTCCTATTTCCCGGTCTTAATTGGGAACGAAAACAAAGCAGGTTTCTTTGTGTGTGTGTGTGTATTATGTGTGTTTGTGCATGCATCTATACAAGACACATCTTTTAGTATCTTAAATACCTCTATATGATTTATTACAATGGACATTCTCAATATAAAGTGAGCATATTGTGTAAAATGGTACTATTGCCAGGTTAGATGACTCATGCCTATAATCCTAGTACTTTGGGAGGCTGAGGCAGGTAGATTGCTTGAGCTCACAAGTTTGAGATCAGCCTGAGCAAGAGCAAGACCTTGTCTTTAAAAATATAAATAAATAAAGAAAAATAAAATAATAAAATGTTACCATTTGTTTAAAGCCACATAACTTGAAATTTTTGTAGAAATGGCACCACCCCATAGCAGAAAGATTAATGCATATCTGACATAGCACAGAGGGCTATGTCTGCCTTCTGCTGTATTTTCAAACTAAACTCTTACTATCCCAATGGTTTTCCTATGAACTAATAACACCGATTCTAGTTCCTAAAGCTCCATAGCCATTTTCCATGATAGAGGCAGATCCTAGCTCCAGCCTGAGGTCCAGCCACTATCAGCCTCCTTTGCCATATCAGAAGTGGGAGCAGTCAGGGACAGCAGTGCAATTCTGGCCCATGAGACTAAACTACTGAGAGTTTCTACTGGGACTCTCTTGAGAAAGATTCCTTCTCAGGAAGAGACCACCTCTTTTTCCTTCGGCCACAGTTGTGCCTGGATGTAATGCCTAGAATTGCAGTGGCCATTAGATGACCAGGAGGAGAACCAGCCTATGGAGAAGGCCAAGTACCAGGCACAGCAGGGCAGAAATACCAGAAGGCCTGTGCTTCTGAGGGTGAGTCGATACGCTGAGTTAACCAGTCCCGCTGCCACATTTCCTGTGCTTCCTGTCTGAGCTAACACATGTCACTACTTTTTTAGGCTATGTTGAGTTAGATTTTCTGTTTTCCATCAGCCAAGAATATTCTAACTCACAGTTCCCCTGGCGAGGAGATACACGTTTGATGCCTTGACGCTTTTTTTTCCTGAAGTGTAAGAGAGAATCCTTGTTCGGCTGGGGCACCTCACCCATGTCGTAAGGCCAAATTCGAATTTTGCTTTCTCTGTGGGGCTTTTCCTGTCACAAAGAAGCAGAACTCGCTGCTTCCTTATCTATGTTCATTTCTATTGCACTGACCATGATTCATATCTTCCCTTCCCATTGCAGTATGAAATAATAAATTAGGAGAGCAGGAGACAATTACTATATCCCCAATGCTTCGCCCATAAAGAGTGTTCCACTGATGCATGTGATCATCTCTGGATCTCCAGTAACTAGTGTCCTGCAACAGACATGAGAGGAGATTAACAAATGATTGTTTAAATTACACCGTAGTGTCTTTTGCTAGTTCCTTGTGACAAAGGTGACATAGTTGTGAGATGCAGTCGGGACAAGGGATGCTGTGAAGACAATGGAGGCATTGTCGTGGTGCTGAGACTGGACCTTGTCCTCTGTTTCAATTGTCAAACTCTACCTAGGGAATCATTTGTACCACCGTCTTGGCCCTAAGTAGAAATAAAAAAACTGCCGTCAAATTATTAACTCAGAACTACTTTCAATATAAAATATTTACCTGAAAATAGTTAATAAATAATATACTTCTCATTAGTCCTAGTGGCTAAAAATTATCTGGCCAGATTAGTTCTCACTGGTGCTTAGGAGTTTGTACCGGCAAGTACCAGACTCATCTCAACAACATTCACTAATATTTGTGCACCTAGTATGTGCCAGGCCCTGTGTTAGTGCTGGCAACTCCAAGTCCTCAAGCAGTTAACACATCAATGCAGAAGGCAGATGCAGGCAGCCCTCTACAGCTATGGGTTCCATTCTATGAATTCAACTAACCACAGACTGAACGTATTTGGGAAAAAAATTGTGACTACAATAAACATCTACAGAATTTTTTTCTTGTCATCCCCTAAACAATACAGTATATCAACTATTTTCATTGTATTATGTATTATAAGTAATTAGAGAGGATTTACAATACATGAGATGATGTGTATAGTTCATAGGCAAGTAGTGTACCATTTTATATCAGGGATTGAAGCATCCTTGGATTTGGGGATCCAAAAGAGGTCCTAGAACCAATCCCCCATGGATTCAGAGGGACGATTATACACAAGTAAAGACATAACATCCCAAACCAAGCAAGTGCAAAGGGTTTGGGAAACAGAGCTAAGGCACAGTGGGTTTGGCCTAGGGGACAACAGAAATCTGCTCACTCATGTTCCTTCAATACTTCTTCCTAAATTTTTTTTTTTTTTTGAGACAGAGCCTCAAGCTGTCCCCCTGGGTAGAGTGCTGTGGCATCACAGCTCACAGCAACCTCCAACTCCTGGGCTCAAGCGAAGTCCCCTGCCTCTGCCTCCCAAGTTGCTGGGACCACAGGCGCCTGCCACAACACCTGGCTATTTTTTTTCGGTTGCAGCCATCATTGTTGTTTGGCGGCCCCGGGCTGGATTCAAACCCACCACCTTAGGTGTATGTGGCTGGCACCTTAGCCACTTGAGCCACAGGCACCGAGCCACTTCTTCCTAATTTAAAGAAGATTTCTCCCTATCATTTGAGTCCCACGTTTGCCCAGGCCAAAACTATAACGTGACCACTTAGAAAAGCAAAATTAGAGATGTTAAGAATTCTAAACTTTAAGCATTTCACCTTTCTAATAACGATCTGGCTATTTGCCTCTTTATATTTCCAACCCTTCTGTCAAAGTCAGGATGTGAACTGATAGTCAGCTTCGATTTCCATCTTGGAAAACTGTAGTTGTGGTAACTATTTTCATGTTGTACACGTTGCAAAGGCTAAAGCAGTGACATCAAAGAACAAGAAAGCAAGCATAGCGTACTTTAGCACAGTAACACTGACCGCAGCAACTTCATCACTCTAAGATTATCCCTGTCTTTGGCCTCATTGTCTCCATTTATCATATCATCTATGTAACAACAATTTGGAATTACTAAGTGCCACTCCTACTGTTTTACTCATCTAAAGGGCAGGAAGGGTGTTTTACACAGTCTTTATATTCCCTAGTAACCAAAACTTGGGCAAATATTAGCCAGTGCTTTTCAACATTTTTTATCTCACGGCACACTTGAGTCTATAGTTAAACTTCCTCGGCACATTTAAATTATGTTGACGAAAAAAAAAAAGAGTAAAGAATAGACTTACTGTGCTTTGAACTTCTTTTGAAAATAATTTACTTAATGATCTTTAAAAATGTTCACAGCACAGCTAAGATCTTTCACGGCACACCAGGGTGCCCCACAGCACACCCACTGAACATCACTGTATTAGACCTGGGTGAGTGATGGGTGCAACACACACAAAGAATGCTGGGCTTTGAGTTAGAACACCTGCCTTTATTTCCTGACACTCTGCTGATTAGCTGTTCCATGCACATAAAACAAAACATTACAAAATCGCAAGATACATTGTCATGCTGATAAACACTTACTGCGTTGAATACTTTTATGTCTCTTCTGGGGATCAAAAAAGGCCCAGAACTACTATAAATTTCAGGGGTTATTTGAAATGAACAGAACAAGTTGCTACGAACGGTGAGAGGTTATTGCTAATTTCCTTAATGTTGAAACATAAACTCATTCGGCATCAGCAAGCCTATTTCAGTCCTATCATATTTTATATCATATGATTGTTCCTACTTTTATTAAAAATTTCAGCGTAAAAACCTCATTTGTATTATAATGCTACATTAGGAATAAAATTATTGATGCACCAGAATTGTGTAGAAACAATTCACCCGCAGGTTTTTATCAGATGCATGCTCTAAAGCCTCAATTAACATAAATAAACACTCACTCTCATTAAGCAAGAGCACCCCAGGAGACAATATCTTTGTACATATCGCTGGGATTTAATAATGACAAAACAAAATATGAATTTGAAGAAAAAGAAAAGAAATTTCACATTATATTCCTTAAAGAGTTCTGTAGGCATAAACAAGGTAACTTTCAGACACAACCTTACTCTGGAGTTAAATGTACAAAAGAAATAAGAATGGGTTATATTAGCATAAGAATAAAAAGTTATTCTGAAAGGTCATCTGGCAAGATCAAGTTTCTATGTGGCAGCGTGGAGGAGGCAATGTTCCGAAACTCCACTGGGAGAAGCAAATTCATAAATATTAATAAATGGAAGTATCATTATAAACCATAAAATAGGAAGCAGCATGAGCGTTTGGGTGGTTTTTTATTGTCACAATACACGGTTGATATTTGGGGAGAGGATCTTATTATGAACTGGAGACATGCATATTTATTTACCTAGATCATAGTTTGGAAAACTTCTTTCTTGAACTGCTCTGAAACTTGAAGTATCCCAAGTTCTGAAACTTAGGAAATTACAAGCAAGATTCTTTTTCTTTTTTCAATTATACATATTTTAATGAGCAAGACCGTCATCATTTCTTGCCTACTGAGTGCATTAGTCTCTTTACAGGCTCCCTCCTTTCTGTGAGGGGGAAGATAAGTTCGGCCAGTGGAATGTCAGTAGAAGCAGTGTCGATCCCTTCTGAGGGATCCTTCCCTCATGGGGAGAGTGTGATGTTCCTTTCCCCCCCTGCCCTCCTCCCTGGCTGGCATGAGATTGTACCCGAATGATAGGGAGCCGTTTTAGACCTTACAGACGTGGTCAGCGCTCTGTGGATGGATGAGCAGCCACAGAGAAGGATGCTATGAAGCTGCCCTATCAGTCCTCATGCCCAGACTAGAAATAATTTTCTATCTTGCTCAGTCCCTCTTTATTCTTATGAAGTCGGTGTTACAGCAGGCAAACCTCTAACTAAAATGAGACATGATACGGGATCATTTCTTCTCATGTACATTTTCCCCAGAAGATGAAGTCTTGAGGATTGGGACTTTATCTTATTCATCTCTATATCTCTACTGTACCTGGCCCATGGAAGTACTCCCTATGGCTAAACCTGCTTTGGCTCGGGACCCTGGAGGGCTGATGAAGCCAAAGATTAAAAAAAAAAAAAAAAAAAAATGAGAGCTGAGCACCTGTGAGGGGGGCAGAGAGAGACAGAGATGGAGAAAAGCTGCTAAATAATTCCGCTTCACATGCCCTGTCATCGAAACACTTCAATTCATATGACAGCTATTGTGCCCCTTTTTAAATTACCGTCTGGCCCCTAATCAACTCTAAATGCCTCATGTTTGAGGAAAAGGAAAAAGGGAACACAGCAGAATTCCACACCCAGACTGTCTTTTTCCTTTATACTCAAATGGAAAAGAGGTATGTTTCCTAAATTAACTACTTGCCTGTAGGCAAGGTCTGGAAAAATGAGACCTTTGGTTAGCTGTCGGTCTGGGTTACAAATAACTGTGAAATTCAGGAGAACAGCCATCTGAGAAGTACAGAGATGGGCCAGCCTCATAACTGGAGACAAACCCCCATTCATTCATCCCAAAGACATGTACTCGCTGCCTGGTAGAAAACACTGACTCAAAAAAAGAAAGACCCTGCCTTGTGAGACTCTTATTACCAAAATCCAGGCACGGCTGCAGAAGAAATATTAAAGTTAGACATGATTGCGAAAAGATCAAATTGATTAGCGGGTCTATTTCAATAGCTTTTTTATAAAGGGGACCATGTAGGGGTGGTGCCTGTGGCTCAAAGGAGTATGGTGCCGGCCCCATATGCCAGAAGTGGTGGGTTCAAACCCAGCCCCGGCCAAAAACTGCAAGAAAGAAAAAAAAAAAAAGAAAGAAAGAAAAGAAAAGTACCACATAGCCAATATGGAGTAAAGCCTAAATTCAAGGCTGGTTTCATAGTCAGCATCTTAAAATAGTCACCTGTTTCTTGATGAATACCCCAAACACACATTAACTACAGTACAAATCATTTGAGAGTTAAAGGGACCTGACTATAAAATGAATAATATTTTGTCACAGGTTGTTATCTCCTTGTATTAGTTTTTTAAAAAATTAGATCTAACTCATGGATTTTCCTAAAGAGAGCTCCAAGCCAGAGCCAAATAAATGACCAAGGTAAGCTGGTGAGGTTTTATCTACCACAGGTTGAAGCCACCACGATTTTCTGCAGAGAGAACCACCAATCTACCTTCGGCAGCCCAGACCAACAAGGAAATTCATCGCTGTGAAAATTTAGCTTGTGTCCTGTAACTCTTGCCTAAGTTGAACTGCCACTCATGGCTCGCAGCTTTAAAAATCAGAATATGTAAGTAGCTGGCTGAGTGACTGGCTAAACAACAAATCAAAACCAAAATCATTCAATTACTTCAGGGAAAAAAAGCAGTGAGACTTGTAGAACTGGATGGTGCCGTAGGGGTTATCTGACTCAAGCTTTCCCCCTCATCCCGCACCCACACACACACATATGCACAAACACACAGGAGATAAATTAAGGCCCAGGTAGGTGACAAAGTCTGTCGAGAGCCGAAATGCATAGTTCTTAACAAAGTAATATCTTTCAAAGAGTGATAAGCTGCACAATACATCTCCCAGATCCTTTCTCTCCTCTCCTGGCAGCAAGGCTCACAGCCTTGAAACTTGCGGCCTTCCAACAGGCTTGTCCTAACAATGCTGGGCAATTAGTAAAGCTTGATTTTGATATGTTTCCTTCTCGGCTCACAAATCTTCCAGAATTATGGAGGAAATAGCAAAATCTTGAGCTCAACCTTCATGACCCCCAGCCACCCAGTTCTGACATTTTTTTTTCCTTTTTAATTTCCCTTTAATGCAATCAACTCAGCTACTCACACATCTGTGAGTGTGGGCCTGAGCTTCCTTGCCTCTCCCGCTTTGTTCCTGGTGGGCATCCAAAGCTAATCTCATTCAAGGCCCAGCTCAACTGCCAGCAAAACCTTTTTGGAGCCCTGCCAACTAGAAGTCATCATTTCTCTCAGTTTTTCTCTTCTACATTTTCTTAAAATCAGGCACAGTTCATCTCTTCCCACTAGACCAGAAACTTCTATAGGGAAGGAACATTGATTTCTCTCTTCATGGCCACCATAGTACCTTGCTCTTAAATATTTGACAAACTAATCACTATATTCTCAATATATTGAGAATAACTCTTCTTTTAAAAGTGTTTAAGTTTTTTTTTAATCTATTGGTGATGCTAATTATACTTTACATTTTTAACTAGGAGGAAGAGATATAATGAATATGGAAAGACTGCTTTTAAGGATAATTCTTAATTTTTAAATTATTTTACTTATATCACAGATGCAAATCTGCCTGAAAAACTTCCTTCCAATTCCTATTCCAAGTTACTGGTTTTAAAAGTCTGTCAACTTATTTCAGTCAATCACAGAATGATAATACTTGACAAGGAAAAGATCTCGAGAAGTTTTTCCATCTTATTCATCCTCTGCCCCCTCCCAATCCCTGTGTGAAATCTTTCAGGAAAAGAAGAACTTATTCTATTTTAAGAATTTCCTAAGATAAATTGCACAAAATTCTTGGTAATTAATTTTGATGTCACTCTAGACCTTCCTGTCACAGTATTGCTCCAGAATAAGTCAAACTGAGTCACATGTGGTATTATTCTATCTCTGGAAAGGCAGTATAGAACAGTAATCAAGACACAGGCTTCTGAAATTAGACGTTTTTTCTGTCTTGGGGAAAGTTATTTGACCTTTCTCTGAGTTTCTACATCTCTGAAATAGGAACAATAATAGTACTTATTTCATAGGATTTGGGCAAGGATTTGATGAAATCATATGCATTTAGAACAGTGTAAATGATAAATATTGCTGCTATCATGTATTTCTATTTTATTTTGATAGAGATAGGTAATGGGAACAGCTTGTTACTCGGTCTTTCATATCTTAAGGTTTTAAAAACAATGAATTTTGTTCTGCACCAAATTAACCCATTTTCTGGTGTTATTTTTCATTACACTAATTTTCTAAACTTTTTTTATTTTTTTATTACACATACATGTGTTTAGTAGGTTTCCACTTTTGCCTTCACAAAATTAAAAAGGCTTAAAATTTAATAACAATAACAACGTTTAAGATAAGGACTAGAAACAAAACCTCATAAAGAACGAATGAAGATAAATACATTTAGGAAAGAAATCAGATGACTGCTGAATCAAAATACTAAGCAATCACAATAATGCAAAGAAAGTAACATTCACATTGTCAAATAAGAGTATGTCTATCATAGAATGCTCTGACTCTGAGGTTCAGTACGGAGTCATCAGTTAACTTCTTATTATTATTTTTTCCAAAGTCTCAAAAAAGAGACAACTAATATTTATAAATAAAAGTAAAAGATAATTTCAAAAACAGATCATGTCAAATCTTATAGATAATAGAAAAAGAAGACTTCAAAATCATCTACTTAATCTGGATTTACCTGATATTAAAATTGGAGAAAATATACTATAGTTTTCTAAACTTTATAAGTAGTTTTTTAGCCTCTTTTCTTAGGGCAGTGAAGAGAGAGCTTCTGATGTTTACAATTACAATAGGGATTTTTGAACAAAGCCTGTAAAAGTTCTATCTATTCCTCTGGCCCCATGCTCCAGGGCTGGTGGGTTTGAACCCAGCCTGGGCCTACTTAAAAAAAAAAAAAAATTCTATTTAAGGCATATCTTTTTAAAGCCACTCTCCATGCTAAACAGTATGGACATATAACAGTTTTACATAAGATAGGCGAGAGCACTGCCTTCATGGGGTGAGCCTGTTTTACTTGCAGAAACAAACTCTTTTATCACGAACCAAAACTTACCACTCTTTCGAATTCTCTCTTCTAGCAAGTCAACATGTCCAGCTGGAAGTTTCTTATTAAAAATCTCGGCTGAACGGAGGAACATAGCTTCAACTGCAGACCCTTTCAGCAAAGCAATCTGATCTTCATGGTCTAAAGTCTGAAAGCCTGAATAAATATGATAATCAAACCAGTATCAAGGAATTGGACTTGTATAACAATTTTTCACTTTATATATGTAGAACAAGATTTCATCATCCTCATCATCATCACCACTGATAAAATATTTCCACAAAGTGGTTTTGTAATTGTTTTACAGTTGGGTAGTCCAGTGGAGTCAATAACTATTGTACTCCCCAAAATAGAAGCCAACTTTTATCTTCACTGAGTAGGATTTATTGAATGAGTTAGGCAAAGGGAGATGTCAAGTCCTTGCCAGATATATATATTTATGGCAGAGACAGACTGATTCAGATGCAGCAACCCTTAGAAGCCAGATGTAGGCAGATATACTATGAGCCTTCATTCTAGTCACACCTGCCATGAAAGGGCCAACTTCACAGAATGGAAACACCCACAAGCCAGACAAAACATTACGTGCATCTAGAATATTTGGCTGATTCATGAGTCTTCAGTCAATCTAGACAATGGGTAGCATTTCTCTCAAAAGCCAATTAAAATCATATTGTGGTATCTGCTCTGAACCTCAGACTGCACCATGCAGGGTGGGGGAAACCAGAAAAATATGGAAAGAATGGCCAAGCCAAAAAAATATAACATTGCCCTGAAAATCCAATGTGCTTATCCAGACTTGTATGATGCAGTTCCCAACAGCCTCCCTGACCTCATTCCCCACACTCTTTGTGCTCCAGCCACTGGCTCTGCTGTGTATACACAAGCCCAGTTTTGCCCCTGGGATGGATGCTCTTCTCAGACGTTGCCATGTCCCACTCCCTCACTGCAATCAGGTCTTTCTCTGCTCCAGAATTACCTATCCTAAAAGAACACTCCCAGCCCTCACTGGTCTCTCCCTGCTTTATTTTTGTTCATAGAACTTAGCACTACCTGACATGACATTATAGATTTATTTGATTATGTGTCAACAGTCTGCCACCTCTACTGAGGGTAAACTGGCCCAAGATGTCAGAAACATTGTTTTGTTTACTTCTGTATCCCCAGCGTCTAGCATATAATAGGTACCCAAAGTTATTTGTTGAATAATTGAATGAATGAATGGGAAACAAAACAAAAAGCTCATTTGCATGCTGGTACACACACACAAAACTAATATAAAAATAGAGAAAAAAAATAATACCATTAGGGTCTAAATGGCTTAGGGAAGGATTAAACAACAATGAGAGACTAGAGAAGCATGCAATGCTAAAGATTCAGAGTCATTATTCTTGAGACTCTGAGCTTCTCTGAGGGCAGCAGCCACGCCTTCTTCCCTCTGGGTCTCCAGCACCCTGGACAGTGCCTGGCATACACTATGCTTAATGAACTACTGCATGGAGTGACTCAATTTCATTTTTCACCAATGGCCTTCCAGTATTCCTATTATATCCCTATTACTACTATTCATTAATAAAGTTATCTCTATAGTGATTGCTAAATAATTTTTCTTCCTTCTCCAGGGTTTTTGCTGCCTTTTATTTCCTTCTGTATTTTTAAATTTTTCCTTCTGCTCTCCTCACCGCATACATGTTCATTGCACTGCTTTCCTCGGGAGCAATGCAATCGTCATTGGGAAAGAAGAGATGTTAAGATATTGCTAATGCTTTCAGATAAGCTACTTTCTCATGAATATGATTTTTATTTGTCCTCAATTACTTCTTGGCTCAAAACCAACTGACCACTTGAACTGCAAAATCTGCTCCCACAAAAAAATAACCAAAAATATATGTTTCCCTCCTCCAGTTCTTCTCCCCACAGACTTTACTCTTGCATAATTTTGGTTTTGAGTGAGATTGCCTCAACTTAATTAGAATATAGTGAATTAAGTTCTTCTTTCGTTGTTAATAAAGAAATGAGAGGATATTAATGTTTCGACGATAGCAAGAACTTTCTCCACACATTTTATGAATCTCATGTAGGCTTATGTCTATTCGTGACACATTTAATAAAATAATGACAGAAGGGAAATTAACATGTCTAATTAAAATCTTATGTCAGAAGTTCCCTTCTGTAATTTAATATCACAGGGTTATACTGCTATCCTAGGTATTTATTATACTCTCCTTGACCATGAGATTTTACTGTACTAATACTTTTTAAAAACACTGAAACACCTTAAACCTATTGACTTAGATAGCATTGATACAATAGCAGAAAGAATTTGAGACTGAGAAATAAGACTCCTGCACTCCTGTTTTATGCTGGACCCATCAAAAAACTACAGATAAATCTTTCTCCCTTGTCTCACACAAGCAAGTATTCATCCAGCTCTATCAATTTTTGTATCTCTCCTCATTTTTTTCTCACTGCTATTTCTTTACTTTAAGCTCTCTTACTACTGTTCTAAATGCAGTAGTATACTGACTGATATTCCCTACCTCCAGTCCTCCCTATTCAAATACATCTTATGCAAACCTGATAAAGCCTTTATAACAAAAATTTTATTTATCTCTCTAAGCCACCCAAATCTCTTCATAATCCAGGATACATGATTAAATTCTTTATTTAGGCCATTATCATTCTGGTGCCAACTTACCTTATTGTCCATTCAAGGAACCCACCATGGACATTATGTAATAGTCATACTGAATTTTCTCTCCCATTTCTAAAAACCCTATTCTTCATGCCTCATTATCTTTTCATAAGAATATCTCTCAACTTAGAATTCCCCTTCTCCAAGTTTCTGACTAGAAAAATTCTTTTACTCTTAGACTTAACTCAAATATGATCCTCTCTGAAGTCTCCCTTTTCCCCCAGACACAGTTAGCAACTAATTCCTCTCCAATGAAACAAAACTAGTGTGTGTGTGTGTGTGTGTTCATAATACCCTATAACCACTCTCCTTGAAATTAACAGCAAGTATAACAATGCCCTTCGATCACTCTCCTTGAAGTGAATGGCAAGCAATAGCAATGACTTAGTGAATGAATAAATGGTTGAATGATCACTTGCCAAAGTCCCAATTTGTTGATCTATTGATTTGGAAGAATTATAGCTGATTTTAAAAATCCTTTTTGGCTCTAAAATCTCATGTCTATAGTAGTCAGACACATTAATTTAAATCAGCGGTGCCATTCACTTTACAATAACCAGACTTACCTCTCTCAATGTCACAGGAGTAGTTCAGAATACAGCAGAGAAATAACTAAATTCTTATAAGGCAAAATACTGGGTAATAGTATTAATAATATGGATAATAAATCTGATCTCACAGAAATGTTTTGAGAATTGAACAAAACACTTCATGTAAAATTATTAATATAATCTATAAACTCTCAATATTAACTTTTAAATTAAAAAAATACCTGGCAGTCTTTTGGTGAATTCAACGAGGATCTGTACATGACTTGTAGCCATTTCAGTTAAAATGAGAAAATTTTCTTCTGCACTGAATTCTTCTTTTAACTAAATTTTAAGAAAAAAGCAAATGATTAGTAAGCAGACAGAAAATTATAAATCAATATAAAGTCATTAGGCTAAAGAAAAAACATATTTAGAAAATAAAATGTAAAGACCCAGCACATACTTCTCAGATCTTTGGAAAGCAATTACCATTGCCTTCTTACTCTTTAATTGTTTAATCCTGGTAAGAGTTTAAATGTATAATATAACTTAAATTCTCAGTTTTAATCATTTCAAAGTAACATATTTACATATAAATTCCACCTGCAAAAGAATAAAAACTCAAGAAAGTATTAATTTTAAATCCATATATTTTCAGATATTATACATACGATTTTGTTTGTTATTTCCTGAGGCATCCTCTGTTTGTTATATGAATCCATAATATAGTGTAGAAGATTCTGTTGATCTGGGGTGAGTTCAGTTTTCTCCTACACTGGCAAGAAAATAAAAGGTGTTAGGGAGGGTGGTTATAAGGCATTCCTTCTATATGTGCATTTACCTGGGGTGAACTATAACAGAAATCATTAAGAAAAATAATCCCTAAATAAACAGAAACTATAAGCTCTACTATAGTGTTTAATCTCTTTCTTTAGCTCTTTAGGCAAGTCATATTATGTTTCACTAAATTTGTCCCAAGTTACTCATTTTCTATTCATAAAACAGAGGTAACAAAATATTCCTTTCATGTATTTTTTTAGGAATAAATAATAGTCAAATATGAAGCATATTGAGCCCTTCATAATAAGGTCAGTGAAAGTTGAATCATGACTAATGAAATATGCCAACATAGTGTGAACACCATGAATATTATATTCATGTTGAATGTAATGATTCACATGAATACTCTTACAGTGTGGCCCATAGACCAAATCTTTCTGGCTTTATAAATAACGTTTTATTAGAACACAGACACACTCTTTTGCTTATGTATTGTCTATGTTGCTTTTGGATTAAGATGGCAGAGTTGAGTAGTTGTGATAGATACTGTGTGGCCAAAGTCTACAACATCTAGCCCTTTAAAGAAAACTTTGTTGTTCAGTCCACAATCTGGACAATTCAGACCGGAAATTTCTCCTTCCCTTGTAACAGTGTCTTTTGAAAAGTGAGAACAATTTGGCAGAGCCTGTGGCTCAAAGGAGTAGGGTGCTGACCCCATATACCAGAGGTGGCAGGTTCAAACCCTGCCTCTGCCAAAAATTGAAAAAAAAAAAAAAAAAAAAAGTGAGAACAATTATATCAACTCTGCCTCCTTATACCAAAATGTTACTGATAAAGTACTGTGGCAAAATAATACTTTTATATAAAATTATTTTTTCTGAAATTATATAAAATGATATATTAGAAAAACTAAATGTGGATAAAATTTTTATCAATAGTACAAGGAATATTGAGAAGGGTGTGGCTTGATAATTGTGGCTTTTTGGTTTTTCAGCTAATGGCAAATTAAAATTCTACCAAAAGTTTCAGGATACAAAATCAGTAGTATTTCTATATATCAATAATGATCTGGCTAAAAATCAAATTAGTAAGGCAGTCACATTTATTATAGCTACATAAAATTAAACCCTAAGAATATATTTAATGAAGGAAGTAAAATATCTCTACAAGGAAAACTACCAAACACTAATGAAAGAAATTGTAGATGACACAAACAGATGAAAAAAATCCCATGCTTGTGGATTAGAATTAACATTATTAAAATGACCACACTCGCCAAAGCAATCTGCAGGTTTGATGCAATACTAACATCATTTTTTGAAGAATTGGGTGGGGGGAACAATTCTAAAGTTCATAGAACCCCACTCCACAAAAAATGATCTTCAGCAAAATAAACAAAGCTGTAGACATCACATTGCCTGACTTCAAATTATAATACAAGGCTGTAATAAATAAAACAGCATCATATTGATATAAAAAAATGAACACATAGATCAATGATACAGAATGGACTCCCAGAAATAAAGTCACATACTTAACAGCCAACCAATCTTCGAATAAGTAGACAAGAACATATACTGGGGAAAAGATACCCTTTTCAATAAATAGTGCTAGAAAAATGGATTCTGCCATATGCAGAAGAATAACTTGGACTCCTAGCTCCCATAATACACAAAAATCACCCCAAGATGGATGAAAGACTCGAATTTAAGACCTGAACCTACAAAAATACTAGATGAAAATCTAGGGAAAACTCTTCTGGACATTGGCCTAGGTAGAGAATTCATGACCAAAGACCTCAAAAACACAGACAACAAAACCAAAAATAGACAAGTGGGATTTAAAGAAAACTAAAAGACTTTTGCACAGCAAATGAAATAATCAACAGAATGAATAGGCAACCCGAGAAATAGAAAACTACATATCAGGAAGAGGACCAATATCCTAAAATTATAAGGACCTCAACAAAAACAAAACTCCAAATAACTCCTTAAGAAGTGGACTAAGGACATTTTTCAAAAGAAGATAAACAAATGGCCAAAAAGTTGTTCAACATCACTTACCATTAGAGAAATACAAATTAAAACCACAGTAAAATATCATCTTATACCAATTACAACAGCCATTATTAAAAAGACAAAAAATAACAGGTGTTGGTGAGGATGCAGAGAACAGAGAAGTCTTACAGTTGATGAGAATGTAAATTAGTGCAACTCCGTGAAAAATATTATGGAGATTTCTCAAGAAACTAAAAATAGATCTACCACACTACCCAGCAATCCCAGTACTGGGTATCTACTCAAAGGAAAAGAAATCAATGCCAAAAAAAAAGGTACCTTCTCTCATATGTTTATCAAGCACCATTTATAATAGCAAAGATATGAAATTGACCTAAGTTGTCCATCAACAGAAGACTGGATGAATAAATAAAATGTACACACACAAAAGAATGCTATTCAACCTTAAAAAGGAATGAAATCATGTATTTTGCAGCAACACAGATGGAACTAGAGGCCATTGTCTTAAGTCAAAGAACTCATACACAGAAAGACAAATACCTCATGTTCTCACTTACAAGTTCAAGCTAAATAACGTGCACATGGAATCAGAATGTAGAATGAGGGACAGCAGAAATTCAGAGGGGTGGGAGTCTGAGAGTGGGAAAGATGATGGTGGGTACCATGTGTATTACTCAGGTGATGGATGCCCCGAAGGCCCTGACTTCACCACAATGCAATACATCAATGTAGCAAAGTTGCATGTGTACCCTGTGAATACATACAAATAAAAAATTAAAAGGTAAAATTAAAAAATAAAAGGGCACATTGTCCATTAAAAAAAATCCACCAAATGTCCTATGTTTTATCATAATATGCTTGTCTAATCAGCCAGGATATTTTTCCCTATTTTGAACTAAGTTGCTCAAAGGATTTCTTGAGAAATTTGTGACCTCAGTGCGAAGGGCTTTTCTCTATTGGTCTGCAAATGGGTATTCATCCTGTTGTATTGGTTGTGATAAGGAATAATCGGCAGCCTCTGTGGAGACCACATTCTTCCCATCTTGAGCCTTTCTTGGGGAAAAAAAGAATAATCATCAAAACTCAGTGGGAAAAAAATGTATCTTATACACAAAATCATTCATACTGACAACCACTAGGTAGTAGGAATAGAATGGAATCAAGTAGAGGGGAAACTTTAGACTTTTTACTTTATGCACTGCTATTATTTGCATTTTTTACACCAAAGCATATATTACTCTCTTGATTAGGAAGAAAAGAAAGAATCCATATTAATGCACTCTTGGACCGGAAGTTCTGCTGTGGCCATGGCTCTACTTGGAGAGCCTTCCAGCCAGATCTCTGTGCACCTGGACGCTCGGCTCCTTTCTGCTGTGGTTGACACTATTGCATGTTATTACCCTGCATGACTTGGTGGTCGAGGTCACTTGTCTCAAGTCGCGACCTTCACTGTCTTCATTCATCGTCTGATCTGCATGCTGCTTCACATTTTTTCTCAGTCGTTTAGATTTACACTGAATTTCAGTTAACAAGCCTAAAAAGAAAAAAAATAAGCATAGAGACTTCACCAATTACCGAAAGTACTTTTGGGTGTGCGATCATAAAATAGCTGAAGTGCACTCAGCTGAGAAGATCTATGCAATTTGGCACAGGACTAAGGACTTTCCGGCATTTTAAAAGCTAAGGTTTAAGACTTGACCTTAAACAAGACATTTAACCTCTGTGAGTCTCAGTTTCCTCATTTCGAAAATGGGAGTAATATCTATCTCACAGATATTTGCGTAGATTAAATATAATCATATCTTTTTTTTAAATGGGCTTTATACATATAAAGAATTTGTGATGCAAAATCTTTGTACAAATGCAGAGTATTCAGCCAACATCAAGGTCAATGACACTCTCCTGTATTCCTGGTCTAAGGGAACCTTGAAAGCTGTGTTTCAAAACACAGCATTGATATAATTTTCAACCATGTTCACATACTGCACCGTAAGAAGCACATTCGATTTCACATTAAACACACATAGACTTGTCGAGTAAAACAAATACAAACATCCATTAGGGAAAAATTTTGAATCCTGTTACTTCTCAGAATGGTACAAATTATTGAGAATATAATTAAAGTTGAAAAGAATGCAAGGTGACTTTGAAAATTTCTTTGGGGGGAATCATACAATATCAGAATTAATTTACACTTAAACAGAGCCCTAAAAAACAATGGCTTCCACGTTCCCATTGAACTTCCTTCTTCTCTCAATGTTAATAAAACAAAGTTCCGAGAATTTCTTTGTACGGAGAATGTATTTTGTAGGATTGTGAAAGATCTACACCTGTTACTAGACAAGTTTATGTTCATAAATAATATTCTAGACTCTTCTAGGGAGACTCATGCAAAATGTCCTTGGAGCTGCATTTGGAACAAGTTCATATTTAAATGATGAGCAACACGATCCACTCAGTGTCAAGGTGTTTCCATTGCAAGACTCGATTCCAGCAGCAGCCCCTGATGCAGGCTTTTGTTTCATGGATGCTAAGATGAGATTGCAATCAGCCGCTATAAAACTTTCATCCACCCAGAGCTGGATTATTTACACAGGACTGTTTTTCTCCCCGCCGTGTGCATTATTTCCCTGGGTCTGTCCCAGTTGCCTGTACAGTCTGGAAACAATAGAACTGGAGTCACCTTCCTGAGGCTCTTATTCCATGCGGCATTCCCTCCCTGAATGTTATCATCCCCTTGGTGACATTTGTTTGTCTATTTGTGTTTTGAGGAGGAACAGGACATATCTCAGAATCTGAGTGGTCTGTAAAATTTGCAGAATGAAAAATTAATTATGTGATAGACTAGCATGCCTTCCAACTTTGGATGGCGATTACAGTCCCTCACAAAGCTGGCAGTTAATACAGTGCCTCTTTATCAGATCCGAGGACAAAATTATATTAAAACTGGGAGTAGTTAATTTCCGGTGTAAACCTATACAAATTGGTTCGAAGCTGTGCTCAGAGAAGATGGATTCTTAATAAAATGACTGGGTTTAAAACTCTATTTAGGTAATTCAGAGGCAGTGATGTACCTTCTAAAGCTTTCTTATTTTTCCCACAACTGTAAATGTATATGCTAATTAAGGAACAAATCAGTATGTTAAAATTGAATTTAGAGGACTTTAGACTGTTATTCCTCGCATCTCATTAAAGCTTGTTATTTAAACTGTTATGTTAATACCATCTCATTCCATGTATATAATTCGTTACAACAAAGAACACCAACGAAGCAGCCATTGCCTTCAGGAGAATACAATGCTCTTTATCTGACAGGTTGGACAATTTCGGTGGTTCGTTACCCTTTTCAAGAACTTAGACGGCTTAGGAGATTCCCTCTTTCACATGTGAAGTACCGTTCTCAGGACATGAGCGTTACCTGACATCTGCCTTCTTAAGAGACTCTTAGTGGAATGTAATTGCTTGAAGTGGATACCTGTATACATACATTCAGCCAACATCCCCATCTCTTTGCATTTCCTTAGTCGACACTCTTGGCACTTCCTCCGCATGTACATATCCATCACGCAGTTGCCCCCGTTTTTACACTTGTACACGGCGTTCTTGGTAATGCTTCTCCTGAAGAAACCTGTGGAAGAAACACTGGAAAGTATGAAAAGGCCTCTTACCGCATCTCTCATGAGACGCCAGAGCATTCTCTCATGAACTGCTGGTCAGCATCCCAGCGATCCTTGAGCAGACGGCTCACAAAGCGTACCTTCAATTATACTGTAGTGTTGAGAAAGCGGGTGGTTTTAATTTATCTCTCAAAAAATAAAGACAAGTTTGAATTATAGGCTCTTGTAGGAAAATCTAAACTTGCTTTTTAAGATAAATGACTTTCATACATTTTGACTGAAGGAAACTTATGTGCCGGGGGTGGCTAGGTCCTGCTGTAGGAAGGTGGGCAACTCATCCCTGCCCTCCTTCAGTTTATGGGCCGGCTGAGGACAAAGATATGCAAACAACTAAACACTGAAATGGAGCGTCGCGTGGCTTCTGTGCTGGAGCAGAGCAGACGCAGAGCCGGTCGGTTTGGGATGAAAGGTCAGGATAGGAAAAGAGCATGAAGCTAATCTTGGGAAGTGCACTGCTGTTTAGCAGGTATGGAGGGAGAAAGTCGCATTCAAGGTTTCAATTCAGTACTTCATATGCGAGCCTGCCATGATAATGAAACGCCAACCTTGACCTAAACGCAAACACCTCCCCCTGAGAAGGCGCAGCCCGGCTGCACTGTGGCAGGTAAGATGCTCAAGTCCGGAAGGGATGAGGCTGGCTCGGCTCTGCTTTTCCTCTCCACCACTTTCCTCTTTCTCCTCCATCTGGAAAACCATAGCTGCTGACACTTTCAGAGTCAAGGGGCCAGTGTTGAATAGAGAGAGGACTGGGGTAAGCAAGAGAAGAAATGACGAGAATGTACTTATTTGCCTGGTATTGTTATAAATTGGCCTATACTGAGCGAGTTTTCAAAGTTGACTCTTTCTCCCTAGGATGGGTTCTTTAGAGACTTCTTCCTATCACTGGGGAACTGCACTTCCCTGATGAGAGCAAAGACAGCTCTCTTCGGGCCCATGGCTTGCATCCCCTTCTTCAGCATCTAGAAATTTGTCAATTTACTTCTTGATTCTCACACTGAGGTCCTCCATGTGGCCTACTTGGCATGGACCTACGATAACCCTGTGATGGTTTTCTCTGGTCCAACAATCTCCGTGGAGCAGAGAAATGTCTCCCACTTATCACGAGCAGTTGGCCCTACCTCCTGCCTTTCAGCTTCTCAGGTGAAAGCTGGACACCAGTCCTCATGTCCCTTGGCTCCATGGAATACGTATCAGTGTCTTCAAGTGATTTCATGAAGACCCCTTCACTGGGCCTGCAGCAACAGGACCTCCTTAGTGTATAGATTTGAGCAAGAGGAGACACTCTTTTCTAATTCTAAAAAAGGTGCTATATACTCCAGTGGTGGCCTGCAGGGCACACATTCCCTCCTCTGACACCCTCTTTATAATTCAGGTATAAGATGCACATAGCTCCCTAGTCACAGTCTCCAAAATCCCTTACAAGGGATCCTCAGAATAGGTGAGCTATTTAACTGGTTCCTGACTATCCACTGTGAAATTTCTGCAAGATGAGTTCACTTTGGAATGTAGCACCTAGTGTCTTCATGCCTCTATCAAAACCAAGACAAGAGTTCTTTCCTATTTTCACAGAGTGTTGGGACACTATCTAACGTTTATTAAGCACTTAATAGCTATTGTTTTAACCTCTTTACTCCCACTTGGTCATCTTATTAATTTTAAGATGAGGATATTATTATACATCCCCACATTGTAGATGAAGAAAATAAGGTACAGAGGTTAAGACAGTCAACCATGATCGCATAGTTAATGAGTGAGCTAGGAAGTTTCAGAGCCAGGCAGTCATGCACTAAATCGTATAGTCTTAACCACTATGTTACAGTTGCCTCACTTTGGTCACAAGAGAGTAGAATAACTTAATATTAAGTACCTACTATCTGAGAGCTGTAGTCCCTGACCAGGGAGATAAGAAGACGAATAAGACATCCCTTGTCTTCAGAGCTTCCAACTTGGTGGGAAGACAAAGAAGTAAATTCACAGCATAATATGTGAATAACAGGGTAGCTACATAAGTAATAAATTGTTGGAATGTCAGCATGAAGGTGATTATTTCTGGGACACACCATATGCTCGTGAAGGTTGTGCCACAATTTAAGAGGCAGGCATTGAGATTGGTGTGTTTATCATGACAATTTTCCAGCAGAAGGCAAAAGATTGTAGTAAGGTAAGTATAATACATGTATGACACCGTCCCGACAGCTAGAAGTCAGGTGTCCCGAGGAAATGGTACTTTATGGGCTGGGAGTGAGTGATCCTGATTAATTCTGAGTAGGGGGAAATCAGGGACGCAGACTTCAGTCTGGGCCTTAGAGAATAAGTAGGGTTTTTGAAACATGGATCATGCAGGAGGAGAGACGTTCTCGGAAATGAGCTTTGGAAGCTGCAAGGGAGGGAAGGATAATCCATCTAGGTGGGAGGGTAGAGTGTGGCAGGATTCATGGGTGATGAGTAAGGGGGTTGTAGCAGGAACAAAATGCGTTTAAATGCCTCTGAATGCCAAGCAAGAAGCTGAGTCTTTACCATGCGGAAAGACAGATGCTGTTAAAGGTTTTGACAGAGAGGGGTCTGACCTAACCCATGTGTAGGGAAGAAGAATCCTTAGAGCAAGGGAAGAAAGGGAGAACAGGGAGATAGGAAACCAGACCTAAGGAATTATTACCATGACACAGCTGAGAGGTGATCCATGCCTGAACGGGCCTGGGAGAGAATAGAGGGGAGGAAACAGAACATCAGGTCTTGGTAATAATTAAATATGAAACAGAGGCTGAAGGAAAAGTTAGAGATACCAAGGTCAACAATGTCACAGACTGGCTTGTGAATTTGTCAGCTGGTGTAAATTTCAATAGGAAAGATCCTAACGTTTTCCTAAATGTCAAATCCAACCAAATAAAGTCTAAAAAAAGACTTTGTGCTTCAGATCAGAGTTGATACTGAGAGTGCAAATACCAAAGCGTGCATTTTAAAAGAGACTACAAGCCAAAGGAGAATTTTTTTTTTTTTCCTGGAACCAAATCACGACCTCAGTGACCAATTCAGCCCACGTGAATCCGCCTTCCCAGGTCTTTATCCCCTCCCAGGAATGATTCCCTTTAAAGCTGTCATAGATGCTGACAGACAGCTCAATAGTTAACAGAATAAAACGCCTATTCCAAGATGAGTCAAAGGAAGAGCGCATAGAACAATTCTGAAGGGTTTTTTTTTTTCACTCTGGTGCTAACTGCAAAAGAAATCATTACCATCTCAATAGCTGAATTAATTAGCTTTCACTCTGAGATGGCAACACAATATTATCATTATATCGTTTAAATATGGGCACGTATATTGTATTTATACTTATGCAAATCTGTCCATACACACACCTCGCCCGCTATCTTGCTCTTTCTTGTGCATATTCAACAATACTCATATCAGAAAAGTCATTTGAAAATGAATGGAGAGGAAATTCACTGAGGAACAGAGCCTTCCTGGTAATGAAAGATGAGGAGACAAAGAGTTGGCATTGCCATCCTGGGACACCTAGCGTCAGGGGAAATCCTTGGGGTGGCAGGCGCACAGCTATACGATGAAGATTTGATGCGAATCCCTCAATTTTGCAGAAATTTGCACACCTGCTTTTCTGCTCCTTTTACAAGGTGGAATCGATATACTATGTGGGTCACTATGAAAGTTTTGAGACAGACTCTGTTATGGTTCATTATTTCACTTCCAAAAAATACAATCCTTTCTGATTCAACCTGCAAGTTTCAACTTGCTTAACTTACTGGTGTTGCAGCGAGGGCTTCATTTGTCTCCAACCACATGGATTTTATGTTTCTTGATTTTTGTGTATCTCACAACTTTCATAATGACCCATACACCCTATTCCCAAGTCCCATACGTGTGTCTCTATACACACGCAGGTGCCAACTCCAGTGACTGATGCTGGTGGCCACTGGTAGCCACTGCTAGTAACCACCCATGACTTTGAAACCAATAAAATATTGGTTGATGTTTTAAAACATTAAAGGGTTCCCAAGTTTTTTAAAGAGCACCAAACACACAAAGCTGAGTAATTAGAGATCTTTACACCTAATAAGACCTAAACAGAAGCAGCTTTTAGATCTGTCTCAGCTTATATAGCAAATGACAATTCATTTCTTATTCATAACAGTCCAATGAGGCAGAGAAGACAACGCTACTGCCCAGAGGTCAATGTGCTCCAGGTCCCACAGATGGTAAATGTAAAGCTCGGATTTGAACCCTGATAGGCTCAGCTCAGACTCTATTCTTTTAACCACCGCATCATACTGTCTTGTCAGTAAGGAGTTCACATTCTTAAAAGTTGTCTCCAGACATCACTTTCCCCAGATCTCATTCAGCATGAGAAGCACCCAGCCCGCAGCAGAAGCTTGTTACGTTCCCCAATTTGAGTTCATACGTGAGTGTTTTGCAGTAACTGTAGAAATGTGTAGGTGAAAGGATAATTTATCCAGGTATTCATGTGTGCTTTGTTCCTTCTCCTACTGCTTTTTCATTTTCTTTCCCATTTTAAGACAGTAATCATATTTTATGTTCACTTTCTGGGACAAAAGCTGAAGTTATCTACTTCTAAATAAAAATAACTCTTGCATAGGCTTTTGTTTGCAATCTCTTGTTGAAAGAATTATACTGGATCATTTCGAAGGATGGAGGCAGAGGTCAATGCGTTTAGAATTGGAAAGACGTTTGGAGAACTTTCCCAGAGCCTGGGGGTGGGATGACTCTCATAGGTTCTATGAGTATTGAACCAGCTCTAATAAAGAACCACCTCCAAGAGAAGTGAAAGATCTCTAACTGGATGGCTGAGATGAGGACTGGAAGATACTGAGAACCACAGCCTTGAAAACCCTGAGGTAAGATGTCCATGCTGAGTTTTCACTTTCCAGGGATCAATTCAAAGTTGGACGAGGTCAACAAGGACAACATCAACAGGTACCAAAGTAATCTACCCTGTATAGGATTTCTGATACTTGTGTGTGAGACTATGGGGAAAAGCACCCCAACCATGGTCCAAATGGAATTTCTCATCAGCCAGGAAGGCTATGAGCTTAGACAAGATTAAATATAATTTAGAAAGATAAGGAAATATGACATCCTTTACACTTACTTGTTTAGTCCTACCTGTTCCAGTCACAGAGACTTTTTGAAAAGTTGCACATCAAGTAAACTGAAGACACAGGAGTGACTACCTGAAGAACCATGTGAAAATGAAAATACAACTTGCCAAAATTGACGGGATGTAGCAAAAGCAGTGTGTATAGGGAAATTTACAGCACTAAGATGCATGTATTGATTAAGATCTAAAATCAATAATCTAAGCTTTCATCTTAGAAAATTAGCAAAGAACAAATTAAGCAAGCAAAAGAAATATAATAAAAATTAGAGCAGAAATCAATTCAATTGAAAGTAGAAAAATGACAGAGAAAATCAATGAAACCAAAAGCTGTTTCTTTGAATGGATCAATGAAATTAATAAATCTCTAGCAAAGATAACCAAGAAAAAAGAAGAGAAGACAAATTACCAACGCCAGAAATAAAGGAGGGCCCATCGCTGCTAATTCTGTGCACCATTATTAACAATGCTAAACCCCACAAATCCGATAACTTAGACAAAATTCCTTGAAAGATTCAATCTACCAAAACTCATACAAACAGAAATTGATAATCTACATAAATCTATTCTAATAAATAAATTGCATGAATAGTTAATAACATTCCAAAATAGAAAGCACCAGTCCCAGATGATTTCACTACTTTATTCTATCAAACATTTAAGGAAGAAATGACAATTCTCTACAATCTCTTCCAGAGAAGAGAAGCAGAAGTAACACTGTCCTTTCACAAAGCCAGTCACTCTAATACCAAAACTACACAAAGACACCAGTAAGGAAAACTACAAGTCAATATTTCTTTTCTCATTTTTCTATTTTAGTTTGTTATTATATGATTTTATTTTTTCTGGCACTAGGTTTCAATTTCATTATAAAGATTCGTTCATAAGGTGGATTTTGGAAGAGCTTTTCTATTGAGATGATTTGAACCAAGCTTTTCATCAGCTTTCCCCAAATTTGAGCACACCTTGAGACACCTGGACTCCAAGCCTAACAGTAAGTTCAATCCATTGAGAGGCCTCTTGGGCATTTCTGCTGAGGCAAAAATCCATATTGACAACTACTGGCTCATCAAGACCATTGGCAAGGGTACCCAGGCTGTGATGAAACTGACCTGGCACACCCTTACTGGGAAAGCAATAGCCATGCAGATGGTTGATAAGAGGGCATGGAGCTCCTTCAGACTCCAGAGACTGTACAAGAACCACGTGCTTCTGTGTACACAGCTGTGCAGGGAGTGGGGAGGACTCTGTGTAGTGGAAGATGGAGGTATGCAAACTGCTCCAGAAATGAATCACGGAGCCTCCCAGGCTCTTGAGAGCATTACCTCCAAAACTATTGAGTTTAAGCTTTAAAGGACTGCCCAGAGCCTCAGGGAGACAAGGGGAGAGAAAGGTCCTCTCCCCACCCACAAGCCTTCCACCTCAACACCTAGAAACTGCAGAGACTGGAAAGCTGTACTCCCTCCGGGGGTATTTCTCCCTCCCTACCTAGGCCTTCTCTGTCTTCCTGTTTGTGGGGAGCAGAAGACAATTCTGCAAAAACAAACAAAAACAATCCAAATGACAAAAAACAAGAAGAAAAGAAAAAGAAAACTACAAAGGCAAAAAAAAAAAACCCACGAAAACACCTAAGTGATTATTGGCTGCCTCTGCGGAGCAAGCGAGAGGTAGGCATAGGGCTGTTTTCCCATGATAGTCCCTTCTTACCATTTGAATTTGTAATCACAGCACTCCTTGCTCTGAAAACATGTGTCTTAAGTCATGAGGCAGTCTAAAGGGCTAGAAAGCAAAAGTCCACTACTGGGGGTCTGCTAGAACAAGGACAGGATCACAATGCTCTGCTGGAGCTTGGCATTTAGACTCCAAAGTGGGCAAACTCCCAAGAGCTGGTGGATTGCACTGACCACAGCCTGCTCACCACATCCTCCCTGGGCCACTCTAGGTCCCCAGCAGAACTCCAGCCATGTGAGGTATTAACGGCTGCTTGTAGCTGCCTGGGCCCCATTAATTAGTTTGCTCTGTGAGGTTAAACCCTTATTCTCTATTCCTGCTTAGATGCCTATTTTCATTTTTTCTTCACTCTTCTCATTTAATAATTTATGATTCAGGAATTTTCTTTTAGTTACCACTTACGTATTTGCATATTGCTCATATATTTGCTTTGAACCTTTTGTTGTTTAAATCAAGTTTTTATATTGTCTTTTTTTGTTGTTTACCTAGTTTTATATTGTCTTGCCTCGCTGCTTATAGTACATTTATCTGAAATATCAACTTGCACCTACTGGAAATCATCCTTTTACTATTGTATTTTTCTGTATAATCTTTTAGATACTATTTTCTTTTATATCTTAGTTGTATTTTTATAACTCCCCAGTTTATTAAGAAGACAATCTTTTCTGACATATCCATATGAATTTGGGATTATCTTAAAGTACACAGAAATTACCTATATTTGCTATAGACTTATGAAATGCTGATGAACGAATACTTACTAACATACCAATATTTATGCACGCCAATATCATTGAATTTTTCCCAACATTTTAAATCATTTTTTCCCAACTAAACCAATTTACATTCGACATCTGGGTTACACATGCATCAAAAAAAAGAAAGTTAAGCTCCTCAACTGACCACAGATGAAACCAGCATACAAGTGTCCCCCTTTCTAGATATAATTAAGCTTGAAGAGCCAAAGTAGTTCAAATGAAAGCAAAGGAACTGACCTCTTCAGGAAATAAAGTAGACAAAAATCAGAAGTTTTAAAGGTACCAAAGATTGCTTCCACCAAATCTTTCTCTTTGTTATATTTTAAATGTACAAGTGTGCACTATGGGTGTGTGTGAATTAAAACACTTCTAATCTAGACTTTTAGTTCCCCCAGAGGGAGCTACGGTCACTCAATAAGAGGCCTGGGGCAGAGAGAGAGAAAGAGGTGGCCCCGGGGGGCAGAGGGCACTGTCCATCCAGCTATCCACATCAACTTACTCAAGAGGTAGACCAGGTTCTCCAAGTCTCAAGAGGCTCAGGTGCTGACCTGGGCCTTCAGGTGGGGTCTGACGTCATCGTGTTTTACTCTATCGTTCTATATCGTATTTCCTCCACTAATTTTGTAATAGGGGCAAAGTGAGAGGTTCAAGTAATCCACAAATGCTTACTAACCCCCATAAACTGTCTGAATCATAGATTTTCATTTATTCTTCTGCCAAACACAACCGATTTCATTCTGCAATTATTTTTTAAGTTAAGAAACAGAAGCCAACCAAAGAAAGAGCTGGCGTTACGGACTCCCTGCTCCTGTGCCCTCGGACTGACACAGGCAGAGCCTCGGGGGTCCAGGTGCTGTCAGCTGCAGCCCTGCAGCCCCAGCCTCCGTGGGCCTTCTCCCGGAATACCCTGCAGCACCTGACACATTGTTGACACACCTTCTCCAAGTTGGAGTCATTCTCATAGTAGGAATCTTCGATGATTTTTTTGTGGATCATAGCTCTTAAGTAGTTCAAGTTTAGCTTTGCAGTTTCTACCTCGATTACTTTTTCTATTCAAATCTCTCAGGTTGCTTTCATCCATATCCAGTATATAATCAAATGTGACGACATCTTTTGGTAATTTGCCAGGCAATGTGGTTCACGCGAAAGCCGCATCTCCTCATGCAGCTCTGGCCCCAGTAGTCAGGAGGGTTCCCTAGCTCACACCCTGATGTCGCAGCGCTGTCTATCCTCCAATTCTCTGAAACATTTTGATCAGTTACAAGTTTCCTGAAAACAGAGTCTGCAATGGGTGACCGCGCAATGTTACCTACATGCAGAAAAGCACCGACTTGGGCACCACCTCCGCCATCTTCCCACACATGGGAGCTGGGAAACTGCGTGGCCCTAGCGCACCCCCGCGCATGCACACGCCGGTTTCCCAGCTGGCGCCTGCGCCCAGATACTATTTTATCCATTTTATTTTTATTTTTTGTTTGCATCACTATTTTCCGTTTTTCATCTACTTAATTAAATTACATAAACTGTTTTCTTGCTTTTCCTTTAAAATATTGACTATGAGGGCAAGAATTTTTTCTGTTTTGCTCACCACTGTATCTCCTATTAGACTAGTACCTGGCAGATACATTGTTACTTAAAATTTGCTGAATAAAGAATTTAATTAATTAATTAACAGGAATAAGGAAGGTTTAGTAGACAGCATATGACCCAAATTGTTATAATTATAATAATAAATCAAAAATGATGGTTGATGTTTATTGAGCATGTAATTATATATAACAAGGACAGAGCTGAGTTTTTTAAAAACAATGTCTCACTTTTTTCTCTTCACATCAACCCACTGATAATATTGATAACAGCAAGAATTTATTGAGGGTTTGCCACTGGGAAGAGGTGTTTAAATTGCTTTACTCGAATTACTTTATTCAAGCCTCGTGACAACCAGTAGATACCTACCTTAAAGGATTGTCATGAGGATTGAATGAGTTGGCAACATAAAGCCTGCAGGTAGTAATCACTTGATATAGGTTATCTGTCATTGTCACCATCACCGTCACCATCACCAGCAACATTATCATCACCATTATCAGGACACGAAGTCCTGCTCCTCACCATCCTCATTAGTAACCTCATTTCACACAGGTGAGGAGTTTAAAGATCAAAGAGATTAAGTAATGTAAGACAGCTGGGAAGAGAATCAGCTGGGATTGGAATATAAATTGTCTTGAGTCCTCCTCTTCCCATGATTTTCATACTATTATAATACTTACCACAAAAGGTTCCCAGTGCCGTGAAATAGTTTGGAACCCCACCTTATGTCATTCTCTAAGATAATTTGACCTACAGAGTTCATTAGAATCATTCTTAAATTTTATAAAAACCAGACTTTCCTTGATCTCAAATAGAATTTTAATAAATTTGTCTGTGGATTAGGGCTCCTCAGGTTTTACAAATATAAACAAAGGCTTCTTAGGAAACACTGCCTCTGCTCTATACCAGAATAAGTCTCAATAATTTTGGAAGCTTTCCTATAACTTCAGAGCTCAGCACAATGCTGGTTCACTATCTTACTTAAAAATATATTCAAAAGGACAGTAGGGGCACCCATTTACTCAGACAGTGCCTTTTAAGAATTCAATCTCTTTCTGATATATGTAGACTCTCCTGGCACCAAAATGAACGTGACAAGACACTGACCTATTTGGAAATACAGCCATTTGAAATTTTCAGTTAGATACAAATCAGTATTGTTGGTTGGGGGTTGAAGTGTGAATCAAAATTCATTCAGACATTAGCACATTTCCATATGCTACACCAATAACTGAGGGGGAAAGAAAGCTCTTGATTCGATCTAATGCCGAGCAGATGGCAGTCATTGTCACTGTGTTATGCTTGTGCTCTGCAGGTATCACCTTAAAAAAAATTAAAAACTGCAATTTCTGTCATTGATGCTATAGATGTTTTTGAGAAATAAAAACATTTGGACAAATTACTTCCAAAGGAACCAGATAGAGAGACCAATGAAATCGGGAAGTTTAATGATGTTCTTTGTTTTGTTTCTAAAGTTTTTGAAAACTTCTTTTCTTTTTCAGTTGCTTTAAATATCACAGGTGTGACAAATCTGCAGTGAATTCCTAAAGCAAGAGAGCTGGTAAGATCTTTACATATGATAATCTTATTTCATCTTCACAAAGACTCTGTGAAATAAGTAATATTCCAAATTTGCAGATTGGAGGCTCAGAAAAGCAAAGTATCGCATAGACCAAGGATTGGTTAGCTTTATATCCATTCACCCTCCTTCTAATTGAGTACACATTCTATATCACAGAGGCAAGAGAAGAGAACACAACCTGTCCCTGACTCCCTTGCAGCTAACATGGTAGATCTGATTTAAGACATCTAGAAAGGGGGACATGAGTCTGGAGCTGTGCATCTGCTGCTTCTATTATTTCTGCTGGCAAGCAGGATGGTGGAGTTTCGCTGTGGTGGCAGCCTGGTTTCCACTTCCTAGCTTTATAAAGGTACTGAGAAGCAGCAGGCCAGCTATCCTCTGGAGCCACTGATGGCAGTGCAGGCAGCTTACTGATACCTAGTTGTCAGGTGGGGTAGTGTCTTCCTGGAGTCAATGGTTTTGTGGTGGCTTCCTGAGTCCCTTTTTTCTTGGTTGCTGCAGAATAGCAACTGTCCTGGCAGGCCAGTTCTGCATTGTGGCATTGAGCATCCCCTGGAGGCCCAGCATAGAACCTGTTACTCAGACTCTTCTGACTTCTGTATCAATTGCTTTCTGCTTGAAATGATGGTTTCTGTTTCATTTCACTGAACTCTCACTGGTAAATATTAAGTAACTTGCCATTCAGCCAAAAAGTAAACAGCCTAAATTCAATGTGTGCTTGTCAGAGCCCAAAGCCCACGCTCCCTTTAATGGAAAGTTACAGAGTGAAATTTGCTTTGCATCTGCTGAGCACGGATCTCTAAGAGATGAGGGTGGGCGGGGGACAGAGTTGGCTCTCCCAAGACCAGCCTGGCGTGGAACACCCATTCTTTCACACGTACTCCATCCCATTCAGTGCTGCTGCCCTCTCCCCTTTCTCCATTTACTATGCTAGGACAATTTTCATTTGGTTTCCTGAGAGAGCACATAAAGTGCACAAAGGAGCCTGTTATGTATTGGCTGACTGAAGCCCAATCCCCCAAATCCCAAAGACTAGATAAAATTTCTCCAAGGTGGGAGGCAGCAGACAATTAAAGATGAAGTCAATTAAAGAGCTAAGACATGTTAGACACAGAAGAAAGGTCCCCAGCTCTGTCCCTCCTATCCCCCTATGCCATATGATGGTTGGGTTGAGAGACAATAGAAACTCCATGTCACTTGGGATCCTAGAACAGAGGGATTCTTGCATCCTTTCCTGGGTGGAGATGAGGATTCCCGTGGGGTTCCCAGCACCCAGCATGTCATAGAGCAGATCAACACGCTGTATGGTTTCTCTGGGCAGCCAGATGTTCTATCTAGCACAATACTGGAGCAACACTAGGAACCCACACACCTAAGCAGAGTGAAGCGGTTACACAGGGCCAGGAGGGAGCTCAGGACCCCAGAGACCTTTCCCACTGGTGCCTGACGACCAGATAGGAAAACAGCCCAATAGTTGCCAGACTGTGTCAGCTGCTGTGGGGACCTGAGCTCCCCCGCCCCCAAGTCCGCACAATATATGTTAATCCCAGTGCTTAGACAAAAATCCCAGAAAAAGTCTGGCAGGGGTGAGTGGAATAATGCTGAATTGAATAAAATAGTTTCCACCAGGCTTTGAGATTGAATTAAGTTAAGGTTGTATTTGTTACACATACAGGCTGTGGGCTGAGTGCTGTGCTCCTTCATACACAAGCTGCAAGTTAATTTGCGTGTGAACCCTCAAGAGCCTTTGGTTAAAAACAGGGGTCAATAAACTACAGCCAGTCCATTGCCTGTTTTTTTCTTTTCCTGGCTAGTTTTTTAAGGAAAGTAATTTTGTAAGTGGCCCGTTCAGTGTGTGGCTGTCTTTGCACTGCTGCGGCATTGAGTAGTTGCAACAGAGGCTGCCGTGGTATAAAGGCTAAACTATTTACTCTCTGGCTCCTTACAGAAAAAAGTGCTAACCTCTGGGCTAGCCTGCCTGGCTCCATTTCATCCCCTCCCTTATGTGTCTGTCCTTCTGCTGACACCACGAAGGCAAAGTCTCAATTCAAAATCAATGGGAAAACTGCATTTCTCTGCTTTTAAAAATGGATTTTTGACCAAATCCACCCTCTTCTTCCTAAACTTCCCCAAAGATCTGTTATCTTCTGACTACTTTCTCTGTCACCTTCTCTCCTGTGACCCTGTGCTTCCCAGGTAGAAGAAGTCATATCTCCAACTTCTAACCAAGGTCCTTTCTGGTCTTCTCCACCCCTGCCTGACTTGAAGGTTGGGCTGTCCTTGGCCCACTGGTCTCACTCTATTCACCCTGCCATGCCCCCAGAATTCTTCTCAGGTGAACCAAGTTTGGCTACAGTTCACTTCTAAAGAGGTGGGCCACCCAAGATACTGACCTTAGGAGTTATTCCTGTGGCTACTGATACCTTAATACCTAAATATAGCTCTTGATTTTCTTCTTTGGGCCACAGAATAAGTCAATATTAGTCTTTAGCAAATAGCTCAGGAGTAGAATGATTGCTTAGTGGGCAAGCAATAAAAGGCATTGTATGCTATTGGTCGGTCATATGGACGCTGGACTTAGATTTATAGGCTATAGTTTTGAAGCTCCACCCTCTTATAAATGGCAAAGTCTTAGGTGAGTTGATTAATCTCTTTGCTTCAGTTTCTTCCTCTATGAAATAGGCATGAGGTGCTCAACATTACTAATCAGCAGGAAAATGTAAATCAAAACTACAATGAATGTCACCTCACTCTATCTGGAATGCCTACTATCAAAAAAAAAGTCAAAAGATAGCAAATGTTGACAAGGATTTTGAGAAAAGGGAACCCTTATGTACTGCTGGTGAGAGTATAAATTAGTAGAGCCATTATGGATAATGGTATAATATTTCCTAAAAAATTAAAAATAAACCAGCAACTTCACTACTGGGTATATCTCCAAAAGGTGAAATTAGTATGTCAAAGAGATATCTGCACTCCGATGTTGAAAGCAGCACTATTTATAATAATAAAGATATGGATCAACCTAAATGTTCATTGGCATGACCAGATTTTAAAAATGTGTTATATGTGCACAGTGGAATACTATACAGCCATAAAAAAGAAGGAAATCCTGGCATTTGTGAGAAGATGGACAAACCTGGGGAACATTATGGCAAGTGAAAAAAGCCAAGCACAGGAACACAAATATCATTAATGCATAATCTCACTCATATGTGGAATCTAAAAAGTTGCTCTGATAGAAGCAGAGTGTAAAATGGCAGTTATGAAAGGATAAGGATATAGGGGAGGTAGGGACAGTGACAGATTAGGCAATGGGTACCAAGTTATAGTTATATAGGAGGAGTAATTTCTGATGTTCTGTTGCAGAGTAGGGTGAATACAGTTAGTAATAATATATTGTATATTTCAAAATAGCTAGAAGTTTTTGAATATTCTCATTATAAAGAGACGGTAAGTATTTAAGGTAATAGGTATGCTAATTACCCTGATTTGGTCATTATACAATGTATACACATATCAAAACATGTTGTACCCCATAAATATGTACAATTGTTAGTTGTCTATCTCAAATTAAAAAACACAAGGTTGGGCACAGTGGCTCACACCTATAATCCCAGCACTTTGGGAGACAGAGGTAGAAGGATCAGTTGAGGCCAGGAATTTGAGATCAGCCTGGACAACAGAGTGAGACCCCAACTCTACAAAAATAATTTTTTTTTAATTAGCCAGATATGGTGGGATGTGCCTGTAGTACCAGCTACTCAAGAGGCTGAGGCAGGAGGATCACTTGAGCCCAGGAGTTCAAGACTGCAGTGAGCTCTGATTGTTCCACTGTCATCCAACCTGGGCAACAGAGTGAGACTCTGTTCCAGAAAAATAAATAAAATAAAATGGGCATACAGTATGAGAATTAATAACTTTACTACTAAAGTATAGTAAATATATCACCTAAGCTATTGGGACTGGCCTTTCTAAATCTCAGCTTCTTTTTGAAATGTGTTTATTCCTCACCTACAAAATAAGCACAATAATACCTACTTTCCCCAGTTGTCATAAAAACCTGAGAGAATGTTTGTAGAATGCCTACCCTAAGAATTAGCATGCCATAGCTGGGTGCAGTGGCTCCTGCCTGTAATTCTAGCACTCTGGGAGGCCAAGGTGGGTAGAATGCTTGAGCTCAGGAGTTTAAGACCATCCTGAACAAGAGTGAGACCCTGTCTCTGCTAAAAATAGAAAAGCTAGCCAGGCTTTGTGGTGGGTACCTGTAGGCTCATCTACTTGAGAGGCTGAAGCAGGAGGATTGCTTGAGCCCAAGAGTTTGAGGTTGCTGTGAGCTATGATGATGCAATGGCACTCTAGCTTAGGCAACAGAGTAAGACTCTGTCTCAAAAAAAAAAAAAGAAAGAAAGAAAAAGAATTAGCATGTCACTGGCACTGAAATTTGTAGGTTCGAAACTATATGTATTGAGACTTTTCTTTCGAATTGGATTTTCAGAATAAACTATGCATGGTCATGTTTCTCTTTCTCCAAGGAGGAAGCATGACTTGATCAGGCTTTGTGTCTTTCCAGGTCTACATTTTTATCTATTGAGTCATTCTTTTGATGACTTCATGGAAAGCAGCATTTCCTGTTCCCATCTTGTTGGTTTCACAGTCACAACACACAACCAACCTGCTTGGCCCTGATGAGTGCTGTCAGGTGCCTTTTAGATATGATTTACATGACTAGTTTTTAAATTTTAGCATGAGGGCTTGCAAAATCAATGACTCTTAAGCCTCATCCATTCTCAGAAATTCTGATTCAGTAGGTCCGGGGTAACACCCCCCCCCCCCAAGTTTGTATTTCCTAGAAATTTTCCACTGATGCTGATACTGCTTGTCCAGGGACTACAGATTGAGTAGCACTGATCTACACAGACAAAGCAAAGTGGCTTTGGTAATTTAAATCAATGTCAAATATGTCTTGCCAAATGCTTGATGATGTGCTGGGCATCAGCATTCATCAAAACAAGCAGAAAACAGTCACATTGCCTCTACACTCTATGTAAATAGATTTTAGGACCATAACAATAATAACGGTCATTTACTGGGTTTTGACTATGTGTCACAGTTTTTTCTAGGCCCTTTACCCACGTTAAGCTGAATCTTACAATTTTATTTTATGGCAGTGTCTGGATTATCTTTAAGACCATCTTATACTGACATTCAAACTAATTACCCTCATTTTTATTTATGCCCATGATCTTATTAACTGCAAGAGGCATGATTTATTTGTCAAGAGCTATGAGAAAATAGCAAAGGTAAACTTAATATGCACAAGATGTACCCAGCTCAGGGACGGACAGATGGGGTACTGGACGAACCAAGGTTTGGATGAATCAATTGTTTAAACAGAGAAAAACACAGGGAGAATTGAGGCTTCATACGACATGTGGGTATCCTGAACTCAAAAGAACTGGGAGTTAGTAACATTTTGAGTGACAAAACACTCAATCTAATATACCTGATTATTTTATTTGTTTTGCAGGCTTTTTTAGTATTGAATTTTGTAGATTTTTTAAACTTTTTTTTTTTGTTGTTGTTGTTGTTGTACAGAAAAGAGCATCAGTAATTTGATGAAAGCAATTTAGGTCAACATTATAGGCATCCAAGTAAGTTTCCTTCAAGAAAGCACTGTATATAAATCAAATTTGAGAAACTCCATGTTGTAGTGGTACTTTTAACTGAATTGTCTCCCTCAGTGGTTCTCAACTGGGGTGATTGTGCCCCCCAGGTGACATATAGCAATGTCACAACAAAAATTTATTCAGCCTAAACTGTCAATGGTGTCAAGGTTTAGAAACCCTAGTCTATCTTTCCTCTTCATCAATTCATCTTAATAAGAGGGGTTACATCCATTATAGACATTTTGCAATTTGTGACATTTACAAATCTGGTCAGAAGACAAGACACTTAGACCTGAAATAATTAGACTATCATAAAAAATGGAACTACAGATTTAGAGCATTCGCAGGACCTCGAGCCAGCTTATTTAATTTCCTATAGAACACAGAAATTTCTTATTTGAGGACCCAAGTCTATTCATCTGTCTTCTTTCTGAATTCCTAAAATGATGATAAGTTCATTATCACCTGAGGCAGGAAGCCAATCTCATTGTTGGAACAATTTGTGTTAATGTTGGAAAATTCGTTCTTGAATTAAGCCCCCAAACATGCCACCCTAGAAGCTCCATCTTTCAGTCCTGATTCTGTGCCCTCCATCACTTTTTCACTACACAAAGTTAGTTCACCTTTTCTGTAGGTTGGCAGTTGGTTCCTGGACCTACTTTTATTGTTAGTTATTTAAATCCAACTATCAAGCTTGTGATTTGGAAACTATTTTGGTTTTCCAGCCAATGAACAATTCTTTCCCGCTTTATTCCAACCCCCATTTTTCCTTTTCATCTGTAACATAAGCAGATCTCCCTCTCCATAACTCTGCCAGGTCAAAAAAGATTGTCACTTGATATAGGGGTTCAAAGGTATGTTTACTTTTTATCATTTGGAATTGGAGAATTAAGTATGTAAAACTTTTGACATATAACATAGAGCTTTATATGTATTGGCTAAGTCCCATCAATGAACATGGATTTTTATCATGTCATTCAAAAGACATTTGTCCCATACTTACTATGTACCTGGCACTGTGCTAGGTGCTATGGTTAGTAACAGAGGTAGAGAAGACCTGATCTGTGACTTCAGTGAATTTATAAGTTCATTTACTTATACGAACTTGACTCTCAAAAAATGGTCAAGGATATTTCAAAGGCCATAAATGAGATATTTTAACATTTCCTTACAGATCAGTTTTAGTTTTTAAAGTTGGCATATTGGTACTTATTTATTTTAAAAAGTCTCATAATACCACCCCCAGTTTTTAAGAAGTGACCAAAGCATGGTTTTACACAATCTGATTATTTGAACTTTCAAAAATTTAACGTGTCCTTGAGCCATTTTTATGTGGCTAGGTCCTCTGTTTATTTTTGTAGCAATCGTTGGCATCTGGGAAGTCCAATTTGGCACATCAGACAACAGACTCTGCTCAAGAGACCGTTCGGATTCAGCTTATGAAGCTAGCAGAGAGCCCAAAGCAAGGTAAATGTTCTAGAAATATTTGTTGAATGAATAAATGCCACAATAAATAGATAAACCTATTAGTCTGTTGTGTTCTTTCCTCTGGGGTTTTCCAAACATGTCATCTATGCCCACATGGGAAGAGTCCTCTCATCGGACTTTGCCTGGAGTCATTTTCATATTTCATGTGTTACATTTTATCCATTCTCGATGAATTGTAATTTCTTTATGACTCCCCTGTAGCATCTGTCCCAGCTCTATGATCCTGTTAATTAAAATATTCACTGCGTATAAACTATTATTATTTCTTTTCTTTCCCTATGTTTTCTTCCTCTACCTCTTTCTCAATGAACTGGAGTACATGAAAATATATTTAAAAATATCTATTAAATACATTTCTCTTCTTCTTTTTTTTTTTTTTTTTTTTTTTGAGACAGAGCCTCAAGCTGTCCCCCTGGGTAGAATGCCGTGGCATTACAGCTCACAGCAACCTCCAACTCCTGGGCTCAAGCGAGTCTCTTGCCTCCGCCTCCCAAGTAGCTGGGACCACAGGCGCCCGCCACAACGCCCGGCTATTTTTTGGTTGCAGCCATCATTGTTGTTTGGCGGGTCCGGGCTGGGGATTCGAACCCGCCACCTTAGGTGTACGTGGCTGGCGCCTTAGCCGGTTGAGCTATAGGCGCCGAGCCCATTTCTCTTCTTCTTGAACTTCATTGTAAAAGAGTTCAACAGTCTCTTTTTCTCTTTAAAATAATAACAAAAACAAGCAGAACCCACACATAATTAAAGTTAATAAATTCCTTTTGACTATGCATGCAGGTGTGAGTAGAAAAAAGGTTACTCATGTCTTAGCTAAGTACTCTAACAGGGTTGGCCCAGCGAAGGTGGGAGGTAGAAACCAGGGAGGAAAAGTGGAAAGTAATCTGGGAAAAGGGAAGTATCTGGTTCAAAGGATTTCAACGAACAATAGAGTAAAACGTTAACAAGGGGGAAAGTTGGCCCTTTGAAGCAGCTTACCTTTGCACCCCTCACAGGTCAGTGCATTATAATGGTATCCAGAAGCTCTGTCTCCACAAACAACACACAGCTCATCCCCTTTTATTCTCCCTGCCGATGTGCCCATTCGGGGCTTCTTAGTTACAGGTATCTCTGCGATCTCAGTCTCTGCCTGGTAGAGAGCTTCAGGGGGCATTCGCCGGAGTTCGTAAATCCCAGGAGAGTACCACTCTTCAGGCTGTTGTGGGTAGAAACTCAGGTTGGAATAATAGGATGAGGAGGAGACCTGGGGTTGAACTTGGGGAAACTGCACACTGTTGTATTGGGAGTACGGTTCCACTTCCAGATTCTGTGCCAGAGGACCTGCCACTTGTTCTGTGAGCACACCTGAACGAAAGGGACAACAAAACTGGAATTAATGTCATCGTTCTAGAAATTACAGTTTAGCATTATGGTTAGGCATGTGGGCTCTAAGACAAGACTGAAATATTTAATGATATACAAATTAATGACTTTTTAATAGCTTATATAGAGATGGAGAATTAAATGACAGGTGACAAGCTCAGAAAAGTATCTGCAGCATAGTACACAGACCAAAGATTCATGTTATTAATATGTAAAGAGCGCTTGCATGCCAATAAGAAAGCATGGATAAAGGTCATGGAGGGGAAGTTTTTAAAAATATAAACACAAGTATTTTATAAACATTCAAAAATGCACTCATCCTTCCTAATAATTAAATCCAAATTAAAGCTACAATATAAAAGTTTTCATCCTCAAAAATGCAAAAGTGTTGGGGGGGTTTGCTTGTTTGTTGAGAGGAAGTCTCGCTGTCACTGGGGCTAGAGTGCCCAGGCCCACAGTCCATTGCAGCCTTGAACTAGGCTCAAGCAATCCTCTTGCCTCTGCCTCCAAAGTAGCCAGAACTACACGTGCCTGCCACTACCTCACCCCGCCCCCAGTAGTTTTTCTATTTTTAGTAGAGACAGAGTCTCACTCTTGCTCAGACTGTCTTAAACTCCTGAGCTCAAGCATTCCTCCCACCTTGTCCTCCCAGGTAAAACAGGGAATAATAATCCCTACCTCCCTGGGTTGATACAAGGATTATATGAGGTAACACATGCCAGACACTTTGCTAAATGTTTGACACACAGAAAGTACTTGGTAAATCATAGCTAACGTTAAAATAGGAATGATAATTATCATTTCTACATTATCATTAAATAAGTCCCTCATTTATAAAAACTCTGGGTACTAGAACACTATTACCAGGTTATGAAAAATACCTCTATTTCCTGGAAACAGAAACTTTGACTCTTTGGAAAAAAATAAATATTAAAATGATGCAAAACGCTAAAAAAATGTGAATAAGAAATAGGAGAGTGGAAGGATGAGGCAAGAGAATCACTTGAGCCCAGGAGTTTGAGGTTGTTGTGAGCTATGATGCCATGACACTCTACCAAGGGCAACAAAGTGAGACTCTGCCTCATAACAAAGGAAAAAAAAGCAAAAAATAAATAGGAGAGTTTCGAACATACCAATATGCCTGATTCTTTAAAGCATTGTCAGACAACCCTAAATCAAACTTCCACCTCCATCTCTTATGAACAGTGCAACTTAATTAACTCAAACTATTGATGTCAGTTTTTACAGCAGCAAGTTTGAAATGAAAATATCTATCCCAAGGATTATTCTGGGTTGGAAGGTGATAAAACAGATTCCTAGCTCTTCATAAGAAACTCTTGGGGTCATAGTGTTTAGAATTAAGAATTTTCTGGATTTTCGAATAGAGTCCAGGGCTATGTATGCATTATGTAACACTCTTAGCACAGTGTGGGGACCGAACCCAGAATCAAACACAGCAATGATGTCCCACAGCAAAACATAAAACTATTCACACGACATGGAATAAAGACCATAATTAATCTGACATCTGTTTAGGTCAGGATCCATTGTCAAATAAGTTTGTGTCAAACTTCTAGAAAAACCTTTGGTTTAAATGAAGGCTCTTTGCAGTGCTCAAAGGATAGTTGATATTATTATACAGGGTGGACCTAAAGTTTGTGTGCAATTTGAAACAGTTTAACATAGTAAATTGCACACAACCTTATGCACAACATGTACTATTATCAATTATTGTTACTATTACTGTTACTATTTGGGACAGAAAACCTTTATAGCAGTGGTTCTCTACCTTCCTAATGCCTTGACCCTTTAATACAGTTCCTCATGTTATGCTAGAACCCAACCATAAAGTTATTTTCGTTGCTACTTCATAACTGTAATTTTGCTACTATTGGGAATCGTAATGTAACTATCTGATATGCAGGATGTATTTTCATTGTTACAAAGGGGTCGTGACCCACAGGTTGAGAACAGCTGCTTTATAGAGGAATTCCTGGTACCAGACACATCCTCATTTATTTCTCACAAAATCCTATGAGGCAGGTAACATTATTATCCCCCACTTACAAACATATCCTCAAGCACAGAGGAGTTAAACAACGTTAGTCTTACCTACCTACATAGGTGAGATTTGAACTTCCAGAGTCTGACCTCAAACCCCAGCTGCTAAATCGCTCCTCTGTGGGATAATCTCAGATGGGTGATGCTTCCAAAGCATGATAGTCCAAGCCTTTCTCTTCTTCCTCAGTCTGCACTGGAGTCTGTTACTCTATTCACAGCCTTCACTCCCCTATAACAAGGTCTCAAGGCTCTGACTAACTCTATCTTCATTTTCTTTTCCAGCCATTTTTCATATTCCAACTTCCCTGTTCCTTGAATGTGCCTTGCTGCTTCCAGACAGGGGACTCTCCCCATGGGCTGAGCCTGGAGAACAGCACAGCCATTCCCTTCTACAGTTTCATCTCACCAGCCTCTGCCCATCTCTACATGTTCCTTGAAGTAATGCTTCTCCTGGGAGGTTTTCCCAAGAGACGAGAGCTGTACATCCCTGCGAATCCTGGTTCTGAATCTAGTCACCTAGCATTTAAAACTGTGACTTATGGCTGGGCACCATGCTCAGTGGTTATGACACCAGCCACATACACTGAGGCTGGTTGGTTCGAGCCCAGCCCCGGCCAGCTAAACAACAATGACAACTGCAACAAAAAATAGCCAGGTGGTGTGGCGGACGCCTGTAGTCCTAACTACCTGGGAGGCTGAGGCAAGAGAATTGCTTAAGCCCAAGAGTTTGAGGTTGCCGTGAGCTGTGATGCCACAACACTTCACTGAGGGCTACATAGTGAGACTCTGTCTCAAAAAAGAAAAAAAAAAACATAACTTACCTACCCTCCCTGCCTTCCTTTGCTCAGCTGTAAAGAGAAAACTCTCTGCTACACGATCTTCTAGTTCTTCTTTGTATCTAAATCTCCCTAATATATACCGAAAAGTTCATGAACATTAGAATTCAAGGCTTTTCTACAACGGCAAAAGGAGCCCAGACATAGTAAATGTTTGTTGAAAAGAATGCTTTCTGCTTGACCCAGGAAATGATGGACAGAGCACACAGTATACAGTATCTGTACAAAAACCAATTTCCTTTCTTGCATGCCGACTTACTCATAAGAAACCAGCATTAAATCAGTATATCTAACAGACACAAAATTTTGGAAATGGTGCTTTGCCTTATGACTACAAAGTGGAAGAATAAAAACATGCAATTATTACATGAAGAAGGAAAGAAATGGTAAAATATAAGATCTTGATCTATTTTATCACCAGACATGAGTAAAAGATATTTATCAAAGGAACAGGATTGAAAAGAACTAATACGTATGAAAAGCATTAGCTTCACTTGCGTCTAAATTTCAACTTCCCCCAGCAGCCCGGTTTCTTTCTGCCACCAGTCAAGTAAAAACAACTGTGAATCTCTATATTATCTTATTCTTGGATTCTACAAGATCCAGATTCTACTGGTTGTTTGACCTTGAAAAAGTTCTAAAAGTCTCAAGGTCAAACAACCAATAGGATCTGGATCCTATAGAATCCAAGAATGAGATAATACAGAGATTCATAGTTGTTTTTCCTCCTCCATGACAATTTCAACATCTCTGGGCATTTTTTAAACAACGCAATTCTTTTCAACATCAAAAAACACCATGAAGTCCCAATTCAAGTCAGGTTACATTGACATCATATCAGTCCTTAGAATCATCTAGATTAAAATAGAAACCTTTCACAGATAGACATTATGCTAACACTATAAAATATGGTGATGATGTGAGAACCACACACAATAATATTAAATAATGCTCCCATCCTCAAAGCAGTTCCACTTCTAGTATTTCGGGTATGCCCACCAAATCTCTGCAGAGTAGTAAATGTCAGGCAGCTTACAACCAAATAATCCACATGGCCAACGTACTCCAAAAGGTTGGGCTAGAACAACTTACACCATTAACTGACCAGTAGATCGCAGACAACTGCCTAATGCTTTATGCTTCAAATTCTTCTGTAAAATGGGACTATTAGCACTCAGCCCTGCTTTCTCCTAAGGTAGTTCTGAGCATAAAATACAGTTGTAGAGAAGTTTGGGTAAGTTCAGCATCATTAAGAGACAAGTTGTGTGTCCTAAAGAAACCCAGTCTCTTGTTTGCATGAGTTTTTTTTTGGGGGGGGGGGTAGAATGTCAAGGGCTAGGACAAAAACTAGCAAACAAATAAACAAATACAAATACAAAATTCTCTGATAGATAAAGTGTGCAGGGGGGAGGAGTTCCACTTTAATTAAGTATACTTTCTGAAAATGTAAACTTATTTCTATTTTAATGCAGTTTAAAAGGAAAATATTTTTATTAAAATTTGTTTTATCAATGCTTTTTTGGAATCTGTCTGTCAAAGAGAATACAGATTCCTTTATGACAAGGAATTCTCCATGAGAGAATGATGAACTAAGAATTCATAAATGGGAACACATGGGTAGACTCCAAGGAAGTTTGAGAACCCTTAAAAAGAAAGAAAAATTCTTTTAGGTTGAGGTTCCCTAGCTGTCAGTAGATTCTCTACAGGAGTGCCATCCATGGGAAGGTTCTAGAAGCGATAGAAGGTTCTAGAAGGGACAGAAGTTTCTAGAGGTGCCAGAAGGATCCTATACCTACCGAGACAGCAGTAGCTATAACCACATGTTGACATTGAACCCTTGGAAGGTGGCTAATGATCTTGAGGAAGTGAATGTTTAATTTTATTGAATTCTAAATAACATTCAATGGTAAATAACCACATGTGGCTAGTGACTGCCATATTAGACAACTGTGGCTGTAATGAGTTTGTGACTAGGACCACTGTGCCCCCAGATGGGAGAATCAGATCCATGGAATGGCAACAGTACTTTCCCAAGATCTCATATGGGTATCTGGTGCTTCTGAGAAAGGGTCCCAGTTACCTCAAACGTTTTATCCCTGGCACAATGCTGACCGTGGTAAATGTTTAAGGACTATTTGTTGAATTTAAGTGAATGAAAAAATGACCTTCTCTGCCTTCTTTTATTTCCTAATCCATGGTTTCTTGACTACGTGACCCAGATTCATTTGTGAAGTTGTTTGCCACTCCTGGTACCAGGCCTGGTGACATCGGTGCCTCTCCCTGCCTGGCCGGCTGCTCACCTCCTCTGTGAGGCTCACCCCAGTTCCCCCAGGTGGAATTCATCTCTCCTACCTTCTGTCCACACCCTCCATTATAGCACTTATCAGAAACACATACAATCATTTTTATTTGTTTATGGGCTTATCTTCCACACTAAACTTGAGGTAGTCTGAGATTCAGCAGAGAGTGCCCCACGGAGTAGACAATCTGGATCCAATTCACCCACAACTTGCTAGGTACATGAACTTGAGGAAGGCACTGATCTTCCTTTCAGCTTCTGTTCCTGTCTTTACAAAACTGGAATAATGCAACATCTATGGGACAGGTTTATGACAAAGATGAACTATTGCAAAGAATGTCAACTGCATAATTCCTGACACAGTTGAACCATTTGATACATTTTTGTTATTGCCATAGTCTGTGAACTCTTCCAGGGAAAATATTAGATTATATTTTCTTTCTTTTCATTCCTGGCACCTACAAGAATGCCTGACCCATGGTAACTGTTTAAGACATGTTTGGTAAAGTGAATGGAAAATTTTCTCCTCAGCCTTCCAACTGATTTCCATTTCTAAATGATTTTCCATTTCAGTCACTTTTAAACATCACCTTTAAAACAAATGGTACATTGCCAAGTCTGTGATCAAAAAATACGTTCACAGTTATTATTGCAAACATGATTAGAATGTTTTTGCTAAAAATGTGAAAGGTGAGTGTCTATTTTGAGAAAAATATTAAAATAGTATTTATGTTATACTGTAGTTTAATTACAACCTGCTCTAATTCACAGAAAACAAATAGCCTGAACCTAAAGCTCAACTCTTTACTTAACCTGATTCGCCATAGAAACTACTGGGAGAGACTTACTGTGAAACTAGTTCATTAAATTACAGTTTCTCAATCTCTTTCATTTATTTATTTATTTATTTTGTGACAGGGTCTCACTCTTTGCCCTTGGTAGAATGCCGTGGCGTCACAGCTCACAGCAACCTCTTGAGCTCAAGAGATCCTCCTGCCTCTCAATATCTTTTTATTATTTTTTTATCACAACCCATACTTTAAAATACATTTTATATCATGACTTGTGTACACGCTTAAATACATATATGTAACCAAAACTAAATTCACATAAAATAACACTTATCCTTACTTCTGGAGAGGTACTCTGATACTTCCTTTCTATTCCAGTTTTTAGTACAGGTCACAGGCCACTAAATAGATCTCCTGATCCACTGTGATCCAAGACTTGCTGTATTAAAAACACGGTGTTCAATCATGTATGTTAAAATGGTTTTTTTTTTTCATTGACTTCAATGTTAACACTGTCTAACTTTGCCTTGACAGAATGGTGCTAATTCAACACACTGTCTCATGACAAATTTTAGGGGAAACAGATTTAATCCCACTGCTATAACCTACTTAGAACACTATAAAAATCACTCGTCCCAGCCTCCCACCCCAGTCTATTGGGTCCGACTGAGCCGTCTTTGACAGAGATCTGTTCTTTGATCTCCAACAGAAGTTTCCCCAGATTTCCTCCGTCCAGATGTAAATAAGCTCAAGCAAGAGCACCTGTGACCAGCATCCTACCTTTAGCAGACTTCCCACTCATCATCTCTGTGACAAATTCCGTTGGTGTGCGGCTATGCTGAGGACTAATTTGAATCGGATTTGCTAACCCCTGAAACTGCATTACCATCCTCAGCTTATTCACAGCGACTGGAAATGAGACTAGGTAAGGAGTGAAAGAGGCCAGAGGTTAGGTGGTTTACTGATTAACTTCATTACAGAGCAGAATATTTGTAAATGTTTATGAGAAAAGTCCTCGATGCCAAATTGCCTAGTAAGCTGGAAACCAGTCGCTTAGATAAACATTTTCACAGAGCACTTTCCCAGTTTAAGAAATTCTAGAGGGTAGATTTCTGTTCAGCAGCTCTAAGAGTGATTTGGAAGTCAAGGACCACGCTCTAGGTCTTGACATTTGTCCTTATCTAAAGGCAGCAGGGTGGTATCATTTTGTGACATCAGGAAACAGTTAACGCACAATGCTTATCAGAGCGAGGTCTGCAGACAACTTGACCTGACCACCCGGGTTTGTATCCAGTGTTATAGGTTGAATTGTGTCCTGCCCGCCACCTAATTAATACAGTAGGTCCTCCACTGGGATGGGGTTACATCACAATAAACCCATCATGAGTTAAAAATACTGTAAACCCATCTTAAGTTGAAAATGCATAGCCTCGCGTACCTTAAACACACTCAGAACACCGATCAGCCCACAGTTAGGCAAAAGTGAGGACTATCTCATGCAGTTTATTGAACATTGTGCTGAAAGCACATTTTTTTGCATCATCAAAGTCTAAAAATCATAAGTCAAACCGTCCTAAGTCAAGAATGTACGTTGAAGTCCTAAACCCTTGATACCTCAGGATGCGAACTTCCTTGGAGATAGGGTCATCACAGAGGTAATCAAACTAAAACGAGGATTAGAGTGGGGGCCCTAATCCAATATGCTTCATGTCCTTATGCAAATAGGAAACTGGGAGAGAGGGGCAGACACCCACAGAGCCAAGCTGGTGAGGAGAGACACAGGGGAAAGCTGGCCATCCGTAAGCCAAGGACAGAAGCCTGGAGCAGATCCTTCCCCCACAGCCCGCAGGGGGAACAAACCTCTCTGACACCTTGACTTTGAACTTCTGGCCTCTGAAAGTCACCTTGTTGCAGCCACCCTAGCAGACTAATACACACAGGGTTTCTTGGCACTTACTAGCTCTGGGAACCATGAACGAATTCCTGAACCATTTTTCTCATCTTGATTTCCTCATCTGTAAAATGGGGCTGATAATCACACAACCTCCTAGAGTTACATGTGAAGGAAATACAACCATATTAGTAAAATGCTTAGCACAGAGGGTTCCTACCTGTCATCCTCATACTGATGCTACGATTATTCTACTTTGGATTCACGTTACAGCTTGGGTTGCTTATTCAATCAGAATAATTCTGTGTTGGATCCTGCAGCATAACTCTGGGAAATCAAGCTTCAGCCTGTGGGTTGTTTTTAGAATGGAGGGCTTTAGAAGGGGATTCAGTAGGTCCAGGGTTGAGCCATGCATAATGCAGCCAGACGCCCGTGTAACCTTAGGCGAGTATCTCAGCTTCCACGGGCCCTGTTTGTCTGCCTTAACAGATGGTAAAACCTAGATAATAAGTCCTGCCCTACTTCCCTCCTAGGCCTGTTGTGAAGATAAAATGAGATAATAAATATGAAAGCCATCTTAAATGGCAAAGGTGATCTGTATAAATGTAGTAATCACTGTAAGTTATGCCGAAAGCCTCTCCTACAGGCACATAGTAAGTTTCCAAAGTGGCCCCATATACCATTTGTCACTGGATTCCCCCTTGGGACCTTTAAGGACAATACTACTTCTGAGGCTCACCATCTTCACGTCTGTTTTATAAATGGGGAACAGTAAGTCAGTGAGGCTGAGGAATTTTTCTATCTAACTAGGAAGGGATGAAGCTGGGACTTTAACCCAGGTCTTCTGACTCAAAATTTCATGGTTGAAAAACTAAGGTTTACTTGTCCTGAATGGCAAGAAAGATAAAAGGAGTGGTGGTCTGTGGGTGTGTTTGTATTCACTCCTGACCTCCCTGGACATCTGATCTCACCTCTTCTCCTCCAAGTCCCACAGTTATCTCTGCCTTGAGAGGATCGTAGGTGAAAGGGCTACCCAAAGGCTAGGAAGCAAGACAAACGATTTTTGAATTTTCTATTTCAGGAATTCGCCACTGAGTTTTTCACTGGTCAAAATATATGGATATGGACCTTTCTGGTGCCCTCGGAAACATCTATACTAAATAAGAAGTGAGCAGGATAATTCAGCTGATCTTAGAAACTTCTGTTGTTACTGAAATTTGCAGAGAATACAGAATATTCTTCTAATAAGACTGATGGGATCCCTTTGCTTCTCTCTGAGAGAAGATCAGCTGCCTGGTGTTTGTTTGTTGTTGTTTTTCTGAAAGTCCATTTTTTGTTTTGAAGATCTGTGCTGTCTAGAACAGTAACCAGTAGCCATACATGGCATCTTAAATTGGAAAGCTGGTTCCTCAGTTACTCCAGTCACATTGTAAGTGTTCGGCAATCACATGGGGGTGGTGTTACTGTATCAGACAAGGTAGATGCAGAACATCTCCCCGATCTCAGGAAGTTCTACTGGACAGCACTTAGGTGATACTTGGGAGCAATATGGGTGATATTGCCCATCACAGAGTATCGACCTTCAGCCATGAAGTCATAAAAACCAGGGAAGTCCCAGAGAAAATGTTGGCAATGCTTTGCTGAGAACTACCCTCATGGGGATATGAGAGCCACAGACTTTAAGCAACATAATCTCATGGAAAAGACTTTCCCAATTGAGAAGGTGAAAAGGAGTATCCTTTTACCCTGGAGGCTCAAACATTCAATTTTGATTACTTGTCCTGATTCTATTCTGGCTGCCTACTTACTAGTTATGGAACCTTAAGCAAATTATTTAACACCATGGAATACCCATTCTACCATAAAGGAGGAAATAGTAATGGTACCTACCTTACAGGGGAGTTGGGGCTGAATATTAATGCAAAGAGAGTACTTAGGATTGAATATTAATGCAAAGAGAGTACTTAGGATGTGCCAGGTGTTCTTCTTGGCAATTTGTTAAATAAAGCAAGTAACTTGCATGAAGTTAAGAAATTTGCCTAAGACCACAGACTAGTAGACGGATGGGCCTGAACCCAGGAAGGCAGCTAGCAAATCGCAAAGACGTGCAAGTTTGCATCATGCACTCTGCATGATGTCCGACAAACAGAAAGCACTTAAGACAAGCTAGCTGTCCTCGTCACAGTTCTTTTCATTGCTGTAGATTTATACATGTGCAGTCTGATTATACAGCCAGTCTCTCTTGGTGCCTCTGTTTCTTAACCTGCATGGTTAGCAGCTGAGCCCTAGTCTCAGTGGAGTCACCTACCTGCCGGCCACCTTGTCTATTACTCTCTGACTTCATTGCACGCCCTTCCCAAGCTATGCATGTCCTTGCTAAAAGAAGCAGCAATCATTTCTATAATAAGGACAGGCCCCTTCAATATCGCTTTCCTTCTCCCATTTCTTTGCTACATTAACAATAGTACGAGATTCCTTGGGAGGCAAAAACCAGCGTCACAAGGAATTAATTAAAACCCTAGAGATGGCTTAAAGCTGTGGATAAGAAACAGCAGCGAGAAAATATTTCAACTATGCAAAAACAAAGCTTCATTTTATCTGAGCCAATGGGACCTTTCTGTCTTTTGGAAACTTTCAGCTTTAATTCACCCAACAAGTCCGAACTACATTTACTTGACTTGAACCCAGTGAGATGGAAAAACACCTGAAATCAAATGTCAGAAAGACTCTGCAAAACTGTATCTCAAGACCTTTAATTGTATTTTAAAACATCTGACTTGATTCTGCAACATCTGGAAAGGTCTTTTAATGTAAACACGCGTCCCAGGCAAGAGCCAGATCCCGAATTGAGCATCTTCTGATAAAAATCAAGCACGCCCGGAGAAAACCGGTGTAAACAGCTAAGTGGAGCACGAAGTGAGGAGAGACAGCCAGACGAGAGGCACTGTCAGTGAACAGGATTGCCGGGAATCTGTCCCCTGCCATTTGCTGGATCTTGTTCAAAGTGGGGCTTCAGAAAGACTATTAGAAACAATTATGAGAAGAATATAAAATGTGGTTTCCCAAGTGGCTGTTAGCAACGCTGTCATGTCAACATGACATTGAACATGTGTTCCCTTACTGAGAAATTTATTTACATATTCTCGATTCTTGCTGGCTCCTTGAAAATTCTTTGCACTCCGCAGGGCTAAAATAAACAGCGCTTCCTTCTTTTAATGAGTGGAGTGGTGTTTATCATTTCAACAATTTAAAATGTTATCAATGATCCTTCAAACACTGGATTCATGATAACAACCAATGTGCGGTTTACAGAGCAGGCTCCCACACAGCTGATTCCCTCCTCCCAACAAGCCGCTAAGTGTGTCATTATTATCCCCATTTTACAGGAGAGAAGACTGAATCTCACTTGCCCCTGAGACTGTTTCTTCCTACTACATTCCCTATTTCCACTCCCACCATCACTCCCCCAAGTGAATCAGGACTCACCACCCTGAGGACGGTGAGCGTGGCCCATGAGCGATGCTAATTCTGTGCTATAATTAGAATAGTCTGTCTCTTAGTCTTTAACGTTGTATGATGTTTTGAGCTTTTAAACCACAATTTGCTAAAATTAAACACAGGCTTTAATTAATACACCACCTCCTACCCTGTTCACTCTGCCAAGTGATGGAAAGCTGTGGACTTTGTCATTATTACTTTTTATTACCCACAAATTGCATAAAACCTGGCTTTCTTCATCAGAGACGCCTTTCTTAATCTTAATCTTTCTTAATAAATTAATCTTTGACCAAGTTTCCTGGCTTGCAGCATCTCCCAAAGGAAAGGTGACTTTTCTCTGTGAGGTCACCATGACCATCCCAGTCCTGCATGCGGGTTTGGTTGCCCATGGACTAGATTCCCATCTGAATTTGTCAGGATGTCCGGCAACAGAATAAATTAAAAGCCCTCGAGGAGGTGACTGCAGCCCCGTCTTCTAAGTCTGTTCTGTCCAGCTCCTTTCCGTCTTTTTCTGGTGATGATGTCACTTCCTTCCACCCACCTTTGACTTCTGCAGCTCATCCTGCCTGACCGCAGACTTGCCTCAGCTGACAGCCTGTTCAAGAGCAGCCCGCACATCCTTTTGCTTCTGCCCACAACTTCTCCTGCACCACAGGAGGCAGCTTGGCCTGAGAACAAGGATAGTCCAGAAGTGCAGCGGAGTTCATGTCCCCAGGGGCACATTCAAGAATGGGTGCCTGAGGCCGGTTCATACAGGCTTTGGTCCCTGATCTCAGCTGGCAATTCTCGTGCTACTCAAGTGGCACCAAGCTCTGCTCATCCATGGAAGAGATCTCTATAACTCGTCTCTTTTGGGTTCCCTCTTTCCCTGTCTCTTTGTCCTTGCTTCTGCCAGCCACCTGTCACATCAAATGCCTGAACACAAGTCCTGGCTTCAGGCTCTGCCCCTTGGAATAAGCATTTATGTGGGTGGGGGATATTCCCCTCCACTTGAAGCAAAACCTTTGGAAAGTGTGGGGTCCACAGTCATCTCTGGCAGAAGCTGCAGGCACCATTGAAAAGGTCACTAGTGTTTCCATCACCTGTTAGTGAACGCTCATCAGTATTTCTCTTCAACACTGGTCACTTTCCAAAAGGCTTAAAGGTGGAATTTTATCCTGGCCTTTAGAATAAGCTTTGGTGAGAGGTGCCAAGCCCAGTGCCACCTTAAAGGACTTGTCAAGCCATGTACCAGGTGAGTACCACTGAGTTACCTCTTCCTGATAGGCAGCTGCAGCATTGCGTGGACTCAGATGTTAACGTTCCCCAAGGTCCTAGAAACCCCAGCCTAATAATCTCCTTTTACCAATCAAACTGGAGTGAGTCGTTTTGGAGACAGCACAGCTGGTGCGTGGGAAAGCAGAGTGTAGCCAGCCAGTTCCCTCAGACTTTCCCCTGCCCTAAGTAAAAGTGAGAAGACAAGGCCCTTCCAAGTCATTCCAGTCTTTGGGCCTTGTTCTCATTATCCTCTCCTCCTGGAAAAAACATTCTCCCTGACTTCTTGTCTTAAGGGCTCAGCTTAGATGTCCTCTGTTCAGAGGCCTTTCCTCACTGAGGCAGTCGCATGGTTCACCTGTCCAGTCACTAGGACACATCGTCCTCTTACTGTTTTTCTGGCACTTGTCACTACCTGATATCACTGTATTGATTTCTTTACATGTTTATTGTGCATCCACCCTCCACTATGATCTTGCCTGTCTCATTCTCTGCTTTCTTCCCAGGCCCTGAATATCGTCCTTATTCAACAAACAAAAAAAAATAGAAGAAATGCCAGCTCTATCATGAACCTCACTTGCCCCTGGTGTAAGAGCCTGGCTGTTAGGCCATTGGAGAAGAATCCAGCTTTCTGGCTAGTTGAACCCTTCTGGGTTTGGGGCACAGCGTAAGACTCCAGGAGTGATGAGTCAGGCCTGTGAGCTGCTCTTCCGGGGACACAGTCTATTCCCTGGTGTGCTCCACCCTGAGCTTGGGGAGGGGCTGCAGAACCCACCGCTGTCATAGGACGCACAAGAAGATGGAGAAGAGAAATAAAAGAATCAAAATTTTCTTCATCTTCTGTGGGACACTTATAGTTCAGCTATGTTGAGTGGAGTGAGACTGAGGCCCTGAAGGAAAGAGATTTGAAAAGAATGCTTATTCCTGGCTCATTCCAGGGACACGGAAAAGGAGTTTGGTGGCCACACGTGGTTCAGATGAGCTTAGCAGAAGAGGGGACCAGATGAAGATGCAAGGAAACCACTCCAGCCAGGGATAGCAGCTGTGCATTGCAGCCCATGGTCTTGTGGAGACTGGGTAAGAATGTGATCCAGTGAACAGGAGATGAGGAGACCACAACATACAGAGCAGGGGCCGCCGTGCTTCCATAGCGATCATTCCAGGTGTTTCTCACCTGAGGGCACCTGTATTACTTGGCCTCTATTTCCTGACATCTCTTGCACTTCACGGCTGTGGAGGCCAAACTCAAACCTGCATACTTGCTTAAAAGCAGGGCTGGTTTGTAATAGAAACCCTGTAGTTTCCTCTCCGTGTATAAATTGGAGCCGAGTAGATTGATTTAATAATCACGACCCCAACATTTAGACTGAGTGATCTCAACACGCAGTTGTAAAATTTCAGAGCAAGAAACAGCAGTTTTCACTTGAACAAATAAACTTCAGTGGAGTTGTCCTTAGTCTTGCTTATGTTCCAGTAGTCCTAATTATTCTGTGAGTTCTGACTGGTAGACCAAAAAATTATGAAGGTATCTAATAATTGGTTTTTTTAAGGAACTATAGGAGGACAGGACAGATGCAAAGGGTCAAGTGGCCAGACAAGAAGGGAGGGTCTCCCACAGCCCTTGACTTTGTCCACAGAATGAAGAAAAGTCAACTGGAATAAGACACAGTGAGAATGGGTATTTCATGAATAATTACTACAGACTCTGGTCTCTCTGAGAGTTACTGATCGACTCCTCCTTTTTCTCCCCTATACCTCTTTTCTCCTTCCCTTCTGCCATTTACTATTGGATTCTTATTTGTTAAGCACACATTAGGATGAATAAAATATGGTCAGTATCCTTAAATACTCTTACACTGTATGGGGCAGGTAGACGTGTAAATAGGTAATACAAATAATGACTCCCTCTTGGAAATGACCAGACAAACAATCACACAACAAGGGCTAATGACCAGTAGGTAATAGTATAAACTATTAATTAAGATCTGCTTTGGATACGTGTATAAGGGACTGTGGCTTCATACATTGAACTTTGGGCAATCTCAAGTGTTTGCATCTTTAGTATCATAGTCTACAATGGTCCATATATGAATATAGGGTAAAAATGGGGACTACCCAAGCTTCCCGGCAGAGCTATTATGCAGGAAGGAATTATTTTCACAGGGGCAAAAGGCTCCTGGCCCCACCCAAAATATTGCTCTAGCTGACTGCTTATTAATGTTCTCAGTTAAGACTCTTTATAATGAGAAGTTTTCATAAATGCATAAAGTGAAGCAATATAGCATTTTATGGTATCATCTAGTTACAGATCTACTGAAAACAACGTTAGTACAATTTGTCCTCGACTCAGCTTAAGTGACTAATCCAGACACCATGTCATAGCTCCCCCAGCACCAGAGGAATGGTGGACAGGAAACTTTCTACACAGCCATAACCTAAGTAAATGCAGCCTTTAATAGGTATAATATTAAACCATAAGAATCTTGATTTTATACTTTATTGCCCATAATAATATTAGAATTAGCTCTGGAACAGGAATCTTCCAACTCTGTTAATTATCTAGCCTCATGGCCTTGGGCAAGTCACAAAGCTCTTGAAGGCTGGCAGTCCTCACCTATAAAAATGAAGACCATTCGGCCTGACGAATCCAAGGTCCGATGTACCTGTAACCCTGCAGAGTAGCCAACACTCACTGAGTTCTTAGAAGGACCAAAAACATTTTCTTGACTCTCGGACTCGTTATCCAGGTTTTTTGCCTCATGTATTTCCAAACTGTAGTTTGTTTTTATTGACGTTCAAATGAACTCGACCACTTACCGAATAAATTTTCAGAAAAAGAAAATTCATCCATGGTAGGGAAATGGGAGTGTTCGATGAGATTCATTTTTGAGCCCATCCAAATTTTTCGATTTGCGAATATATTTTTGTTATGGTGGTCTTCAAAAGAAATCCCTAAAAGGCAAATAAATAAGGTTTGTAATTGCAGGAATGGGGGGGGGTCAAGATAGGTGGGGAAGGGGAGAAGAAGATAGTTTACAAAAGTGCAATGGCTGCCCTTGTAGACATTTTGCCATAGCCTTTCTGTATGTATCTTTTCTCAATATTTATCATTTTTCTATCTCATTCAGATTTTAAAATGTCCAAGATGCCTGCTTTCAGGGGGATATTCTCTAATTCAGGGATCCTCAAACTTTTTAACCAGGGGGTCAGTTCACTGTCCCTCAGACCATTGGAGGGCCGGACTACAGTCCCCAGGACGAGTCAGCTGCTAAGCAGGACGGGCAGCGGTGGCAAAAACACCCGGCAGGCCGGATAAATGTCCTAGGCAGGCCACACACGGCCCAGAGGCCATAGTTTGAGGATGCCTGCATCTGGGGAAATATTGTATTCCTTTGAATGCCACCACTTCAAATGTGTACACCATGGAATACTATGCAGGCATTAAGAAAGATGGAGACTTTACCTCCTTCATGTTTACATGGATAGAGCTGGAAAATATTCTTCTTAGCAAAGTATCCCAAGAATGGAAGAAAAACTATCCAATGTACTCAGCCCTACTATGAAACTAATTTATAGCTTTCATAGGAAAACTATAACCCAATTTTAGCCCAGGAATATGGGGAAAGGGGAGGGAAGCGGGGACAGTGGGTGGAGGGAGGGTGATTGGTGGGATCAGGCCTATGGTTCATCCTATAAGGGTACATGTGAATCTCTCTAATTGTAGAATATAAATGTCTTAACACAATAACTAAGAAAAAGACATGAAGGCTATGTTAACCAGTTGGATGAAAGTATTTCAAATTGTATACAGAAACAGTACACTGTACTCCATGATAGTATTAATGTACACTGCTATGATTTAATAATAAAAAAAAAGATATGACAGTTTGGTTAGGTCTTTATTCCTTTTATATGTAACCCCCTCACATGCACATATGCAAATAAAAGCCTTGATTAAAAATGAAATAAATTCTACTTATTAAATGAGTAGTAGCTCCAAAAGCTTGAGCATAATCAAGATCTAATTTTTTTTTCCTCGAACACTTCATAGGTGTGGTTATGTTTTTCCTTCAAAGGGAACACACTATTATTTCTTTTTGTGCTATAATCATTGATGATCGTAGCTCTAATAATTCATCAGGATTCACATAATGATATCTTTATTTTTACCATTTTTTCCCTCTGTTACCTAGAATTCCTTTATAAAAAGAAATGAAGCTCTACCAATATTCGGATAACCAGTAATACAAATTTAATAAGAAAGACAAAATGATTTCTTTCTTTTAAAAATGGGATGAATTCATGATTCATTATCCTAAACTTTATTCTATAAACACATGATAGTAATTTAAAGCCACTTCTTGCTGGAATTTTCTTGACTATTTTGGTGTTATGTCAGCAGATTAAAATTCAGAACATATCCCCCCAAGATCTTTTATTTCTGCCTTTTAGGGAAAATTTTAGGGGTATGCATTTTCACTCTCCTGGTCTACCTTGGTCATAAAGAATTTATAACAAAAAGAAAACTAATGGCAAATCTCACCAAAATTTCTGAAGTTTTATCCTGAGGAAATTTCCAGAATACATCTAAGAACCCAAGAAAAGCAGTATTTACTTTGAGCTATATCTCTGGGTCTTCTTTCTTCCCTTCCTTCCTCCCTTCCTTCTTTCCTTCCAAGATGACTTCTACCTCCCTAAAGAAATAATTTGACAGGTTAACGAATGAAAAGGTGTGCTTCAGAACCTCTTTTCCCAGGCTATTTTCTGAGGATGTTTTTCAAACTTTTTTTTTTTCCTGCCTTCACCAAGAAATTACTTTGTTTACAAATAAATAACTTAGTATTTGCTACTCGGGAAGAGAGTATAATGGTTTTGTTGGACAAATATTTATTTCATTAGAAGGTCCCCACTATTCATGCCTCCATTTCTTTCTCACTCCCTTGCCAAATATCCCAGTTCAAACCCAAGTGAGTTTCAGATACAGTAGGCTGCTGGTGAAGGGGTCCACCAGAATCCTGTCTGCTTCATTCACTCATTCATTCAGGCTTTCCACTAATACGTGTTGAGAATGTATTCTGCACTGATCCTTGTGCTGAATCTTTCAAGATAAAATATTAAAAGAAACAAAAGAATTTATAATTCATGACATCAGTCTTAATGAGGACTATAGACATTAAACAAATAATCACACAAATGGCTAGTTGATTACATATTGTCATTAAAGGCATGTATAAAAGCTAAGAATAGGATGCTCTGAAAGAGAAGTCTGTGTATGCAGATAGGAAGTCAAGAGACAGGGAAGTGGCCAGCTCTTGACTACTGAAGTGGTAGTAGCCTCTCTAAGGGAAGATGTGGTTTCAAGAGCAATTTTTAAAGATGGGCAATACCAGAACACAAATGAATTGAAGAGAAAACACCAGGGGAGTGGGGGTGGTTGTAGAGGAAGAATGAGAGAGAGAGAGTCTTCTGGGAAGGGATATAAACTGTGTCCACTGTGGAGACTAGACATACCAGAGTCTGTCTGGTAAATCAATGGCATAGCCCTACTCAGCTCTACTATCCATTAAGAGGAGAGGCTTGAATGGAGAAAACCCATTTTAAAGTCAGAGGGAGCTAGGAACCACCACATTCATCACAAAACATAGTCTCAGTTGTGAGAGAAATGTTGATTCTCAGTGGAGCCGTGTTGGGCCAACCCATAGTAGACTCAGGAGGCGAGAAGGGAGGAGCTATAAATAAAAATGAAGTCTGGAAACACTGGCTGCAACATAGACCAACTTCTAATGCAACAAGTAGGAGATAGAGAGCTCATTTCAGCCCTATCCTCACCCTCACCCTCATGTTCAAATGACTGCCACATATCACAGTGGAATTGAACCTAAGAGGGCTCAGTGCCTTTCTGGGAGCAATTGTGAAACAGTATCCCAGATGCTGCCATAACCCCTATAGAAGGAGGCTCTGATAGGAAGCTGGAGGTCCTGAGGATAAACCAGTAAAAGTTGAGTTGCTACTATTAAGAGGGCTTCATTCATACTCGCAGGCTAGTTGGACACTAGTGAAATTCAAGTTTCAATATATATATACCAATCATTTAAGAACATATTCAGTATGCATATACAAATATATATGAACCATATATACTAAATGTGCATACAAATAAATGTCTGTATAGTGTGTAATAAGTGAGTTGAAAATCACCCCCCAAATTCAGGCAACTTTTGTTTAAGATAGTGCTTCCCCTATCTCCGGAATAGGAAATTTCACAATTTCTCATAATAATACCTCCCTGGAACCTACAATGTCAACAGTCAGAAATTTTTCCTAATATTCAACCCAAACTTAAACTCTGTAACTTAAGACTCATTTCCTTTAGTCTTAAAAAAGAAAAAGGGAAATTATAGAAGCTGGGCATGATGATACATACCAATGGTCCCAGCCACTTGGGAGCTGAGACAGGAGGATCGCTTGAGCCCAGGAGTTTGAGACTGCAGTGCGCTATGATTGCACTTGTGAATGGCCACTGCACTCCAGCCTGGACAACGTGGCAAGACCCTGTCTTGACAACAACAATTTAAAAAAAGAGAGATTACAGGGGCGGCGCCTATGGCTCAAAGGAGTAGGGCGCTGGCCCCATTTGCCAGAGGTGGTGGGTTCAAACCCAGCCCTGGCCAAAAAAAAAAAGGAGATTACAGTTCTGTGACAGAGTTTAAGTCTCCTCTGTGCTCTCTTTTTCTCACATCTGTATTTTTTTAACCTTGAGCCATGTTCATTATAATTCCTCATAACTTCCGTAGCACATTACAGCTTTCTAATATTTTCCAGGTACACACTCATCTTCACTTGAGATTCTGGTAATAAATTTCCCTCTATATATTCACACAAACTTGGCACTTTCAAATTCAGTGCCTGGCACATAATAGACCCTCAAGAAATGTTGGCTTAATTAAATTATCTTGTTTTTCTTGCTTAGTTCTGCCAAATTCCCTGACATTAGATGTGCTCTTCCTGGAGAAACAGCATAAAATAAGAATTTCATTCTCCTGTTGGCACAAAGATTTAAGACATAATTTTTCACTTGCTTACCCAAATGGAAGTCCATTTCCCCTAATTCTATATCATTTATAAAGGTTGTTAACCCTGGCTGAAGACCTACCACATGGATGCCCCTGGTTAACTAACAACAGAGCTCTCTAGAATTCAGATAGCTAGCAGGGTCTACTCAAATCAGATTCATTCGTTTTATAATCCTTAAGGATCTTTACAAAAGGAAACTTTAATTTTTGAAATGATAACACAGATATGTAGTAAGCAATTCCAACAGCACACTGAGTTATAAGTCTTAACAGCTCCATCACCCACTCCCCTTACTGAAACACAACTACAAGGGCCAAGTTCCTGTGCATCCTTTTGCATACTATGCTCTTTTTTTAGCCTGAAAGGGGCTTTCAAACCCTATATCTAAAATCAGATTTTGGCAAACTTGCCTACAGGCCAAAGTTGGCCTGCTGCCTGTTTTTAATATAGCCTATACGTTTAGAATGGTTTTACATTTTTCCAATGCTTGAAAAATAATCAAAAGAAGAGTATTTCATGACACGTGAAAATTAAAGTTCAATAATAAAGTTTTATTGGCATACAGCCACACCCATCTTTTATGGACCGTCTGTGGCTGTTTCCTCCCTCCAAGGGCAGAGTGGAGTGGTTATGACACTAGACTGCACGCTCCACAAAGCCAGAAGTATTTACTATCTAGCCCTTTGCAGAAAAAGCATGGTGTTAATCCCTGCTTGAAACAAATAATGGAAGGGATTCAAACAATCAAAGTAATAGTACAGGTGACTATGAATAATCCAGTGATTACTGTGGGAAGAAGCCCACCTAATACATGCATCTCATAAAGCTGGATCTTTACCTTTTAATAGCTCCTTGCTGGGCTTAGTCAACTTGCAAAGTGTTTCCAGATACATTATTTCTTTAACTGGGGTTTCTTCTGTCCCTTTCTCTCTCTAATACTCTTCACCTTCTTGTTGAGGGAAGAACTGCAATAGGAAGTCTAACCGCCAGGAGTCTCCCCTGCCAAATTAGCTCTAGAATCTTTTTTTCTCTTCAGATCCTCCCTTCAACAAAAGGAGTCATTTTACAATTGAGAATGAGAGATGGGTGTTCTCAGCACTAGTGGTCTCTAAATAATTATGCTCGCTTACCCTTTCAAAGAACCTTAAAAACCAGTATATTCCTTCAACACATTTTGGGGGGTTGACATCTAAAGTTTTCCACTAAAAATTAAAACAGTTGCAATAAATGTAATTTCTGACACATTGTAAAAATTAACCACATTACTCTCCTTTATTCTCTTCTTAATCAGGCCAAGGTGAGGTTTGAACTCACCACACCTGGTCTGCAGGACCAGGACTTTACCAACTGAACTAGGGGACCCAGCTTGAATTACTCTTAAAACTATTTAAATAAGTCTCAATGTGACAACAAGACGAGGCAGGGTGGCTCATGCCTGTAATCCCAGCAGTTTGGGAGGCTGACGCAGAAGGATCATTTGAGGTCAGGAGTTCAAGACCAGCCTAGGCAACATAGACCAGTTTCTACAAACACTAAAAAAAAAAAAAAAAAATTAGCCAGGTATGGTGGCATGTGCCTATGCTACTTGGGAAAGATCCTTGAGCTCAAGAGTCAAGGTTACAGTGAGCTATATGATTACGCCAGTGCACTCCAGCCTGGGCAACAGAGGGAGACCCTGTCTTTAAAATTAAGTAAGTAAATACATACATAAATACATGAATGAGGCCAGGAGTTCAAGGCTGCATTGAGTTATGCTGACACACCTGCACTCTAGGCCAGTCATCAGAGTGAGATTCCGGAGAGAGAGAGAAAGAGAGAAGAAAGAGAGAGAGGAAGAGAGAAATAATGGGAAGGGAAGGGAAGGGAAGGGAAGGGAAGGGAAGGGAAGGGAAGGGAAAATCACAGGGAAAGAGCCATGAGCAGATGAGAGTGGAGTATCAACCTTGCCTTTCCATACTTTCACCCATGACCTGGCACTACTCATGCAACATCCCTCCCTAAGCTACCACTCTAAGCCTCCACTGAGTGAGGGTTTAAGATCTAAATAACAGGGCTGCTGTAGAGATTAAAAAATGAAGTGTGAGACATTTATATCTAAGGTGCTATGTACAAAAAACCCCCACTGTTTCCAATAATAAAACATGAAAAACAGCATAAATGTCATCAAAAGAGAACGGACATGATAATTAGTATATTCACAATTAAAATGATTATAACCTGAACTATAAAACTGTAAAATAACTATAAAGCGAACGGGACCTAAATGTACCCAAAGTGATAAATTGGAAAACATGCCATTGAGCAGCATATGGGGAATCAGGCTGCAGAATAATACCTAGAGTTTGGTATCATTTATGTACGTTTAAAGACAGGCAAAGCAATGCTACGTGTGATCACTGATGCTCTATTGCAGGGTCAGCAAACTGACCACCAGGCCAAATCCAACCTGCCAAGGACTACACTTGCCCTTCTGTTTCACTTATCGACTATGGATGCTTTCTAGTTACAATGGCAGAGAAGAGTCCCATAGGGGTAACATAGTCACACTGTGTGCAAAGTCTAAAATAGTCACTATCTGTCCTATGCAGAAAAGATTTGTGATCCTTACTTTAACCATAGACAGGGCTTGTTCAAAATAGTGGTGCAGAGGGTGAGTGGTTGAGTGTAGAGGGAGCATCCATGGCATCTGCAATGCTGTCCTCCTTAAGCTGGGTAATAAATGCGAGGAAGTTGATTACATTGCTTTATTTTTTGCACATTGAAAATATTTCACAATGAAACAAATGGAATGAAATTATATATGTGGAAAGGTGGAAAGCTTCTCCATCTGTAAAAGGTATGCAAGTTTATGCAAGGGTCATCTCTTTTTTACATATTTGTGCTCTCCCCACACATAAATTCTCAAGTCACATCCCACAAGGGGAGTCAGGGACTGACCCCACCAATATTTTTTGTATATATGTTTATGTGGGACAGCAGAATACTGGGAAGGCTGACACAAAAGGATTGCTTGAGCCCAAGAGTTTGAGGTTACTATGAGCTAAGATGATGCCATGGCACTCTACCCAGGGTGACAGAATGAGACTCTGTCTCAAAAATGAATGAATAATAACAAAATTAATTAATTAAAATATAATTCATTTTTAAAGAGCAGAAAGAAAGTGAAATTTTTCTAATCATCATCACCGATTTTTTTTTAGGGCAAAAACATAGATTTAGAGTAAATAGATCCTCCCTAAGGTCCAAAGAGATATAAAGGACAATTATGGTCAGTACTGACCACAGGCCAAACAGGGTGGCCTTGGGGCAACATGGCCATTGGACCACATCATTCTGAAAATGGTGCCAGTGAGAGTCAAACAGTCTTTCCTACTATCCTGATAACCACTACATATTTCCTATGATAGATTAAAAGAATACCTGCCATTTTATGAGTAGGCAATCTCCTTGTGATGTTATCTCAGTTCATTTATAACGAATCAAGTAGGTCTTAATATAAATGTCGAAAGAGATTAAGCTACCTTTTCCCAATTATCTACTAATAAGCAGCAGAGTAAGAATGTAAACCCCTCTAAATCCATGCTCTGTCATGCAGCTCACCCCCTGAAACTGTCCTTAGCCACCTACCTCCCCAGTGAGGGTGAGTTGGCAGTTCTGGAAGATCGCTCCTGCTTGAGGCATTCAGCATGGCACAAATCAATCAAGTAAGCCAGTATAAGGTTTACCAGTAGTATTATTTTGTTTCTTCTCAAAGTCCTTTTGCTTTTTTTAAGTCTCCATCTCAAGGTACACTTCCTTCAGATGTCATGCATCAAAAATACCTGAGTCAAGTGGACCTGACAGAGACCTCCACAGATACTGGAGCCTCTCTACTCTCTGTAAGTTGCACGAATGTGCTCAAACCACAGCTGACCTTTATTTCCAAGTAGGTATAGAGGAAGCGCTGCAGTTAGCATCCCAGGGCCAAGAACTTGAGAGTGGAGACCTCCTTCCATTTACATCCTGAAACATCATTTGCCTCACTTTAGGCCCAGCCTTGCTTGAGTAGCGCAAATCTCCAGTAGATTTCCATAGCCCTGGGCACCTTTTGCCCTGGCATGAGACCATCAGCTCCAGAAGAGCTTACATTGGCTTTCCAACGCCTAGCACACTGCCAGGCACATATTAGACACACATAAAGACTTATGAATTGATCAAAAGAATAAACAGATGGTGAATAAATAAACAGACAGACAGATTACACCAATAAATAAATGAATAATATCCCTTACTAGACAAGCACCTTCAGAATCAGGCCCCAGAGGATGGAGGTGAGTGAAGAGAGGGATACAAGTGCAATGCACCTGAGAGCTGAAGAAGGTTGGTTTGGGTTTCGTTGCTACATACAGAACCTGACAAATAAGTCCGCTTCCCCACAATGTAGACTAATTAGTGAACTGTACCCCACTTTTATTGGAAATCTCATATGCAGTGAGCCTCCACGTCTCCCCATGACAGCCACTTTATACATGAATTAAGGGGAACATTTGAACTGAGATGTGAAGGACAGGAAGAAGTAAGCCACGCTAGGGGGCAAGCAGTCCAGGCAGAGTGGTCAGCAGGAGCTGTACACTTGGGTATAAAGCAGTGGTTCTCAACCTTCCTAATGCTGTAACCCTTTAACACAGTTCCTCATGTTGGAACATGTTGGGGTGGTGACCCCCAACCATAAAATTATTTTCATTACTACTTCATAACTGTAATTTTGCTACTGTTATGAATTGTAATGTAAGTATCTGATATGCAGGATATATTTTCATTGGTTGCAACCCACAGGCTGAGAACCACTTGTGTAGAGGAACATGCCTGAGCCTAGGGAGGCCGGACATGAGTGAGCTAAGGGGACATTGTGGGAGATAAGGTCCAAGAGGAGGCAGCCCCAGTATAGCCTGGGGGCCAGGTAAGAAGTTTGGGTTTTATTCTAAATGGAAGTCATTGGTGGGTGGTAAGCAGGACTGTGCCTAAGAGAATAAGGGAAGTCTTTCTGAGGGAGGAGGCTTGATTCTTGAACTTGAGTGTTAGACTAGGAAAAAGGCCTGCAGCCAGGATGCTGTGCTGTGAGCAACCATAAAGATTTCTCTATGCTGTAGCTAGTGGATTCAGTTCAAATCAGCAGAAGAAGCATGGCCTATTTAAGAAATTATGTCAGGAAAGTTCTTTAGGGGGCAAAAAAATTCACGTTGGGCTATACTTAGGGGATAAAAATAAAGACTTTCATTTTGGATCATTCTTAAAAATAAGTCTCAAATGGATTAAAGACCTAAAGAATTATAAAATGGGGCATTGTCCATAGCTCAGTGGGTAGGACACTGGCCACATACACCAAAGTTGGCAGGTTCAAACCCAGCCCTGGCCAGTTAAAACAACAATGCAACAACAACAACAATAACAAATAGCCAAGTGTTGTGGCTTGCACCTGTAGTCCAAGCTACTTGGGAGACTGAGGCAAGAGGATAGCTTAAGCCCAAGATTTTAAGGCTGCTGTGAGCTGTGATGCCATGGCACTCTACCCAGGGTGACAGCCTGAAACTCTGTCTAAACAAAAAAGGAAGGAAGGAAGGAAGGAAATTATAAAATGATTTGATGAAAATGTATTTATGATCTTTATGAACTTGGAAATTAAGAAGAACTTATGAAATCAGAAATACATAAGAAAAGAATAAATTTGACAACATTAAAATGTCAGATAGAAATTAAGACACCATAAGCAAATAAAGCTAAATAAAGACACTGGAAGAAAATATTTATAACCTAAATAAAAGCCAAACTATTAGTACAGACAATATGTAAACAATTCCTACAAATCAAAATAGACAGGATAAACAGTTCAAGAGATAAACTGGCAAAGGAAATAGAAAATTCACTAAAGTGGAAACACAGTGGCCAATAAACACAGGAAACATCCAACACTAATTAATAACTTGAGAAATGCAAAATTAATATAAGTAGGCATCATGTCCACCTATCATATCATCAAAAAAATTTACGTTTAATAAAGTGTAATATTCAAAGTTGGGGAAAGTATATGGAAATATGGATTCTCTTATACTATTAGTGGGGGCATAGGATTTAGTCTTTTGGAGGGCCCTTCAGCAATGTGTATTAAAATAAAATGTAATTCTAATTGTTAGATGTCTTTCCTGGAGAAATCCTTGTCTGTATGCACAAGGATGTCTGTTTCAGCATTTCTTTCAATGCTGAAAAAGTGAATATCCCCTACAAGACCATCAACATTGGAATGGCTAAATAATCTGTGCTTTATAGTATCAAGTATTAGGTAATGGCTAAAAAGGATGGAAGTGTTGTTACATGTATTAACATTAAAAGAGTGAAGTGGAAAAAAAACACAAAAAAAGAGTGAAGTGGAATAGCGCAGGCAGAAGATCAAAAAAGATTTCAGACATAGTTATAAAGTTGTCCCTTTTAATAAGATAAGTACATTAAGGTATACCAATCTGTAGATAACTGTATTATCCCGTCTTCCTCCATTTTGCCAATTATACAACTGGATGCCGTAAGCAGGCATATTTAGATTTTCTAGGAGGGATGGGTTTGTTTTGTTTTTTTAAACATTTTTAAGATTGTACAGCATTTTTGAGCTTCAGTGACAAATTATAAACCTCTCTTTAGGAAAAGCATATGTAAAACACACAGAGCTTTTAAATTAATAAACTTTTAAGAGCAGTTTTGAGTTCGTGGCAAAATTTAACAGCAAGTACAGAGTTTCCTGATACCCTCTGCTTCCACACATGCACAACCTCCCCTACCGTCAAGATCTGGCAGCAGAAGGGCACCTTTTTATAATTTGTGAACCTCCATTGAACATTGTCACCAAAGACCACAGTTGACATCAGGGGTCCCTCGTGGTGTTGTATATTCTACAAATTTTGACAAATGCCTAAGAACATATCCACCATTGTTGTATCAAATAGATGATTTCACTCCCCTAAAAATCCACTACAAAATGCATAATTTTAGTTAAATCTAGCCTCAAAGGATCCTTGACCTCCTAAAGCCCAGTTAGGCTTGGCCTCAGATTCAGAGACTGGACGCCAAGAGAGCAAGGATCTTCCACACATCCACTTTGGAATGACATTTCTTTCTTGCACCCTGCCCTCCCAACCCTGGACCACAACCAGCTTTGGCTCCCTAAGCCCCATGCTGGTGTGGACGTGGCATCTACACTGTGGGTTTCCGTCTCTGTCTACAAGTGGCCACAGATAGTTCTTCACTCAACAACGGACAGTCTCAGGCTCAGAACAGCGGGCTTTCCTCTGGCCAGGCCCTCCAGACAGCTGCTTTCTCCAAGAACAAATAAATTATTTATCAACATCTTTCAGATAACCGTGGTCAATACATGTGCAGGACTTAAGAATACAGAGCCATGCCATTTCTCTTTTTCTTTGATTGAATGACACTCATTAAAGTTTAAGAAACCCAAGATATCTCAGGCTTGTTGGGAGGAGGAAAAGGCCATCTAAATGCATTTGAAATGGGAACAAAAATCTCCACGTTTTATTAGAAGTTTTATCTTAAAAAATGAAAATCAATAGAAATGTATTTCACATTCATAGATATTCGTTTTACTCACTCTATCATTTCTTAGGCCTGACCAAGAATAAACTGTGTTCCTTTTTTCCTGTGTAAAATTTACAATCTTACATCACAACCAATTGCATTTCATTGGCGTTGTATTAACACACCTTTATGAAGAGGAGAGAGAATAAGAATAGCAGCCCGGGTGGCTCACACCTGCAATCCTAGCACTCTAGGAGGCCAAGGAGGGTGGACTGCTTGAGCTCAAGAGTTGGAGAACAGCCTGAGCAAGAATGAGATTCCATCTCTAAAAATAGCTGAGCATTGTGGTGGGGGGCCTATAGTCCCAGCCACTTGGAGGCTCAGGCAAGAGGATTGCTTGAGCCAGAGAGTTTGAGGTTGCTGTGAGCTATGATGCCACAGCACTCTACTCAGGGTGACAAAGTGAGACATCATCTCAAAAAAAAAAAAAAAGAATAGCAGATATTCCTTTATAGCCAACATTGGAAAAAAGCAAACTGAGGGAGAAAATATCTCACCATGGAGAGCAAAGGGGTTGGGAGATTCCAGGGCAAACACAGAAATGAGAGGGGAGAGACGGTGGCTACTTTTATGTAATGAGGCTTTTTGCCTCTTCACGCAGCGTGGTGACTAAGGACACTCACATAGCAATGCCTTTTAGCTACATCTCCACTGAGAGAAAATACAGGGACAATAAGAAATACTGGGGTGACCATTGTTCCTCTTTCTTTTAGCCCCTTCTTGATCTACAGTGCTAGGGTTTAAAGCAAAGAGAAAATACTCCCTGTCAAGAAAAGAACCTTCTTCCCGTCCTTTGTGCAACCACCTAATAACAATGTGAGCATTTGAAAATCTATCACATTATGACATGCGCGTCATGCCTTCTCATGCCATCCTCACCTGCAGACAGTGAGCCACAGCGGCCCTGAGCTCCCCCAGGACGGCCCCAATCACAGCACCATGGAGGGTTCGCTGTGGTCTTTAATGAAGATGCTGCTAACTAGAGTGTCCACTCAGCTACCCTGGACTGACCTCCGGGTTAAAACACAGGGTGCTACTAACTTTCCACTTCTCCTGCAGCTGAGGCAGTCATTAGAAAATGCCCCAAGCATGAGGTTTTAGGTATCTTCAGGAAAGTTCCAGGGTTTAACAAATCACCCCTGTCAAGCTGGAATGTGGGCCCGCTGGTCCGCCTGTTCCCTGTCATTCCTGATTTCAAGTTTTTCCAGCCTCCAGCAATATTGGGGTATCCAGGAAGGGGCTCTGGAGTCAGAAAGACCTACACTCAAATTCAGGTCCTGCTGGCTAGGTGTGGTGGCTCACGCCTCTATCTCCAGCACTTTGGGAGGGTGAGGCAGGAGGATCTCTTGAAGCCAGAAGTTCAAGACTAGCCTAGGTAATGTAGCAAGATCCCCTCACTATAAAAAATTTAGAAAATTAGCCAGGAGAGGTGGCACATGACTATAGTCCCAGCTACTTGGGAAACTGAGGCAGGAGAATCACTTGAACCTAGGAATTCGAGCTCACAGAAAGCTAGGATGCAGCCTGGGCAATAGAGTAAGAAGGAAGGAAGGAAGGGAAGGAGGGAGGGAGGAAGGGAAGGAGGGAGGGAGGGAGGGAGGG